>NC_044388.1:42552757-42874280 GCF_006542625.1 Nomascus leucogenys | reverse complement strand
AAGCAAGGCACAGGCATGTACTATGCAAGCTTGGTTAAGTCCACAGATGAGCAGCCCTTGGATATGGAGGGCCGAGTATTTCACCATGTCAATGAGTATCAGCTCCTGTCATATGGACATCCATGTTGTCACAGAGTATCAATACAGGGCAGGGGCCATGTGTTTACTTACTCTCACTCTCCTCAGCACTTACCCAAGAGAGGCCACTGATAATACTTTTGGGTGCTGCTGCTGCCAAAAGCCAAACATGTTTCTGACTTTTCTTCCAGGCTCATTTAAGTCTATTACTTAAGCTCACAACTGTTACAGCTGGAGGTCAAAGAAAAGGAGGGCCAGGCTTGGTGGCTCACACCTCTAATCCTAGTACTTTGGGAGGCCAAGGTGAGACGATGGCTTAAGCCCAGGAGTTTGTGACCAGCCTGGGCAACATAGGGAGACCTCTATATTAATCACCACCACAACAAAACTTAGTGGGGTGTGGTATATGCTTGTAGTCCCAGCTACTTGGGAGGTTGAGGTGGGAGGATTGCTCAAGCCTGGGAGGTCAAGGTTACAGTGGGCTGTGTTGGTGCCACTGCACTTTGGCCTGGGCAACAGAGTGAGATGCTGTCTCAAAACAAAAAACAAAAAAAGTTGGAATGAGCTGAGGAATGTTTTCTAGAACCAGTAAAGAAAGTTAGGGTGGGAGGCTGGGCACAGCAGCTTATTGCGGGAAGTCAGGGACCCCAAACGGAGGGACCAGCTGGAGCTGTGGCAGAGGAACACAAATTGTGAAGATTTCATTTTAATATGGACATATATCAGTTCCCAAATAATACTTTTGTAATTTCTTACACCTGTCTTTACTTCAATCTCTGAACACAAATTGTGAAGATTTCATTTTAATATGGACATTTATCAGTTCCCAAAATTAATACTTGTATAATTTCTTATGCCTGACTTTAATCTCTTAATCCTGTTATCTTCGTAAACTGAGAATGTACGTTACTCAGGACCACTACTGTGTTAACTGTACAAATTGATTGTAAAACATGTGTGTTTGAACAATATGAAATCAGTGCACCTTGAAAAAGAACAGAATAACAGCGATTTTCAGGGAACAAGGGAAGACAACCATAAGGTCTGACTGCCTGCAGGGTCGGGCAGAGTAGAGCCATATTTTTCTTCTTGCAGAGAGCCTATAAACGGACTTGCAAGTAAAGAAGATATTGCTAAATTCTTCTCCTGGCAAGGAATATTAATAATGAAGACCCTGGGAAAGGAATGCATTCCTGGGGGGAGGTCTATAAATGGCCACTCTGGGAGTGTCTGTCTTATGCTGTTGAGATAAGGACTGAAATACGCCCTGGTCTCCTGCAGTACCTTCAGGCTTACTAGGATTGGGAAACCCCACCCAGGTAAATTTGAGGTCACACCAGTTCTCTGCTCTCGAACCCTGTTTTCTGTTGTTTAAGATGTTTATCAAGAGAATACGTGCACAGCTGAACATAGACCCTTATCAATAGTTCTGAATTTGCCCTTGTCCTGTTTCCTCAGAAGCATGTGATCTTTATTCTCCTTTTTGCCCTTTGAAGCATGTGATCTTGTGACCTACTCCCTGTCCTTGCACCCCCTCCCCTTTTGAAATCCTTAATAAAACTTGCTGGCTTTAAGGCTCAGGTGGGCATCACGGCCCTACCAATATGTGATGTCACCCCCGGAGGCCCAGCTGTAAAATTCCTCTCTTTGTACTGTTTCTCTTTATTTCTCAGACCGGCCGACACTTATGGAAAATAGAAAGAACCTACGTTGAAATACTGGGGGTGGGTTCGCCTGATAGTGGCTCATGCCTGTAATCCTAGCACTTTGGGAGTCTGAGGTGGGTGAATCACTTGAGGTCAGGAGTTTGAGACCAGCCTGACCAACACAGTGAAACCCTGTTTCTACTGAAAATACAAAAAAATTAGCTGAGTGTAGTGGTGTGCACTTGTAATCCCAGCTACTCAGGAGGCTGAAGCAGGAAAATTGCTTGAACCTGGGAGGCGGAGGCTACAGTGAGCTGAGATTGTGCCACTGCACTCCAGCCTGGGCAACAGATCAAGACTCCATATTAAAAAAAAAAAAGAGGAAGAAAGAAAGATGGGGTGGGGGATGCAGGGTCCGAGAAGAGGTTCCATCACACCTTGCTCTACTTGACCAACAGGCAGGGAGGGGCAGGGACAGATGTTACTTTAAGTGGGTGGAATTCATCTTGGTAACCTAAACAGGCACAATGGCACCGTCCTTCTGGTTTGAAATGCTTTGTGAGGTTCATAAATTATATTGATGGAAAATTAAGGACAGCCCTGAGCAGGCACCAGCACCCTCTGGTGTTCATCTCAACACGGCTCTGCTGATCTGGACCAGCTGGGGCAGGTGTGTCAAGAGAGGGTCCCCAGGAATGGTTCCAGGAAGCAGCAAGAGCTGCAAGAGTGAGATGCTTCCAGTTCACTGAATGGAAACTGTAGTGGAGGCCAGGTGTGGTGGCTCACGCCTGTAATTGCAGCATTTTGGGAGGCCAAGGCAGGAGGATTGCTTGAGCCCAGGATATTGCAATCAGCTTGAGCAACATGATGAAACTCTGTCTCTACAAAAAATAGAAAAATTAGCCGGATGTGGTGGCATGTGCTTGTAGGCCCAGCTACTCAGGAGGCTGAGGTGGCAGGATTGCTGAAGCTGAGAAGGCTGCAGTGAGCCATGATTGTGCCACTGCACTCCAGCCTGGGCAACAGAGTGAGACTCTGTCTTCAAACACAAAAGCGAAAAGAAACCTGTAGTGGAGCTGACTTCTGAAGCCACTCAAGCTAGAAAGGGACTTGGGAGACAGTGGGAGAGAAGTGTCCTGGGTGTGCATGTGTGTGTGTCTCCATTGCAAATTTTTTTTTTTTAATGGTGTCTCTCTCTGTCACCCAGGTTGGAGTGCAGTGGCACAGTCGTGGCTCACTGTAACCTCTGCCTCCTGTGTTCAAGCAATTCTCCTGCCTCAGCCTCCCGAGCAACTGGGATTACAGGCATGTGCCACTGTACCTGGCTAATTTTTGTATTTTTAGTAGAGACAAGGTTTCACCATGTTGGCTACACTGGTTTTGAACTTCTAACCTCTGTGAGCCACCACGCCTGGTCTAATGCAAATATTATTTGATACTGAAGACATTCCCTGCTTCACCACTGGGAATCCTTTCTTGTCCTGTTGTCATGGCCCCAGTGATCTTTCATGGCTCCTGTTATTTCTTGTACAATAAGGGATTCTGGGCTTTGTAAGCCATAAATAAAATTCTAAGCCCCTCAGCCATCTGAATGGACCCCTCCTCTAGGCCAAGGGCTTTCCAAAGTTAACCTGAAAAACTAGTTCAGGCTATGATGGGAAAGGCGAGCTGGATATGCCTCACTGTACCCTCGTCCCTTTTAAAATTGCTGATAGAAGAGACTCTAAGTCTGATAAGAAACATTTACAGGCCAGGCACAGTGGCTCACACATGTAATCCCAGCATTTTGGGAGGCTGAGATGGGCAGATCACGAGGTCAGGAGTTCAAGACCAGCCCAGCCAACATGGTGAAACCTGGTCTTTACTACAAATACAAAAATTAGGCATGGTGGCACATGCCTGTAATCCCAGCTACTCAGGAAACTGAGGCAGGAGAATCATTTTAACCTGGGAGGTGGAGGTTGCAGTGAGCCAAGGTCACACCACTGCACTCCAGCCTGGGTGACAGAGTGAGACTCTGTCTCAAAGAAAAAAAAAATTGAAACATTTACAATCTACTCTATCTGAAGCCTGCTACCTGGAGGCTGATATGCATCAGAACCTAGGTCTCCACAATCCCTTATCTTAACCCAGACATTCTGTTCTATTGATTCTACATCTTTAGACAATAACTTAACTCTTTCAACCAATCGCCAATCAGAAAATCTTTGAATCCACCTATGACCTGGAAGGCTCCCCCACCATTTTTCCTGTTGTCCTGCCTTTCTAGACCAAACCAATGTACATCTTACATGGATACACTGGTGCCTTATGTCTCCCTAAAATGTATAAAACCAAGTTGTGGCCCAACCACCATGGGCACATGTTCTCAAGATCTCCTGAGGATTGTGTCATGGGCCACTGATCTCTCATATTTGGCTCAGAATAAATCTCTTCAGATATTTTTCAGAGTTTGACTCTTCATTGAGCGTGCCTCTTCTCAATTTCCTTCCCCAGATATAAATTCAGCCTTTCTTCAGAAAGCTCTGTTTCTATTCCAGATAGATTCATGGTATCCCAGCGCTGGAGCTCAGAAGCCAATATGGAACTTTGACATGCTGAACTGAAGAAGCCTCAAGGTCTTTCTGACTTCCTGGGCCCCCTATCTCTCAATCCTCTGTCTCTCCCAAAGCACAGGATGAAGTAGTTCTCTGAAGTTTCCTTATCTCCCTAAAGTTGACATCTGCCAAAGAAGAAAACAATCACCTCTGGTCCCTTCCATGTGTTCTCATTAATGGAACTCTGACCACAGGATGAAAGACTGAAGTTTGTCAACACACTTGGACAGAATTTTGTCACAAACCATTGTCTGCTCTACAAGGCCAATAGACTTTGTCCTAGGCTGTTGTATTGTAAATCAAAAAGTATCTGAGGCAGGATTCTATCAATTTAGAAGTTTATTTTGCCAAGATTAAGGACATGCCCAGGAGAAAAGAACACAGAATCACAGAAACAGTCTGTGATCTGTGCCTCTCTCCAAAGAAGATTCTGAGGCTTCAGTATTTAAAGGGGAAAAGCAGGCGGGTGGGGATAGAGGGAGGGTGTGGTCATTCACATTACAAGAGAAAGAGCAGGTAGGAAACAGTCAGTTACAAATTTGTCTCGTGCTCAGTAAACTGGCACTTTACATAAGATAAGGTGAACATAGTACAGCTACTTGTGGGCCTGTTTAACTTTATATTAGTAGATGTCTTAGGAACAAAAGGAAAGCCAGCTTCTTGTATGATTCAATGTTCAGCTTAATGGGGTTTTTCCTTTTGGCATTTTGAGTTGGTGTCCCGAGGTTTTATTTTCTTTTGACATTTATCCCTCCTTTTCTTTTGACATTTATCCCTCCTTTTCTTTTTAAAATGTTTGCCGGGCGCAGTGGTTCACACCTGTAATCCTAGCACTTTTGGAGGCCAAGGTGGGTGGATTGCCTGAGCTTAGGAGTTTGAGACCAGCCTGGGCAACATGGTGAAACCCCGTCTCTACTAAAATACAAAACAAAATTAGCCGGGCGTGGTGGCGGGCACCTGTAGTCCCAGCTACTCGGGAGGCTGAGGCAGGAGAATTGCTTGAACCTGGCAGGCGGAGGTTACAGTGAGCTGAGATTGCGCCACTGCACTCCAGACTGGGTGACAGAGCGAGGTCTAAAAACAAAACAAAACAAGCAAACAAACAAACAAAACTTTCAAAGACAGCTTTTTTTTTTTTTTTTTGAGATGGAATCTCGCTCTGTTGCCCAGGCTGGAGTACAGTGGCACAATCCCACTGACTGAAACCTCCACCTCCCGGGTTCAAGCTATTCTCCTGCCTCAGACTCCCTAATAGCTGGGATTACAGGTGTGCACCACCACACACAGCTAATTTTTATATTTTTAGTAGGGCTAGGATTTTGTTATGTTGGCCAGGTTGGTCTCGAACTCCTGACCTCAGGTGATCTGCCTGCCTCGGCCTCCCAACATGCTGGGATTACAGGCATGAGCCACTGAGCCAGGCCAAGAGAAAGCATTTAAGAAGAAAATGAGTCTCTGGTTTTGGGTTTGTTTGATCTGTCATGGTTAGGATGGTTTATTCCTAGATAGGTCCCATGCTGTTAGAAAAGCCCATTTTCAGTAGTTTGTGAAGTCTCATGTCCCACGAATTAAAAATAGGGAAAGGAAGAAAGAAGGAAAACAGAGGAAGAAAAGGAAGAAATAGCAAACAAAGAAAAAAGGGAGAGCAATCCTGGAAAACCAATATAGGCCATATTACTCTGAAGTCCATACATCAGTAGACAGGTATAAAAATGGTTTACGGACTGGACACAGTGGCTCATGCCTGTAATCCCACCACTTTGGGAGGCCAAGGATTTCTATCATTTGAGGCCAGGAGTTCAAGACGAGCCTCGCCAACATGGCAAAACCCCATCTCTACTAAAAATACAAAAATTAGCCGGGTGTGGTAGTGCACGCCTGTAGTCCCAGCTACTCAGATGGCTGAGGAGGGAGAATCACTTTAGCCTGGGAGGTGGAGGATGCAGTCAGCGGAGGTCATGCCACTGCATTCCACCCTAGGCAACAAAGGGAAACTCCGTCTCAGTAAAATAAAATAAAAAAACAAAGGTTTATGTATATAGACAGGTTTCTCTTATTTTCCTCTGAAATTTAAGTTGTCTAGCTTCAGTTCACAGCACTTTAAGAAAAGCATAGCTTAATTTTTAGGGATTTCAAATCAGGATAAATGGGGGGAAAAGAAAAAAAAAGAAGAAAAAAGTTGCAAACATTATTTTGGAGACTTGTAGCCAGGAAACATTTCAGGTTTCAGTTCAAATTGTAGGACATAATAAACTGGAAAAGCATTGGACAAGGCTAGAAGCTAATAACTGGTGTACTGTAGTTTATTGTGAAACATAATTTTTCTGTCTCCAACTCCTCAGTTTTATTAAAGACGAAATCATAGTAGGATCAATTTATTTGTAAAATAAGTTTTAGTCTTATTATAGTTGGCTTGATTATTTGCATAAATGCAACAAGAATAATTATTTGCCATAGATTTTTATTTTTTACACAGTCTCATTCTGTTGCCCAGGTTGAAGTGCAGTGGCGCAATCCAGCAAACTGCAACCTCCACCTCCCAGGTTCAAGAGATTCTCCTGCCTCAGCCCCTCGAGTAGCTCGGATTACAGGAGTGCACCACCATGCCCAGCTAATTTTTGTATTTTCAGTAGAGTCAGGGTTTCACCATGTTGGCCAGGGTGGTCTCGAACTCCTGACCTCAGGTGATCCACCTGCCTTGGCCTCCCAAAGTGCTGGGATTACAGGCGTGAACTACTGCGCCTGGCCAATTTAATATAACTTTAGATTCTAAATTATATAAGTTTATTTACAAGGATTTATTCTATTGAATTTACCTAGTTAATCAATTTTTTTTTTTTTTTAGACGGAGTCTTGCTCTGTTGCCCAGGCTGGAGTGCAGTGGCGCAATCTCGGCTCACTGCAAGCTCCGCCTCCCGGGTTCATGCCATTCTCCTGCCTCAGCCTCTCCGAGTAGCTGGGACTACAGGCGCCCGCCACCACGCCCGGCTAATTTTTTTGTTGTATTTTTAGTAGAGACGGGGTTTCACCGTGGTCTCGATCTCCTGACCTCGTGATCCGCCTGCCTCGGCCTCCCAAAGTGCTGGGATTACAAGCGTGAACCACCGCGCCTGGCCTTTTTTTTTTGAGGGAGTTTTGCTCTTGTCACCCAGGCTGGAGTGCAATGACGTGATCTTGGCTCACTGCAACCTCCTCTTCCGGGGTTCAAGTGATTTTCCTGCCTCAGCCTCCCGAGTAGCTGGGATTATAGTCGCTCACCACCATGCCTTGCTAATTTTTCTGTGTTTTTAGTAGAGACCTGGTTCCATCATGTTGGCCAGGGTGGTCTCAAACTCTTGACCTCAGGCGATCCGCCCACTTCAGCCTCCCAAAGTGCTGGGATTACAGGCATGAGCCACCACTCCCAGCCTAATTAATTTTTTAAAGATAGTTTACCTAGATAGCTTATGAAAACTGTGATAGTTATCATTTAAAGTTATTTTCCTGTTAAACATTTTTATGTCTTATGAATTTCAGATGTTTACCAAAGTAAGAAACTTAAGATTAAATAAATGTTTGTTTTATTTTATTTTGCCAATAACTCAGGATTTAGCTGTTTCCATTAAGCCAACATTAAATATTTATTTATTTATTTATTTATTTATTTATTTATTTATTTTTTGAGACAGAATCTCGCTCTTTTGCCCAGGCTGGAGTGCAGTGGCGCTATCTGGGCTCACTGCAAGCTCCACCTCCCGGGTTCACGCCATTTTCCTGCCTCAGCCTCCCGAGTAGCTGGGACTACAGGCACCCGCCACTGCGCCCGGCTAATGTTTTGTATTTTTTTAGTAGAGACGGGGTTTCACCGTGTTAGCCAGGATGGTCTCGATCTCCTGACCTCGTGATCCTCCCGCCTCGGCCTCCCAAAGTGCTGGGATTACAGGCGTGAGCCACCTCGCCCGGCCTAAATATTTATTTAAAAATTACACAAACAATGATAATTCTCTTTTGGGCTACATTTATAGTTTTATAACCCTCATGCCACATTTTGACAACTTATAATATCTAGCAGAGATAATATAAACCACTTGACTAATAAATCTAAACAATAATGTATGTTGACAATTCTGAAAACATTTCTAATTTTATTTTACAAATACTTTTAAAACCAGGTTATTTATTAAAGATTTACTTGTCACACGAACTTAAAAAGGCAATTAGGCTTAAAGTTTCTATTTTTCTATAAAGTGTTTAATTTAAGTAAATTTTAGTTAAATTTTACACGCCTGTAATCCCAGCACTTTGGGAGGCGGAGGTGGGTGTATCACTGGAGGTCGAGAGTTTGAGACCAGCCTGGCCAACATGGTGAAACCCCGTCTCTACTAAAAATACAAAATTACCCAGGTGTGATGGTGCATGCCTGTAATCCCAGCTACTTGGGAGGCTGAGACAGGAGAAATACTGGAAACTGGGAGGTGGAGGTTGCAGTGAGCTGGGATTGTGCCATTGCACTCCAGCCTGGACAACAGGAGCGAAACTCTGTCTCAAAAGAGAAAAAAAAAAAGCTACATACCTCCCTCACAATTTGCTTGTGGGCCCCAAGATCTTTACCTTAAAACAGTTCTGTTGACTTTCACCCTGGCATTGTAAACTGATAGCTTATCTTCCCAGGTGCAGAATGGACAGTCATCCCTCTCCTCACTTGAGACAAATGCATATCTGATTGCTTCCTTTACTCTATTGTTTAAGTAAAAATGCAGATTCACTGAGTCAGACTAAATTGTGTATTCAGTGAAAGACTGGTCAAGGACTCAAAAGAATGCAACCAGGCCAGGCATGGTGGCTTACACCTGTAATCCCAGCATTTTCGGAGGCCCAGGTGGGTAGATTGTTTGAGCCCAGGAGTTGGAGACCAGACTGAGCAACATGGTGAAAAGACGTCGCTACAAAAAATACAAAAGTTAGCTGGGTGTGGTGGTGCACACCTGTAGTCCCAGTTACTTGGGAGGCTGAGATCTGAGGATCGCTTGAGCCTAAGAGGTCGGGGCTGCAGTGAGTTGTGATGTTGGTGCCACTGCACCCCACTCCAGCCTGGGAGACAAGAGTGATACCCTGTCTCAAAAAAACAAACAGGCTGAGTGTGGTGGCTCACGACTGTAATCCCAGCACTTTGGGAGGCCGAGATGGGCGGACCACTTGAGGTCAGGAGTTCGAGACCAGCCTGGCCAACATGGTGAAACCCCGTCTCTACTAAAAATACAAAAATTAGCTATGCATGGTGGTGGTGGGCACCTGTAATCCCAGCTACTCAGGAGGCTGACGCTGAAGAATTGCTTGAACCTGGGAGGCGGAGGTTGCAGTGAACCCAGATTGAGCTACTGCACTCCAGCCTGGGCAACAGAGTGAGACTGTCTCAAAACAAACAAACAAAAGAATACAACCTTTTGTCTTTTATCTGCCTATGACTTAGAAGCTCCTCCACTCCACTTCGAGTTGTCTGCCTTTTGGGACCAAACCAACGTATGTCTTACCCATGTTGACTGATGTCTCATGTCTCCCTAAAATATGTAAAACCCAGCTGTACCTTGACCACCTTGGGCACATGGTTGACAGGACCCCCTGAGGCTGTTTTACAGGCACATCCTTAACCTTGGCAAAACAAACTTTTTAAAATTGAGACCTCTTTCAGGTATTTTGGGTTCACATTGATAACCTGTTTCATTACTTTAGGCAATTGTCAGCTTGATAGCCCTAAATTTGCATAGTAAAGGAACAACTCAGGTTAAAATCAGATAGTGAAATTTACTTTTCAGAGTACAAAGGGGGAGAAAGAAAGAGAATCTGGGTGTGTTAGAGGGAGATTAAAAATGAATACCAAGCCAAACATATAATTGTTAAAATCTACCACAAGATTTTATAATTCAGATTTTTTTTTTTTTTTTTTTTTTTTTGAGACAGAGTTTCACCCTGTTGCCCAGGCTGGAGTGCAATGGCACGACCTCGGCTCACTGCAACCTCTGCCTCCTGGGTTCAAGTGATTTTCCTGCCTCAGCCTCCCGAGTAGCTAGGATTATAGGCATGTACCACCACGCCTGGCTAATTTTTTGTATCTTTAGTAGAGATGGGGTTTCACCATGTTGGCCAGGCTGGTCTTGAACTCCTGACCTGGTGATCCACCTGCCTTGGCCTCCCAAAGTGCTGGAGCTGGGATTACAGGTGTGAGCCACTGCCTTTTTTTTTTTTTTTGAGATGGAGTCTCGCTCTGTCGTCCAGGCTGGAGTGAAGTGGCGTGATCTTGGCTCACTGCAACCTCCATCTCCCTGGTTCAAGCGATTCTCCTGCGTCAGCCTCCCTAGTAGCTGGGATTACAGGTGTTTGCCAACATGCCCAGCTAATTTTTGTATTTTTAGTAGAGACAGGGTTTCACCATGTTGGACAGGCTGTTTTCGAGCTCCTGAACTCAGGTGATCCGCCCACCTTGGCCTCCCAAAGTGTTGAGATTATAGGCATTGAGGCGGGAAATTAAAGAAAGAAAGAAAAATAAAATTAAAAGGAGAAAGAAATAAGCTTTCCTGTATTAGGCTGACTTGTCCCAGAGGCAGCAATGGGCACAGCCCAGACCCAGGGAAAGCCTTGATAATACTATCTAAGAAGCCAGGACACAAAGGAACATGCTCTGGAGACTCTCCCAGCACTCCCTCAACATAGGGAGAAGAGAAACAAATTTTCCTTTGTTTTATGGTATGAGTTTACAGATTCTTGTTCTCTGTAACTAGTAACTTCAAGTATTCTATTTTATCTAAGAAGTACAGCAAAGGTCATGAGAAGCCTGGCTGTCTGGGCACCATAGTAAAGGTTATGAGATAAACCAGTGCAAGGCTCTTTAGACTAAAACCTAGATAACAGACATCTAGGTTGCTTGGCAGTGGTCATGTGTAGTCCTGAGTTATGAACCTGTCACAATTTGATTAATTGTTCTGCCTCTGTATCCTTGCTTTCACGCCACTGTAACTGTAATCCTGCTTCAAGCTAGCCCACCCCCTTTTTGAAGTGTGTATAAAAGTCAAGCGCTGTCTTTGTTCTGGGCCCAGTCTTTGGATATGATGTCTGCTGGGTCGTCTGAGTGCACTCAATAAAGATATCCTCCTGTATACACCCCAAGATCTCTTTCTGGTCCTCCTGATCCCCCAACGGCATGAGCCACCGCGCCCTGCCTAGACAGATAATTTTAAATTTAGTCTCTATTAACTGTACCTCTGGGCTCTGGGCAGAACCCACACTGAATCCTGGGTCTCCAGAAAGAGAGACATCATGAGAGTAGGCCACGTAATGCTTTTACAGTGCACTTTGTTACAAAGCTATTACATTGTGTTTTAAGTGTTTAAACCACACCCGTTCTTATCTTCAACACGTAAGAGTAGCCCCTGCAGCAATAACTATTTTGGTAAAAAAAAAAAAAAAAAAAATTAGGTAACTCGATACAAAAGCCAGCAGATTAAGATCTGAGAGGAACTTGTCTGTTTACCCTTTGGGGTTTCATAAGGAAAAACAGGGGTTTCTCCCAAAAAGGAGTCTGGCGTCTTCTCTTCTCTTTCTTTCTTTCTTTTTTTTTTTTTTTTTGAGAAGGAGTCTCCCTCTGCCGCCCAGGCTGGAGTGCAGTGGCGATCTTGGCTCACTGCAAGCTCCGCCTCTCAGGTTCACGCCATTCTCTCGCCTCAGCCTCCCGAGTAGCTGGGACTATAGGCGCCCACCACCACGCCCGGCTAATTTTTTTTTGTATTTTCAGTAGAAACGGGGTTTCATTGTGTGGATGGTTTCCATCTCCTGACCTCGTGATCTGCCCGCTTTGGCCTCCCAAAGTGCTGGGATTACAGGCGTGAGCCACCACGCACGGCCCTTCTCTGTTTTCTTTAAGGAATCTCAGGCTGTTAGAAATTATTTAAGGTCCCTCAGGCAGCAGAGGATGGCATGAGGAAGGAGAGAGAGAGAGAAGTACATGGAGACAATAGAATTCAGTCCACTGAGCAGAAAAAAAGCCTTTTTTCTCAAAAAACAAGATCCTGGGAGAGAAAAAATGCATGAAGACCTTTTAAATATATATCTAGGCCAGGTTCGGTGACTCATGCCTGTGATCCTAGCCCTTTAGGAGGCTGAGGAAGGAGGACTGCTTGAGCCCAGGAGTTTGAGGCCAGCCTGGGCAACATGGAGAAACCTAGTCTCTACTAAAAATACAAAAATTAGCCAGTTGTGGTGGCGCACGCCTGTAATCCTAGCTATTTCGGGCGGCTGAGGCACAAGAATCGCTTGAAAGGGGGAGGTTGAAGCTGTAGTGAGCCGAGATTGTACCGTTACACTCCAGCCTGGGCAACAGAGTGAGACCCTGTCTCAAAAAAATTAAAACTAAAGCTGGGCACAGTGGCTCACACCTGTAATCCCAGAACTTTGGGAGGCTGAGGTGGGCAAATCACCTGAGGTCAAGAGTTTGAGACCAGTCTGGCCAACATGGTGTAAACCCTGTCCCTACTACAAATACAAAAGTCATCCAGGTGTGGTGGTGCACATCTGTAATCCCAGCTACTCAGGAGGCTGAGGAGGGAGAATGGCTTGAACCCGGGAGGTGGAGGTTGAAGTGAGTGGAGATCCTGCTACTGCACTCCAGCCTGGGTGACAGAGTGAGACTCCCTCTAAATTAAAAAATATATATAAAATATAAATATAAAATATATATCATATATAAATATATATATATTAAATGAGAAAAAATATTTAAATGGAAAAGCAGGCTGGCAGGGAAAGAGGGAGAGTGTGGTCATCCACATTACAAGAGAAAAGGAGCAGGGAGGGAATAGTCAGTTATGGATTTGTCTCCTGCTCAGTAAACTGGCACTTTACATAAGATAAGTTGAACATAGAGTAGCTACCTGTGGAGATATTTAACCTTTTATCAGTAGCTATCTGCTTAGGAACAAAGCAGTTTCTTTTCTTTTTTTTTTTTTTGAGATGGAGCCTCCCTCTGTTGCCCAGGCTGGAGTGCAGTGGCGCGATCTCAGCTCACTGCAAGCTCCGCCTCCTGGGTTCACACCAGTCTCCTGCCTCAGCCTCCCAAGTAGCTGGGACTACAGGTGCCCGCCACCACGCCTGGCTAATTTTTTGTATTTTTAGTAGAGGTGGGGTTTCACCGTGTTAGCCAGGATGGTCTCACTCTCCTGACCTCATGATCCGCCTGCCTCGGCCTCCCAAAGTGCTGGGATTACAGGCGTGAGCCACTGCACCTGACTGGAACAAAGCAGCTTCTTGCATGATTCAGCTTTTGGTTTAATTGTTTCCTTTTGGCATAGTGAATTGGGGGTCTCATGTTTTTATTTTCCTTTCACAGTATATGTTCTTCAAGTCCATTGAATTTTCTTAAAAATCTTTTAGAACCCCCCCAAAATAATCTGCACTTCCCCACCTCCCTTTCCCCTAATCAAAAAGCTGTATGATCATCTGTACCCCATTGACTTATTTGGTAACTCTCCTGCAATTCCCTGGTGCTGTGCCTTTTCTCCACCTAATCTTGCATAGTGCTATAAAGAAATACCTGAAGGTCGGGCGTGGTGGCCCATGCCTGTAATTCTAGCACTTTTGTAGGCCTAGGTGGGTGGAACACTTGAGGTTAGGAGCTCGAGACCAGCCTGGCCAACATGGTGAAGCCCCGTCTCTACTAAAACACAAAAATTAGCCGGGTGTGGTGTCACATGCCTGTAATCAAAGCTATTCTAGGGAGGCTGAGGCAGAAGGTGGAGGTTGCAGTGAGCCGAGATTGTACCACTGCACTCCAGCTTGGGCAACAGAGCGAGACTCCATCTCAAATGAAACAAAACAAAACAAAAAACTTGAGTCTGAGTAATTTATAAAGAAGAGAGGTTTCATTGACTCATGGTTCTGCAGGCCATACAGGAAGCATAATGGCTTCTGCTTCTGTGGAGGCCTTAGGAAACTTACAATCATGGTGCAAGCAAAGAGTGAGCCAGTACTTTGCATGGCCGGAGCAGGAGGAAGAGAGAGAGGGGGAGTTGCCATACCCCTTTAGACAACCAGATCTCATGAAAGCTTCCTGTTGCGATGACAGCACCAAGTGGGAGTGGTGTTAAACCGAGAGAAACAACCCCGATGATCCAATCACCTCCCACCAGGCTCCACCTCCAGCACTGGGGATTACAATTCTTTTTTTTTTTTTTTTTTTTTGAGATGGAGTCTCGCTCTGTTGCCCAGGCTGGAGTGCAGTGGAGTGATCTTGGCTCACTGCAACCTCCTCATTTTTTTGCCCGATAAGTGAACACCAACCACGAACTTCATTCCTCAGCCTCCTGGGTAGCTGAGATTATGTGCCACCATGCCTGGCTAATTTTTTGCATTTTTAGTAGAAACTCCTCAGAAGAAGGAATTCAGGGGGTGCAGTGGAGGGAGAGAATCAAGAAGAATACCTAATAGATGCTGGGCTTAATACCTGGATGATGGGATGATCTGTGTAGCAAACCACCACGGCACATGCTTACCTATGTAACAAACCTTCACATCCTGCGCATGTACCCCTGAACTTAAAATCAAAGTTGAAAATAAAAGGGATATAAAGTCATAAAAAAAAAAGGAAAGAATTCGACTGAAGGGCATAAGGTAGAAAAAGAGACCAAGGCAAGTTTCAGAGCAGGAGTTGAAGTTTATTTAAAGTGGCTTAAGAACAGGAAAGAAAGTATGCTTGGGAGAGACTCAAGTGGGTGACTTGAAGAACAAGCATGGTGTTTAACCTTGATCCTAGGACTTTATAGGCTGGCCCCTTTCCCATGATTCTTCCCTTGGGGTGGGCTGCCTGCATGCGCAGTGGCTTCCTTATCCTTGGAAGTGAGCATGTGCGGTGTGTTTAGGCAGTTATATGCATGTCCATCTGAGGCTTTCTTCCCTTTTCTGGTGGACTGCCCCAGAAGGTCATACTCCACCATTTTTTTCTCTTAATGTGCATATCCAGGAAGTTGCTTTTCCCTGGCGTCTGCATTCGATTTAACGCTTTAGCGCCACAGGTGTGGACCATTAGGAAATGGCCTCTCCCTGTTGCTGGCTGCCAATTTATCACTCAAGAGAGGCAATGTGATAATTGCCAAACCATCACCTGACATTCCTAGTGGGTAGGGGAAGAGAGGTAGGGTAGCCCTCTCCTGCCCCACTCATGCCTGTCTAACTACCTGTAACAGCTCCATGGCTCAAGGCTTTACATAAAAATCCTAGTGGCTTAGAGCAGGGTCTACAATCTTTACCACATCCTAGGGTTAATATTCTTTTTTTTTTTTTTTTTTTTTTTGAGATGGAGTTTCACCCTTGTTGCCCAGGCTGGAGTGCAATGACACAATCTCGGCTTACTGCAATCTCTGCCTCCCAGGTACAAGTGATTCTCCTGTCTCAGCCTCCCAAGTAGCTGGGACTACAGGCACCCACCACCACGCCTGGCTAATTTTTTGTATTTTTAGTAGAGACAGGGTTTCACCGTGTTGACCAGGCTGGTCTTGAACTCCTGACTTCAGGTGATCCACCTGCCTCGGCCTCCCAAAGTGCTGGGATTACAGGAGTGAGCCATCACACCTGGCCTTTAATATTCTTTGAATCATCTCCTTCCCATTGCAATAGGTTGGACAATTACCAACTACTCTAGGAATTTTTTCATCTCCTCCAATAGAAGACCCATTCCATATGAGCAGGGACTTTGTCTTCTGTATCTCCAAAGGGTAGAACAGCTCTTGGCACATAGCACCTGAGAAATAAATGAAAGTTTTTGGTTGGGCACGGTGGGTCACGCCTGTAATCCCAGCACTTTGGGAGGCTGAGGTGGGCAGATTGCTTGAGCCCTGGAGTTCAAGACCAGCCTGGGCAATATAGTAAGATCCTGCCACTACAAAAACTACAAAAAATTAGGTGGGTATGGTGGTGCATGCCTGTAGTCCCAGCTACTAGGGAGGCTGAGCCAGGAGGATCACCTGAGCCCAAGGAGGTCGAGGCTGTCATTGCGCCACTGCATTCCAGCCTGGGCAACAGAATGAGACCCTGTCAAAAAAAAAAAAGAATGAAAGAAAGAAAAGAAAGTTTTTAAATTTGAGGAATGCCTCTTTAAATGATCAGGCTCAGAGAGGCATTGAATCCAACAACAGCCACGTCTCCCTCCACCCCATGAGCTGAGTAACTACCTCTTTGAGCCACTTGCTATGTGAGCTCTAGACCGGCTGACACCAAGCAACCATAAAATTAACCTAAGAGTGCCATATGCCGGACACCTTAACTCATACCCTATAGCTCCGCAATGTACAGCCAATCACTAACTAATGTTATTTCTGTACACAAATAAGAATTCCTGTTAAACAACTCTGTATCAGCCTCACTCCTTCCCTTTTGATTTTAAAAATCTACTTGTGGCTGGGCACAGTGGCTCACACCTGTAATGCCAGCACTTTGGGAGACTGAAGCAGGAGGATCACTTGAGCTCAGGAGTTCGAGACAAGTCTGTGCAACATAGCAAGATCTCATCTCTAAAAAAAAAAAAAAAAAAAAAGCACATGCCTGTAATCCCAGCTGCTTGGGAGGTTGAAGCCCAAGAGGATCACTTGAGTCCAGGAGACCACAGTGAGCTATGATCCCACCATTGCAGTCCCGCCTGAGTGATAGAGTGAGACCCGTGTCTAATAAAAATAAAAAACAAAAACAACAACTTACTTGTAACAAAAGCCAAACACAGCACTTTCCTAAAGCAACTTGGAAGTGTTTCCTGGGCAGCAGTTCTCACTTTGGCTAAGGAAAACTCTTTTTTTTGTTGTTGTTGAGACAGCGTCTCGCTCTGTCACCCAGGCTGGAGTGCAATGGCTCGATCTTGGCTCACTGCAACCTCCACCTCCCAGGTTCAAGTGATTCTGCTTCAGCCTCCTGAGTAGCTGGAATAAAGGTGCTCACCACGACGCCTGGCTAATTTTTGTATTTTTAGTAGAGACGGGGTTTCCCCATTTTGGCCAGGCTGGAGATGGGGTTTCCCCATTTTGGCCAGGCTGGTCTCAAACTCCTGACCTCAAATGATCCGCCCACCTCGGCCTCCCAAAGTGCTGGGAATAAAGGTGTGAGGCACCACACCCGGCCAAGAAAATGCTATAAAATTATGTTTTGTGCCTCGTCTTCTTCCTTTAGATCAGCATACCTGCTCAATCAATACCTGTTGCAGGAATTAACTGTAACATTGGAATGCATGCTAATATTAAATAACTTTACTGTGCTCTTGTGGGCAGTGCGTTTGCACATAAACAGTTTTCTTTGCTTCATGGTCATCAGCGGAGTGGTGTAACAAGATGATATGCAATATCAGCACTGGATGAGACCGCAAGTCTACAGAGTTGCGTACATTGCTCCTTCAATATTTATTCTCCAAGGGATATCAGGTATCCCCCTCCAAAGCTCAAATTTCTTCTCCATCCGTTACCTACCTTGGCATAATTCTTCATGAAAACACACGTGCTCTTCCTGGCTGATCTTTCAAACCCCAACCCCTTCCAAAAAGCAACAACTCCTTTCCTTCCTGGGCATGGTTGGATACTTTTGCCTTTGGATACCTGGTTTTGCCATCCTAACAAAACCACGCCATGGTTTTGGAGAGTGGAGGAAGTGGCCACAGGATGGTCTGCCTGGGGTTTTCCTCCTGCAATGGATTTGGGTGTGTCCCTCTGAGCTGGTTCAGGCTTAGAGACATTGTGTGTTGGTCAGGAGAGCTGACATAGCAGGGAGAGCCCTTGGCTGCAGCTGAAGAACAGTGACACTGTGGTCTTCAGTGACAGTAGGGGACCCAGGAGGGGACTGGCCATGTGGACCTAGTGGTCTTCGGGGATGTATCAGTCAGGGTCACCCAAACTGAGTCATCTAAGGAGAGTTTAATTAAGGGATGATTTACAATGGGGTGGGCTGGAGATAGGGGAAACAGAAGGGAAACTGCAATAGCCAGGCTGGAATCCCAGCAAGGGAAAGGAAGTGATTACCGGAATCCAGAGAGTGAGAGAGCCACACAGTGGTTACCACCTTCAGGCCTAGGCCGGGTATAGGGAGGGAGCTGGGACATAGGCCCTCACACCTCACTGCCTCCTGCCCTCAGATATCCTGCCAGTTCCCTAATCCAGCTGGGAGATAAAGGACAAGGGAGCCCAATGACGTGTCCCTTAGGTCAACATCCTGGGGCTCAGAGCAGGGTGGAAAAGAGTGGAGAGTAAACCTGAAAGGGCAACAGAAGATTCCAACACAAAGGCCAGGCGCGGTGGCTCACGCTTGTAATTCCAGCACTTTGGGAGGCTGAGGCGGGCGGATCACGAGGTCAGGAGATCGAGACCACGGTGAAACCCCGTCTCTACTAAATACAATGCCGGGCGGGGGCCTGTAGGAGAGGCTGAGGCAGGAGAATGGCGTGAACCCGGGAGGCAGAGCTTGCAGTAGCCGAGATTGTGCCACTGCACTCCAGCCTGGGCGACACAGCGAGACTCCGTCTCAAAAAAAAAAAAAAAAAAAAAAGATTCCAGCACAGTGGAGTAGAGGACAAACAGGGAGGGGATGTGCAGAGCAGTCAAGAAAGCAAATCCTGGTCGGGTGTGGTGGCTCACGTCTGTAATCCCAGCACTTTAGGAGGCCAGGGCGGGCAGATCATGAGGTCAGGAGTTTGAGACCAGCCTGGCCAACATGGCGAAGCCTAGTCTCTACTATAAATACAAAAATTAGCCAGGCGTGATGGTGGGCACCTGTAATCCCAGCTACTTGGGAGGCTGAGGCAGGAGAATCGCTTGAACCTGGGAGGCAGAGGTTGCAGTGAGCTGAGATCACGCCCCTGCACTCCAGCCTGGGCGACATAGCGCGGCTCTGTCTCAACAAAACAAAAAACCAAAAACAAAAAAACCAAACCAAAACAAAAACCAGAAAGCAAATCCTGATCCTGAACAAATGTGTGTGTGTGTGTGTCTGTGTGCCTGTGTGTGTGTGTGCCTGTGTGTGTGTCTCTGTGTGTGTGTGTGTCTGTGTGTACGTGTGGATGTGTGTGTGTGGAGTATCATGATGCACTCTTCTTGCACTGGGGGTGAGTCCCCAATTGTGGACCCAAGTCCACCATTCCATTGTGCACAGGGTGAGGATTCAAGGTCCACAATCTCCAAATGTTCCTCCCCACCCCAAATACCTCTTCCATTCACAGGTTGATGCCTAAAATTTTCCCATTTTAGCTTTTTTCTTTTTCTTTTTCTTTTTTTTTTTTGAGACAGAGTCTTGCCCTGTCACCCAAGCTGGAGTGCAGTGCCATGACCATGGCTCACCTTCACTGCAGCCTCGACCTCCCAGGCTTAAGCCATCCTCCCACTCAGCCTCCAGAGTAAGCTGGGACCACAAGCATGTACCACCACACCCAGATAATTTTTAAATTTTTTGTAGAGATGGGGGCCCCACTGTGTTCCCCAGACTGGCCTTGAACTCCTGGGCTCAAGTGATTCTCCTGCCTTGGCCTCTCAAAGTGCTGGAATTACAGGTGTGAGCCACCGAGCCTGGCTGCTTTTTTTCTTTTTTTCTTTTTTCTTTTTTTTTTTTGAGACAGAGGCTCACTCTGTCGCCCAGGCTGGAGTGCAGTGGCGCTATCTCGGCTCACTGCAAGCTCTGCCTCCCTGGTTCAAGCAATTCTTCTGCCTCAACCTCCTGAGTAGCTGGGACTACAGGAACCTGCCACGGTGCCCGGCTAATTTTTGTATTTTTAGTAGAGATGGGGTTTCACCATATTGACCAGACTGGTCTTGAACTCCTGACCTCGTGATCCACCTGCCTCAGCCTCCCAAAGTGCTGGGATTATGGGCGTGAGCCACAGCGCCCGGCTCTGGCTGCTTTTTTCTTTTCACTAAAGTTTCTGCAAAACTGTAAACATGTCCTTGGCATCCGAGACTGTACAAGGAAGAAAGGAAATAAACGTTATGGGGCTCTTACCCAGTGCCTGCACTGCACAAGGTTTCACACGGATGGAATCACTGAAATGTCCTCACGACCTTATAAGAAAAGTATTAGTATCTTCATTTCACACACGAGGGAAAGGAGGTTTGGGGGTGGCGGGGGTGGGGGTTAGCCTGCCCATACCCAAAGTCCATTTTCTTTTTTTTTTGAGACAAGGTCTTGCTCTGTGGCTCAGGCTGGGGTGCAGTGGTGTAGTGACAGCTCCCTGCAGCCTCCACCTCCTGTGCTCAAGTGATCCTCGCACCTCAGCCTCTGGAGTAGCCAGGACTACAGGTGTGCACCACCATGGCCGCCTCATTATTTATTTATTTATTTATTTATTTATTTATTTTACTTCTTGTAGAGACTGGGTCTCATTATGTTGCCCAGGCTCCAAATTTAAGTTATTTGCATAATGTATTTAATCCAAAACCCATACACTTAAACACTCTACCAACGATTCCCACACTTCAGAGTGTATCACATCAGCTGAGGAGTTTGTGAAATAGGTGAAATCTTTAGCTGAGAGCAGGTTTTACTGGGAGAAGGGGAAAACCATCTTAAAGAAGAAAGAGGCGAGGACAGTGTGTTTGTCTGCTTGGGCCGCTATAACAAAAAATAGCATAAACTCAGCGGCTTATGCAACAGACATGTATTTTTCACAGTTCTGGAGTCTAGAAGTCCAAGATCAAGGTGCTGGCTGATTTGGTTGCTGGTGAGGGCCCTCTGCTTGGTTTGTAGATAGCTGCCTTCTCACTGTGAACTCAGAGGGCAGAGAGAGAGAGACAGATGGAAAGGAAGAGAGAGAAAGGGAGACAGGGAGAAAGGGAAAGGGAAAGAGGGAGAGGGAAAGGAGGAGAGAGAGAGAAAGAGAAGCAGGCAAGGAGAGAGGAAGGGGAGAGGGAGAGAGAGAAGTGGTAGAGGGAGAGAGAGAAGTGGTAGAGGGAGAGAGAGACAGATGTAAAGGAAGAGAGGCAGATGTAAAGGAAGAGAGAGAAAGGGAGACAGGGAGAAAGGGAAAGGGAAAGAGGGAGAGGGAAAGGAGGAGAGAGAGAGAAAGAGAAGCAGGCAAGGAGAGAGGAAGGGGAGAGGGAGAGAGAGAAGTGGTAGAGGGAGAGAGAGAAGTGGTAGAGGGAGAGAGAGAGAGAAAGGGAAAAAGGGGGCGAGGGAAAGAGAGAGAGAGGGAGAATGGGAGAGAGGGGGGAGAGAGAGAGGATGGGAGAAAAGAAGGAGAGAGAGAGGGAGAGAGAGAGGGAGAGGACGGGAGAAGAGAGGGAGAAAGGGAGAGGGAGGGAACTGGAGAAGAGAGAGAATTAGTGAGGGAAAGAGAGAGAAAGGGAGAAAGGGGGCGAGAGAGAGAGAGAGAGAGAGGAGGGAGAGAGAGAGAGCGCACGGGGGTGCGCGCGAGAGAGACAGAGAGTGCGGGGATGGGGGGCGAGAGAGAGAGAGAGCGAGAGCATGAGCTACCCAGCACCCCCTGCAAGAGTGCAAGAGTCTGTGGTGTCTTTTCTCATAAGAACACTAATCCCCTCATGAGCGCTCCACCCTAATGATCTCATCTAAACCTCCTTACCTCCCAAAGGCCCCAGCTCCCAATCCCATCACACTGGGGTTTGGGCTTCAACACGTGAATTTGGGGAAGACACGAACATTCAATCCATTACAGACAGGAACCTTGAGGACTGTTGCCTGGGGCGGGTCCACACTGCGCTTCGGAGTGGTGACACTGGCCGGCCTCAGGCCCCCGGGAAGGACCCCAGGGTAACTGCCTTCCTTTTCCCTTCGGCGGACTCCAACGGAACCCTGGACTCAGTCTTCTAGCCTCACTGGATCTCACAAAAAGCAACCCTCTTAGTATGGACATATTTGAAAACTCAAAGCCGATGGTGCCGTGTTAATTCCATGAGTTTTGTGGACAAAAAGTTCTGGGTTCAAAGTCCACTAACTTCCTATGCACCTTTTACAAATCACTCTGAAATTCCATGTTTTTTCCACGAGTGAAATGGAGGAAGCACTACTTCCCCATGTAAAACGTAGGGCGTCATGTTGGCAACCGTGGTGGACTCACAGGGAATGCCCAGCGCTGTTGAGCAGCCGCCTGGTTCCCAGGCTGGGCTTCTGCCAGCTGGCCCTCAGTTTCCTTTACTGGAGGCGCAAAATGTGGCATTTATTAAGCGTTCCAGCGCGCTGGGGGCCAATTCTGCCCATGGACTCGCCTCTGTCCCTAACCTCTGGGTTGGCATGTACATGAGAAAACATGCGGGTCAACAAAAAGGAAAGACATGGGGGTGTGATGGGAAGGGGTGGCCAGAATGTCCTCCAAAGCCACCCCAGAGCGTGGGAAGTGATGGGGGAGCCCCAGGGCGCGCCCGTGGGGTGAACGCTGAGTCGCAGCTCCCTCTAGTGGCACTCCTGGTGAGACTGTAGGGTTTGATTTGTGATTTTTTTTTTTTTTGACAGAATCTCGCTCTGTTGCCCAGGCTGGCGTGCAGTGGTGCGATCTCGGCTCACTGCAACCTCTGCCTCCAGGGTTCAAGCAATTATCCCGCCTCAGCCTCCTTCGTAGAGGGATTACAGGCATGTGCCACCATGCCAGGCTAATTTTTGTATTTTTAGTAGAGATGGGGTTTCACTATGTTGGCCAGGCTGGTCTTGAACTCCTCACCTCAGGTAATCTGCCTGTCTCGGACTCCTAAAGTGCTGGGGTTACAGGCGTGAGCCGCCATGCCCGATCTTTTTTTCTTTTTAATAGAACCAGTTCGTTTCACAGTTGGTCCATCGGTCTGTCTCTTCATTCACTCTATAAATGTTTACGCTATCACACACAGAGCCCAAATAAAATGAAACCAGAGCATTTTGTCATATTGGTGCAAATTTGAGGACTGAGGCTTTTGGCTCAATTTTATTTTATCTTAATTTGTTTTTTTTTTTTAGAGACAGGGTGTTGTTCTGTCAACCTGTCTGGATTTCAGTAGCACAATGATGGCTCACTGCAGCCCTGAACTCCTGGGCTCAAGCAAGCCTCCCACCTCAGCCTCCTGAGTAGCTAAGACCACAGGTGCACATCACCACATCCAACTAATTTTTAATTATTATTATTATTATTATTTTTTGTAGAGACAGGGGTCTCACTATGTTGCCCAGACTGTTCTTGAACTCCTGGCTTCAAGTGATTCTCCTGCCTCAGCCTTGTAAAGTGTTAGGATTACAGATATGAACTACTGCTCCTGACCGTGGCTCAATTTTAAGCAAATTATTGTGTCTTAGTGATTTTTTTCTTTCCTATAGATTTTTATTCTGTTTTTTTTTTTTTTGAGACTGAGTCTTGCTTTGTCGCCCAGGCTGGAGTGCAGTGGCGTGATCTTGGATCACTGCAACCTCTGCTTCCAAGGTTCAAATGATTCTCCCTCCTCAGCCTCCTGAGTAGCTGGGATTACAGGCACCCCGACATCGCGCCCAACTAATTTTTGTATTTTTAGTTGAGATATGGTTTCACCATTTGACCAGGCTGGTCTCGAGCTCCTGACCTCAGGTGATCCGCTGCCTTGGAGTCCCAAAGTGCTGGGATTACAGGTGTGAGCCACCATGCCCAGCCTTTATTCTGATTTTCATATGGTTTTTAGGTTTGTTTATGAGTGCAATGACCACTTCCAGGGATTCTTCTAGCCTGCATTTTCTAATCCAGTAACCACTAGTCACTTACGGTTTTTTATATTTAAACTTATTGCAATTAAATTAGGCCAGGTGCAGTGGCTCACGCCTATAATCCCGCACTTTGGGAGGCTGCAGGAGGTGGATCGCTTGAGTTCAGGAGTTTGAGACCAGCCTGGGCAACATGACAAAACCCTGTCTCTGCAAAATATACAAAAGTTAGCTAGGTATGGTGGCACGCACCTGGGTCCCAGCCACTCTAGAGGCTGAGGTGGGAGGATCACTTGAGCCTGGGGGAAGGAAGTTGCAGTGAGCTGAGGTCACGTCACTG
This sequence comes from Nomascus leucogenys, assembly GCF_006542625.1. Taxonomy (NCBI): domain Eukaryota; kingdom Metazoa; phylum Chordata; class Mammalia; order Primates; family Hylobatidae; genus Nomascus; species Nomascus leucogenys. Next base: position 42,849,993 of record NC_044388.1, on the reverse strand, counting down.
CACTCCAACGTGAGCAACAGAGCCAGACCTTGTCTCAAAACCAACCAACAAAACCTAATTATAATTAAATCAAATGTAAAATTCATTTCCTTAGTTGCACTATTCATATTTCCAGTGTTCGATACCCACATGACTAGCGGCTATCTCACTGGACAGTGCAGATATATACATAATATATCCATCTCAGAAGGTTCGGTCGGCCTACACTGTAAGCAAACCTTGTCCAACCTGCAGCCTGTGGGCTGCATGTGGCCCAGGACAGCTTTGAATGTGGCCCACCACAAATTTATAAACTTTCTTAAAACATTGTGAGTTTTTTTGTGATTTTTTTTTTTTTAGCTCATCAGCTATCGTTAGTGTATTTTAAAAAAAATTTTGTTTATTTATTTATTTTTTTTTTTGAGACAGAGTCTTGCTCTGTTGCCCAGACTGGAGTGCACTGGCACAATCTTGGCTCACTGCAACCTCTGCCTCCCAGGTTCAAGCGATTCTCCTGCCTCCTGGGTAGCAGGGATTACAGGCACGCGCCACCACGCTCAGCTAATTTTTGTATTTTTAGTAGAGACGGGATTTTGCCTTGTTGGCCAGGCTGGTCTTGAACTCCTGACCTCAAGTGACCCACCCACCTCGGCCTCCCAAAATGCTGGGATTACAGGCTTGAGCCACCACGCTTAGCCAGTGTTAGTATATTTTATGTGTAGCCCAAGACAATTCTTCCAATGTGGTCCAGGGAAGCCAAAAGATTGGACCCCACTGTGTAAGCAGGGGTGAGGGCCCGGTTGTGGGAATGTCCTATTATGTTGATGTGGAGGTGTAATCCGTCCACTCCATTCTTTGCCTTCTAACCTGCAGTTTGGAAAGTGGCCTCTGGCTGGTGCCGTAAGGAACACAGAGGGTGTATGCATTGGAAGACCTGACTTCCTACTCTTTGTTAACCATGTTGGGACAAGTGCCTGCTTTCTCGGGTCCCATTTAGACCAGCAGAGGGAGCTGATCCCCAAGCTGACCCACCCTTAGGTTTTCTTCCTTGGGAGATTTTGGTTGTCAAAGCTTTGCCCCTGCAGCCCTGGGTGGCCAGCTCTTCTCTTGCCCTCTGCCCTTTAGTGTTCTAACTTTGGGTGGAAAGGAACTTGGGGTAACCTTATTTAGGCTTTGCACACACCTAAGTCTTATTTAGGCTTTTGCAGTTTATCTGTTGTAAGAGAGCAAGTGGGCAATGAATGTGCCCTCCTCAGGGTGTCTGAAAAGTTGGAAGTCTCCGTGTCCTAATCCACGGCCATTGACTTCAGCAGCAGAGGAAGCAGCATGATATCTGGAGCTGAGGCTTCTCTAACTTCTGCTGCTAATTAGTTCTGTGAGCTTGGGCAAGTCCCTACTTCCAACCCCAGGTCTCTCTTTTTTTATTATTTTAATTTAATTTTATTTATTTTTGAGACAGGATCTCACTCTGTTACCCAGGCTGGAGTGCAGTGGTGTGATCTTGGTTCACTGCAACCCCTGCCTCACAGGCTCAAGCGATTCTCGTGCCTCAGCCTCCTGAGTAGCTGGATGATATGGTTTGGCTGTTGGTGAAACCTCTGCCTAGATTTCAGAGGAAGTATGGAAACACCTGGATGTCCAGGCAGAAGTGTGCTGCAGGGGTGGAGCCCTCATGGGGAAACTTTGCTAGGCAGTGAGGAGGTGAAATGTGAGGTCAGAGCCCCCACATAAAGTCCCCACTTAGGCACTGCCTAGTAGAGCTGTAAGAAGAGGGACACTATCCTCCAGACCCCAGAATAGTAGCTCCACTGAAAGCTTGCATCCATGCACCTGGAAAAGCCACAGACACTCAATCTCAGCCCATGAAAGCAGCCTGGGCGGAGCTGCCTAAGGCTATGGGAACCTACCCCTTACATCAGCATGAACTGGATGTGAAACATGTTGTCAAAGCAGATTATTTCAGAGCTTTAAGATTTGATTACTGTCTTGCCTTGTTGGATTTCAGACTTGTATGGGGCCTGTAGCCCCTTTATTTTGGCCAATTTCTCCCATTTGGAATGGGCATATTTACCCAATTCCTATACCCCCATTGTATTTAGGAAGTAACTAACTTGCTTTTGATTTTATAGGCTCATAGGCAGAAGGAACTTGCCTTGTCTCAGAGGAGACTTAGACTTGGACTTTTGAGTTAATGCTGGAATGAGTTAAGACTTGGAGGACTGTTGGAAGGGCATTATTGTGTTTTGAAATGTGAGGACATGAGATTTGGGAGGGGCCGGGGTGGAATGATATGGTTTGGCTGTGTCCCCACCCAAATGTCACCTAGAATCGTAATGGGAGGGACCTAGTGAGAGGTAATTTGATCATGGGGTGGTTATTCTCATGCTGCTCATGCCATTATCATGATTAGTGAGTTCTCATGAGATCTGATGGTTTTATAAGAGGTTCCCCCTTCACTTGGCTCTCATTGTTCTCCTTCCTGCTGCCATGTGAAGAAAGACTTGTTTGCTTCCCCTTCCTCTGTGATTGTAAGTTTCCTGAGGCCTCCTCAGACCTGTGGAATTGTGAGTCAATTAAACTTCTTTTCTTTATAAATTACCCAGTCTTGAGTATGTCTTTATAGCAGTGTGAGAACAGACACTGGGACTACAGGCACATGCCACCACGTCTGGCTAATTTTTTTGTATGGATGGGGTTTTGCCATGTTGTCTAGGCTGGTCTGGAACTCCTGGACTCAAGCAATTTGCCTGCCTTGGCCTCCCAGAATGCTAGGATTATAAGCATGAGCCACTACACCTGGCCCAGGCCTCTATTCATATGTGGTGAAGGATGTGGGACCTGATGATTTCCAAGGCCTTTTGCAATTCTAGATTCTATAACTTGGCCAAAGCCTTTGTGATCTGGTGGCCAAAGAGGTTGAGATCAAGATAAAATAGATATTCTCCCAAAAAAGAAATCTCCAGGCCTGGATGGTTTCACTGGATAATTCATTCAAACACTCATAGAACAGCAGACATCTCTTTTGCACAACCTTTTCCAGAAAATAGAGGAGGGAACACTTGCTAACTGATGAGACTAGTATTGTCTTATTATTATTATTATTATTATTTTTTTTTTGGGGGGATGGAGTTCCACTCTCTTCACCCAGGCTGGAATGCAATGGTGTGAACTTGGCTCACTGCAATCTCCACCTCCCGGGTTCAAGCGATTCTCCTGCCTCAGCCTCCCAAGTAGCTGGGATTACAGGTGTAAGCCACCACACCCAGCTAATTTTTGTAGTTTTAGTAGAGACAGGGTTTCAACTTGTTGGCCAAGTTGGTCTCTAACTCCTGACCTCAAGCAATCCACCCTCCTTGACCTCCCAAACTGCTGAGATTACAGGTATGAGCCACTGTGCCTGGCCAATTTTATGAGACCACTATATTCTTGATACCAAAAACAGACAAAGGGCTGGGTGTGGTGGCTCACACCTGTAATCCCAGCACTTTGGGAGGCCGAGGCAGGCAGATCATGAGGTCAGGAGATCGAGACCATCCTGGCCAACATAGTGAAACCCCGTCTCTATTAACAATACAAAAATTACCTGGGCTCGGTGGCAGGTGCCTGTAATCCCAGCTACCAGGGAGGCTGAGGCTGGAGAATCACTTGAACCCGGAGGCAGAGGTTGCAGTGAGCCAAGATCACGCCACTGTACTCCAGCCTGGCAACAGCGTGTGACTCCATCTAAAAAAAAAAAAAACCAAAACAAACAACAATAACAACAACAACAAAAAACAGACAAAGGCAGTACTAAAATGGAAAACTCTTGAGCAATATCTCCCGTGAGCTTAGATGTAAAATCCTTAATAAAATATTAGCAAATTGAATCTATCAACATAAAAGAATTATAAATATAAGGTCCAGCACAGTGACTCATGCCTGTAATCCTAGCACTTTAGCAGGCCAAGGTAGGCAGATCACTTGAACCCAGGAGTTTGAGACCAGCCTGGGCAACATGGTGAAACTCCATTGCTACAAAAAATAGAAAAATTAGCCCGGGATGGTAGTGCATGCCTGTAGTTCTAGCTACCCCGGAGGCTGAGGTGGGAGGATCACCTGACTCTGAAGAGGTTGAGGCTGCAGTGAGCTGTAATTGTGCCACTGCACTCCATCCTGGGTGACATAATGAGACTCTGTCTCAAAAAAATAAAATAAAATAAAATAAAAATAGAATTACTAATATAAGTATAAAAATAATTATATACTCTGACCAAGTAGGATTTATTCCCATTATATAGGCTGGTTCAACACTCAAAAGTCTGCCATATCAAGAAAGGAAGGCAAAAAAACAAGTCTTCCATATCGAGTGATCAATAGATTTTAGATATTTAAAAAGTCCACCATATCAACAAGCTACAGAAAAAAAATCATATAATCACATCAGTTGGTGAAGAAAAAGCATTTGATGAAATCTAGCACCCATTTATGATAAAAACTCTCAGCAAGTTAGGAATAGAGGGTAACTACCTTAACTTGATAAAGAGCATCTACAAAAAACCTGACAGCCCACATCATAGTGAATGGTGAAAGACTGAATGCTTTCTCCCTAAGACTGGGAACAAGGTAAGGATGACTGCTCTCCCCTCTCTTATTCACCCTAGTTCTGAAAGTTCTAGCCACTGCAATAAGACAAGAAAAAGAAATAAAGGACATATGAAATGTAAAGGAAGAAATAAAACTGTTTCTCTTTGCAGATGACATGATTGTCTATAAAGAAAATCCGAAATAGTCTACAAAATAAAACTGACCCTCAAACCAAAACACTCTTATAATTGGTTGTGAATTAAACAGGTTACAAGATACAAGATCAACACACAAAAATCCATCATGTTTATGTATACTAACAACAAACATGTGGAAACTGAAATTTAAAACACCGCATCATTTACAATTGGTCCAAAGAAAGTGAAATACTTAAATATAAGCTGAACAAAACATGCACAGGCTCTGCAAGCTGAAAATTATAAAATGTTGATGAAATAAGTTTCCTTTTTTTTTTTTTTTGAGATGGAGTTTTGCTTTGTTGCTCAGGCTGGAGTGCAGTGGCTTGATCTCATCTCACTGCAACCTCTGCCTCCTGAGTTCAAGTGATTCTCCTGTCTCAGCCTCCTGGGTAGCTGGGGTTACAGGCATGCGCCACCATGCCCAGCTAATTTTTGTATTTTTAGTAGAGACGGGATTTCACCATGTTGTACAGGCTGGTCTCGAACTCCTGACCTCAGGTGACCCTCCTGCCTCGGCCTCCCAAAGTGCTGGGATTATAGATGTGAACCACCATGCCCAGCCTGATGAAAAAAATTTTAAAAGATCTAAGTAAATGGAGACATATACTGTGGTCATGGAGTGGAATACTCGATGTAGCAAAGAGGTCAATTCTCCCCAAATTGAGCCAGGTGCAGTGATGCACACCCGTAGTCCTAGCTATTTGGGAGGCCGAGGCAGGAAGATCCCTTGAGCCCAGGAATTTGAGGCTGTAGTTGAAATGATCGCATCTGTGAATAGCCACTGCACTCCAGCCTGGGCAATATAGTGAGACTCCATCTCTAAATTTTTTTTTAATTTTTAGTTTTATTTATTTATTTGTTTTGAGACAGAGTCTCACTCTATCACCCAGGCTGGAGTGCAGTGATGTGATCTCGGCTCACTGCAACCTCCATCTCCCAGGTTCAAATGACTCTTCTGCCTTAGCCTCCCAAGTATCTGAGATTACAGGCAGGTGCCACCACACCTGGCTAACTTTTGTATTTTTAGTAGAGACGGAAACTCCTGACCTCAGGTGATCCGCCCGCCTTGGCCTCCCAAAGTGTTAGGATTACAGGCGTGAGCCACTGCGCCTAGCTAAAAAAAATTTTTTAGAAGTGTAATTACTATTAAAATCCCAGCAAAGTATTTTGTAGACATAGACAAGTTTATTCTAAAATGTATATGGAAAAATATGGACCCTAGTAAGAGGAAAATAATCTTGGGAAAAAAAGAAAGGTTAAAGTGGGAGGAATTACTCTACTTCCTATTAAGATAAAATAGATACTGTAGACGAACAGGATGAAAGAAAAAGGGAGATCAAACTCTGGCCAGCCCTCCCTTGAGAGAGTGGAGACAGAATCCCAGGGGCTTGCTTTCATCGATAGCTGAAGCATTGATGGTCACATGGTCACTGGAAGGTCATGGACGTACAGGAAGCTTGGTTTCCCTGAGAAAATTCCCACCTCTTTGAGCTCCTTCAAGAGTAGCTGGGACTTTAGTGAGAGGAGTCCACGGTGCCTGGAAAAGACACTCTAAAATGCTGCTGGTTTCTTGAGGTTGTCTCATGGGTGAGTTGAATGTTCTACTTCTTTCCCCATCTGCACCCGAAATTTGAAGGCAGAAGAGCATCTTTTGGTTCCTCATTTGTTTGTTTGTTTATTTTGAGAAGGAGTCTCACTCTATTGCCCAGGCTGGAGTGCAACAGTGCGATCTTGGCTCACTGCAACCTCCGCCTCCCAGGTTCAAGCAATTCTCCTGCTTCAGCCTCCCAAGTAGCTGGAATTACAGGCACCTGCCACCATGTCTGGCTAATTTTTTTATTTTTAGTAGAGATGGGGTTTCACTGCGTTGGCCAGGCTGGTCTTGAACTCCTGACCTCAAGTGATCCACCCCCCCCCGCCCGCCCTTAGCCTCCTAAAGTGCTGGGATTACAGGGATGAGCCACCACGCCTGGCCTGTTTCCTGGTTTATAGTTGTGTGCTAGGCTGATATGGTTTGGCTCTGTATCTCTACCCAAGTCTCATGTTGAATTGTAATTCCCAGCGTTGGAGGAGGGGCATTGTGGGAGGTGACTGGATCACAGGGGCGGACTTCCCCCTTGCTGTTCTTGTCAGAGAGTTCTCATGAGGTCTGGTTGTTTGAAAATGTGTAGCCTCTCCTCTTCACACTCACTCTCTCCTGCTCTGCTGTGTGAGGATGGTGCTTGCTTCCTTTTTGACTTCTGCCATGACTCTAAGTTTCCTGAGGCCTCCCCAGAAGCCGAAGCCTGTATAGCCTGCAGAACCATGAGCTGATTATACCTGTTCTCTTTATAAATTACCCAGTCTCTGGTATGTCTTTATAGCAGTGTGACAATGGACCCAGCCCAGCCTAGATTACATTATTTTCTCTTTTGCCCCCTGTGAACTCTCATTTTTTCTCCAGTGGAATGATAATGGGAAGAACTCTATTTTAATAGGGGAAAGGAGGGCCAGGCATGGTGGCTGATGCCTGTAATCCCAGCGCTTTTGGAGGCCGAGGCAGGCAGATCACCTGAGGTCAGGAGTTCGAGACTAGCCTGGCCAACATGACGAAACCGTGTCTCTACTTAAAATACAAAAATTAGCCAGTCGAGGTGGTGGGTGCCTGTAATCCCAGCTACTTGGGAGGCTGAGGCAGGAGAATCACTTGAACCAGGAGGTGGAGGCTGCAGTGAGCCAAGATCATGCCATTGCACTCCAGCCTGGGTGATGGGTGACAAGAGTGAAACTCCGTCTCAAAAAAAAACAAACAAAAAAACAACAAAAAAAATGAAGAAGCAAGACTGAAATTCGGACTACCTAGACGAATCCCACACAAAGGTGAAATCAGGATGGCCCTCCTTCCCCAGCCAAGCTCTGGTTTGGAACCAGTGAGGCAACCAGACCCTCATCCTGTGGGCCTTTCCTCTTCTAGTACGCTACGGTTCATTAAAAGGTGAAGCGTGGCCAGGTGCGGTGGCTCACGCCTGTAATTTCAGCACTTTGGGAGGCTGAGGCGGGCAGATCACCTGAAGTCAGGAGTTCAAGGCCAGCCTGGCCAACATGATGAAATGCCATCTCTACTAAAAATACAAAAATTAGCTGGGTGTGGTGTTGCACGCCTATAATCCCAGGTACTGAGGTGGCTGAGGCATGAGAATTGCTTGAACCTGGTTGGCGGAGGCTGCAGTGAGCAAAGATTGTGCCACTGCACCACTGCATTCTAGCCTAGGCAACAGAATGAGACTCTGTCTCAAAAAAAAAAAAAAAAAAAGAAAAAAAGGCTGAGAGGCTTAGGTGGGGTCAGAAGAAATGGGAACAGTGTCTGGAATGAATGAAAGGCAGGCACCAGTGACCCTTTGGTCCAGGCTGGAGACATCTGTGTAGGGAGCATTTCATTTTTACATCGCGGAGGTGGAAGAGGTCATGGCAAGGTTACATTGGAGGGATTTCCTTCCTGCAGCCTTGAGAGGACCCCAGACAATACAAGTGGCTAAAAAGATAACCCCCTAGCCCGTGGGGTACAGGGCTCCCCAACTCCATGGGCCTCACTGTATTTCCCTGGTGGTCATGGATGGTGGTTGAAGACTTTTCTCTCTTCCTGCAAGCCTGGGTCTCCTTCTCCCCCACCACACCATCCTGGAATGCCTTCTTGGCTCCTAGGGCTGCTGCCTTTGGTCTCAAATGGCATCAGGACATTGACATTGGAATCACTTTCTAATCTGGGACAGACGTGAGCCCAGGCATGTGAGTGGAAAATAAGATAAACCAAACCAAGCAAATAAGACAAGTAAGAAGAGAGGCCGAAGTGGGGCAAAAGTCCCTGGGCCAGGTGGTTCAGCCTGTAATTCCAGCACTTTGGGAGGCCGAAGTGGGAGGATCACTTGTGCCCAGGAGTTTGAGATCAGCCTGGGCAACATGGCCAGACCCGATCTCTACAAAAAATAAAAACAAAATATAAATGATGCATCATTGGCCAAGTAAGACTTGGGCAGATATAGTTGCTGCCAAGGCCCCAGCACAGCATGGGGGCTGAGAGGGCCATCTCTTCAAGGCCCTCGCTCCTGTTGCCTTACAAGGTTCCTGGTCTGTGCCTCTGGGGCATGTCCCCAACCCTCTGGGCAGCCTAGAGAAGGCTCCCAATAAACATCTGAGCAGCTGCAGGCATCTGGGGAGCCACCCCTCCACCCCCAGCCTGCCAGCTCTCTCGCAGCCTCACACCTCCCTTTATCACCCCTTCCTCTCAGGACAGTCACCCTTCACCTTTGGGGGAGTGGAGGGGCATGCCCTGGAGAAGACCTCCCCAGCAGAGAAGGGGCTGGGTACAGCTGTCTGCCAGTGTAGAATATGAGAAGCAGTGGGGACAGGCAGTAGAGCTGTCAGGAAGGAAGTTTCTATTTCTTACCCTCTTTTTTTTTTTTTTAAATGTACTGAAGACTCTGAGGGCAATGTGGGGAGGGGAACAGGTAGGAAGGGGGTTTGGAAGCACACCAAGAAACAGCAACAGTCCATTTGAGTTGCTGCATTGCTAGGGCTGGACTCATTCTAGTCGGCTTGCAATGCAGACAACAGGTGGGGCAACTCCGACTGTCTCCAGGACTTCGGATAGACTGTTCAGACCTCATGGGCCTCTCAGAGGTCCGGGTCGCAGTGACCCTAAGGAACTTGGGCACACTTGACTCATTGGGCGAGAACCCAGAGGCTCCCCAGGAAGCCTCCAATAGATCTAGCTTCCCAGGCAAGACTGGTTAACTCCAGACAGACCCCCACATTGGCCTACAATGAGATGGGCACATAAACTCCAATGTGGCTGTACAAGGTTTAGCATTCTGTAAACTACGCTGGTTGAATTATCAGGTTGGTACCATGGATTCAGATCCATCTTGGGAACCTCCAAGCTTTTAAAAATTAATTCATTCGTTTATTTATTTACTTATTTATTTTTATTTTATTTTATTTTATTTTTTGAGACAGTGCTTCACTCTTGTTGCCCAGACTGGAGTGCAATGGCACAATCTCAGCTCACTGCAACCTCTGCCTCCTGGGTTCAAGTGATTCTCCTGCCCCAGCCTCCCAAGTAGCTGGGATTACAGGCGCCCACCACCATGCCTGGCTAATTATTTTTTTTTTGTATTTTTAGTAGAGATGGGGTTTCACCATGTTGGCCAGGCCAGTATTGAACTGCTGACCTCAGGTGATCCACCCGCCTTGGTCTCCCAAAGTGCTGGGATTACAGGCAGGAGTCACCGTGCCCGGCCTTATTTATTTTTATAGAGGCTGGGTCTTACTTTGTTACCCAGGCTGGTCTTAATCTCCTGGGCTCAAGCAATCCTCCCGCCTCAGTTTCCCAAAGTGCTGGAATTACAGGCATGAACCAGCATGCCCAGCCCTCCAAGCCTTTGAAAGCTGTTTGGCTGCAAACTTTACCTGTGCCTCCACCATTGTGGTGTGAAAGCAGCCATAGGTAGGAGTGCAGCTGTGTTCCAATACAACTGTATGTATGGATACTTAAATTTGAGTTTCATATCGTTTTCGTATGTCAAGAAATCCTATTTTGGCACTGCATAGTGGTTCACACCTGAAATCCTGGCACTCTGGGAGGCCAAGGTGGGAAGATCGCTTGAGCCTAGGAGTTCAAGACCAGCCTGGGCAATACAGCAAAACCCCATCTCTACTAAAAATACAAAATTAGCAGGGTGTGGTTGTGAGTGTCTGTAGTCCCAGCTACTCTGAAGGCTGAGGTGGGAGGATTACGTGAGCCTGGGAAAGTCGAGGCTGCAGTGAGTCATGATTGCACCACTGTACTCCAGCCTGGTTGGCAGAGTGAGACCTTTTTTCTCAAAAAAAAAAAAAACCTCGAGCTTTCCATGGTGTGTAAGCCCATGTCGTATGTTTATATAGAAGGTGAATGTAAATCAAAATAAATAGAGGACAGCTTTAGAAGTGAAAAGGGGTCAAACACATGAACCCATTCTTGCAGCCCTGTGGGAGGAAGGAGAGGAGCTATGTGTCTGTCAGCAGAAAACAGCTGCCTTGAAGCCCATGTTTACACCTGTGGTGGAGGGACCAGCTTCTTTTCTCTTTCTCCAGGGATCCTGTTTTCTGTCTGCCCAGCCTGGAGGAACTGGCTGCACTCCTGCACTGCCCTCATCTGGATATTCCCACATAAAGCTGTTGGGCTGTGAATAAAAACCTCTCCCTTCTCTCGCCAGGCGTCCTCGTGGAAGTGACATCGTCTTTAAACCCTGCGTGGCAATCCCTGACGCACCGCCGTGATGCCCAGGGAAGACAGGGCGACCTGGAAGCCCAACTACTTCCTTAAGATCATCCAACTATTGGATGATTATCCGAAATGTTTCATCGTGGGAGCAGACAATGTGGGTTCCAAGCAGTTGCAGCAGATCCGCATGTCCCCTCGCGGGAAGGCCGTGGTGCTGATGGGCAAGAACACCATGATGCGCAAGGCCATCCGAGGGCACCTGGAAAACAACCCAGCTCTGGAGAAACTGCTGCCTCATATCTGGGGGAATGTGGGCTTTGTGTTCACCAAGGAGGACCTCACTGAGATCAGGGACATGTTGATGGCCAATAAGGTGTCAGCTGCTGCCCGTGCTGGTGCCATTGCCCCATGTGAAGTCACTGCGCTAGCCCAGAACACTGGTCTCGGGCCCGAGAAGACCTCCTTTTTCCAGGCTTTAGGTATCACCACTAAAATCTCCAGGGGCACCATTGAAATCCTGAGTGATGTGCAGCTGATCAAGACTGGAGACAAAGTGGGAGCCAGCGAAGCCACACTACTGAACATGCTCAACATCTCCCCCTTCTCCTTTGGGCTGGTCATCCAGCAGGTGTTCGACAATGGCAGCATCTACAACCCTGAGGTGCTTGACATCCAGAGGAAACTCCACATTCTCGCTTCCTGGAGGGTGTCCGCAGTGTTGCCAGTGTCTGTCTGCAGATTGGCTACCCAGCTGTTGCATCAGTACCCCATTCTATCATCAACAGGTACAAATGAGTCCTGGCCTTGTCTGTGGAGATGGATTACACCTTCCCACTTGCTGAGAAGGTCAAAGCCTTCTTGGCTGATCCATCTGCCTTTATGGCTGCTGCCCCTGTGGCCGCTGTCACCATAGCTGCTCCTGCTGCTGCTGCAGCCCCAGCTAAAGTTGAAGCCAAGGAAGAGTCGGAGGAGTCAGACGAGGATATGGGATTTGGTCTCTTTGATTAATCACCAAAAAGCAACCAACTTAGCCAGCTTTATTTGCAAAACAAGGAAATAAAGGCTTACTTCTTTAAAAAGTCAAAAAACAAAACAAAACAAAAAACCTCTCGTCCTTTTAGCTCAGTTGCAATAACATAACGACTGGAGTTTGTGGGTTTACTTTTCATTATGGAACATTTCAAATATAAACAAAAGCAGACAGAACAGTATTTCCCCTCCCATGGACTCATCATCCCACTACTATGATGATCAATATACAGTCAATCTTATTTCATCCATACATCCATTGGATCATTTTATTTATTTATTAATTTTGAGATGGAGTCTTGCTCTGTTGCCCAGGCTGGAGTGCAGTGGCGCCATTTGGCTCACTGCAACCTCCGCCTCTGGGTTCAAGCAATTCTCCTGCCTCAGCCTCCTGAGTGGCTGGTATTACAGGTGCCTCTGCCACCATGCCCAGCTAAGTTTTGTATTTTTAATAGAGATGGGGTTTGGTCATGTTGGACAGGATGGTCTTGAACTCCTGACCTCAGGTGATCCACTCGCCTTGGCCTTCCAAAGTGCTGGGATTACAGGCATGAGCCACTGTGCCCCGCCACCACTGGATCATTTTAAACAGAATCCCAGTGAGCCCATCATTTCATCTTTAATTATACAGTCTAGATCGCTAACAGATAAAGCCTTTTTCTTTCTTTCTTTCTTTTTTTTTCCAGACACGGTCTTGCTCTATCTCTCAGACTGGAGTGCGGTGGCATGATCTCAGCTGACTGCAACCCCCACTTCCCTGGCTCAAGCGATTCTCCCACTTCAGCCTCCAAGTTGCTGAGACTACAAGTGCATGCCACCACAGCTGGCTGATTTTTTTTGTAAAAAAATATTTCTCACTATATTGTCCAGACTGGTCTTGAACTCCTGGGTTCAAGTAAGGCTCAAGTTCAAGACTAGCCATAGCATCCCAAAGTGCTGGGATTACAGGCATGAACCACCGCCTTGGCCCTGTTTATTTATTTTTGTTTTTATTTTTTGAGATTGGTTCTCACTGTATCGCTCAGGCTGGTCTCGAACTACTGAGTTCAAGCGATCCTCCCGCCTTGGCCTCCCAAAGTGCTGGGATTACAGGCGTGAGCCACCTTGCTCGGCTCTTTTTTCTTTTTTTTTTAGATGGAGTCTCCCTCTGTTGCCCAGGCTGGAGTGCAGTGGTGCGATCTCGGCTCACTGCAAGCTCTGCCTCCCTGGTTCATGCCATTCTCCTGCCTCAGCCTCCTGAGTAGCTGGGACTACAGGCGCCCGCCACCATGCCCAACTAATTTATTTTTTTGTATTTTTAGTAGAGATGGGGTTTCACCATTTTAGCCAGGATGGTCTCGATCTCCTGACCTCATGATCCGCCTGCCTCGGCCTCCCAAAGTGCTGGGATTACAGGTGTGAGCCACCGCACCTGGCCCTCTTTTTTTCTTAAGCATGGTGCAATGCACTTTTATTGTATTACATTAGGAGGATGTAAAGTCTGACTGTCTCCCTTTTGGTGGTTTTAAAATTGATTATTGGGGTTTGGGTGTTGTCAGCCTGATGCATTCATTATTAAACAACTTCCCTTCAGCCTTTATCTAGATGGCTTTGGCAGATATTGATGATCATTGCCTACACCCATTATTTCATAAGGGGATGCTAGTGGTTTAAAGAGGAACATATTCTTTCTTTCTTCCTTTCCTTCATTCCTTTCTTTCAGTCCTTTCTTTCCTTCCTTTCTTTCCTTCCTTTCCTTCCTTCTTTCCTTCCTTCCTCCCTCCCTCCCTCCCTCCCTCCCTCCCTCCCTCCCTCCCTTCCTTCCTTCCTTCCTCCCTCCCTCCCTTCCTTCCTTCCCTCCCTCTCTCCCCCTCTGTCCCTCCCTTTCTCTCTCTCCCTCCCTCTCTCTCTCTCTTTCTTTCTTTCCTTCTTTTTTTTTGAGATGGAGTTTTGCTGTTGTTGCCCAGGTTGGAGTGCAATGGTGCAATCTCGGCTCACTGCAACCTCCACCTCCCAGGTTCAAGTGATTCTCCTGCCTCAGCCTCCCAAGTAGCTGAGATTACAGGCATGAGCCACCACACCCAGCTAATTTTGTATTTTTAGTAGATTGGGGTTTCACCATGTTGATCAGGCCGGTCTTGAACTCCTGACCTCAGGTGATTCACCCTCCTCGGCCTCCCAGAGTTCTGGGATTACAGGCATGAGCCACTGCGCCTGGCCTCTTTCTTTCTTTCTTGGTGTTGCACTGTTGCCCAGGCTGGAGCGCAGTGGCTCCATCATGGCTTACTGCAGCCTTGACCTCTGGGGCTCAAGTGATTCTCCTATCTTGGCCCCCCAAGTAGATGGGACTACAGCATACACTACGACACCTCGGTGATTTTTTAATTTTTTTGTAGAGATGGGGTCTCCCTATGTTGCCCAGACGGGTCTCAAACTCTTGGGCTCAAGTGATCCTACAGCCCGGGCCTCCCAAAGTTCTGGGATCACAGGTGCCTGGCCAAACATATTCTTATAAACTCAAATCTACCCAGAAGGAATAAAGAGGGATATATTTTCAATGTCCAGCTTTCTGGTTCTGGAGCTCAGTGTCATAGAAAGGAACCTCATCTAAGAGTCAAGAACCTAGGGACCAGGCACATGCTATAAGATCTTGCATAAATCAGGCCGTGCGCTGTGGCTCACGCCTGTAATCCCAGCACTCTGGGAAGCCAAGACAGATGGATTGCTTGAGTCCAGGAGTTTGAGACCAGCCTGGGCAACATAGCGGAACCCTGTCTCTACTAAAAATACAAAAAATCTGCCAGGTGTGGTGGCATGCGACTGTAATCCCAGCTACTTGGGAGGCTGAGGTGGGAGAATCAGCCGGTCTGGGGAGGTTGAGGCTGCAGTGAGCCAAGATCACCCCATTTCACTGCAGCCCAGGCAACCGAAGTCAGATCCTGTCTCAAAAAAAAAAAAAAGTTTTTTTTTACGTTTAACCTAATTTTATTTAAAAAAAGATATATTGCATAAATCAATTGTCCCTTTAAACTTCAATCTGCAAAAAAAGGGTGTTGAACAACATGATCTAGTGAGACGGTTAATTTTTTTTTTGAGATAGAGTCTCGCTCTGTCACCCAGGCTGGAGTGCAGTGGCATAATCTCGGCTCACTGCAACTTCCACCTCCTGGGTTCAAGCGATTCTCCTGCCTCAGCCTCCTGAGTAGCTGGGACTACAGGCGTGTGCCACCACACTTGGCTAAGTTTTGTATTTTTAGTAGAGATGGGGTCTCACCATGTTGGCCAGGATGGTTTCGATCTCTTGACATCGTGATCCGCCCGCCTCAGCCTCCCAAATTCCAATTCTTCCTGGGATTACAGGTGTGAGCCACTGCGCTCGGCCTGTGATGGTTAATTTTACGTCCATTTGACTGGGCTAAGGGATGCCTAGATTGCTGTTAAAATGTTATTTTGTAACTCCTAGGCTACAAACCTGTACAGATGCTACTGTACTAAACACTGTAGGCAATTGTAACACAGTGGTAAGTATTTGTGTATTTAAACATATCTAGGCTGGGCACGGAGGCTCTCGCCTATAATCCCAGCACTTAGGGAGGCTGAGGCAGGAGGATCACTTGAGCCCAGGAGTTCGAGACCAGCCTGGAAAACATGGAGAGACCTGTCTCTACAAAATTAAAAAATTAGCTGGATGTAGTAGTGTGTACCTGTGGTCCCAGCTACTCTGGAGGCTAAGATGGGAGAAACACTTTAGCCCACGACATTGAGGCTGTAGTGAGCCATGATTGTGCAACTGCACTCCAGCCTGGGCAACAGAGTGAGACTCTGTCTCAAAAAAAATTAATCTTATTTTAAAATTTAATTTAATTTTTTTTGAGTCAGAGTTTTACTCTGTTGCCCAGGCTGGAGTGCAGTGGTGTGATTGTGGCTCATTGCAACCTCTGTCTCCTGGGTTCAAATGATTCTCTTGCCTCAGCCTCCTGAGTAGCTGGGATTACAGGTGCACACTACCACACCTGACTAGTTTTTGTATTTTTAGTAGAGATGGGGTTTCACCATGTTGGCCAAGCTGGTCTCGAACTCCTGACCTCAAGTGATCCACCCACCTCAGCCTCCCAAAGTGCTAGGATTACAGGCGTAAGCCACTGTGCCAGGCCGAAATAATTTTTTTTTTTTTTGAGACAGAGTCTTGCTCTGTCACCCAGGCTGGAGTGCAATGGCATGATCTCGGCTCACTGCAACCTCCACCTCCTGGGTTCAAGCGATTCTCCTGTCTCAGCCTCCTGAGTAGCTAGGATTACAGGTGCGCACCACCACACCTGGCTAATTTTTGTATTTTTAGTAGAAACGGGATTTCGCCATGTTGGCCAGGCTGGTCTCAAACTCCTGACCTCAGATGATCTGTCCTCCTCAGCCTCCCAAAGTGCTGGGATTACAGGTATGAGCCACTGCACCTGTCCCCAAATAAATCTTAAAAAGGAACACATTGAAACCTTTAAGAGGTACAGTAAAAATATAGTATAAATGATTAAAAGATGGTACACCTGTATAGGGCACTTAGCATAAATGGAGTTTTCAGGACTGGAAGTTGCTCTGGGTGAGTCAGTGAGTGGTGAGTGAATGAAGGCTGAGGACCTTACACTACTGTAGACTTTTAAACGCTGAACACTTAGGCTACACTAAATTTATTAAAGATGTTTTTCTTTCTTCAGTAAATTAAATTTAGCTTAATGTAACTTTTTTACTTTATAAACTTTGTTTTGGTTGTCAAATGATCCTTTATTAAAATATTGTCCTTTGTGGTTCTGAACTAGCTGAGCATTCCTCCGCACCACCGTTAAAAGTCATCTATGATGTCATGAGGGTGGCGGCCATCAACATTGCAGCCCACAGACTGGGCAGGCCCCAAAATCTCTTCAACGGTTCCAGAGAGTACGCTGGCTAAAGATTGATACCTGGGCAACCTTGACAATCCAAAAGTGTTATTTCCAGGCCAGGTGTGGTGGCTCATGCCTGTAATCCCAGCACTTTGGGAGGCCGAGGTGGGTCAGTTGCCTGAGCTCAGGCTCAGGAGTTCGTGACCACCCTGGGCAACATGGTGAAACCCCGTCTATACTTTTTAAAATAAAAGAAATTAGCCAGGTGCGGTGGGGCGCACCTGTAGTCCCAGTTACTAGGGAGGCTGAGGCACGAGAATCACTTGAGCCCAGGAGGCAGAGGTTGCAGTAAGCCGAGACTGCAGCACTGCACTCCAGCCTGGGCGACAGAGTGAGACTCCATCTCAACAACAACAATAGTGCTATTTCCACTGTGTTTAATGTTTTTCTGTTTCTTTCTGCCTCTTGGCAGTTTCTTGAGGGCTTTGATGATGAGGGCAGAGGCAGAAGGTACCCCCTCAATCTGGGCCTGTCTGTTCTGGTCAGTTTCACTGTAATCCTCATATGCTTCCAGTCACTGATTGCCTTGGCAATGTCATCACTAACTTTTTTAGAGACAGACCTAGGGGGCTGATCTTGGGAGCCAGTGCAGACGTGGCACTGACTTCACCCCCAGTACACCCCAGGTGTATGAATTTGATCTCACTGGGGTTGAACTTAGGCAGCTGGTGTCAGATGAACCTGGATTTGGGACAACAGAAGAAAGTTGTACCATGTCCTCCTCCAAGCTGAAAACCGAAAGACTTTATAAGCTTTAAAATTTTTTTTAAATGTTGACTCTTTTGTAATAATACTTAGCTTAAAACACAAACCCACTGTACAGCTGTACAAAATTATTTTCTTTCTTTAGATCTTTATTCTATCAGCTTTTTCTATTTTTAAATATTTTATTTTATTATTTATTTATTTATTTTTGGAGACGGAGTCTTTCTCTGTCTCCCAGGCTGGAGTGTAGTGGCACCATCTTGGCTCACTGCAACCTCCTCCTCCCGGGTTCAAGCAATTCTCCTGCCTCAGCCTCCCGAGTAGCTGGGATTACAGGTGCATGCTGCCACACCCGGCTAATTTTTTGTATTTTAGTAGAGACAGGGTTTCACCATGTTGCTCAGGCTGGTCCTGAACTCCTGAGCTCAGGCAATCCACCCACCTCAGCCTCCCAAAATGCTGGGATTATAGGTGTGAACCATCACACCCAGCCTTTATTTTCAAGTTTTTAAACTTTTTTGTTAAATCTAAGACACAACCACACACATTAGCCTACGCCTACCCAGAGTCAGGATCCTCAATATCACTGTCTTCCACCTCCATATCTTGTCCCACTGGAAGGTCTTTAGGAGCGATAACACGCATGGAGCTACCGTCTCCTGTGATAGCAATGCCTTCTTCTGGAATACCTCCTGAAGGACCTGCCTCAGGCTGTTTTATAGTTAACTTTTAAAATATACAAAGGTAGGCCAGGCACGGTGGCTCACACCTGTAATCCCAGCACTTTGGGAGGCCAAGACAGGCAGATCACTTGAGATCAGGAGTTCAAGACCAGCCTGGCCAACATGGTGAAACTCTGTCTCTACTAAAAATACAAAAATTAGTCAAGCGTGGTGGTGCACGTCTATAATCCTGGTTACTCGGGAGGCTGAGGCAGGAGAATCGCTTGAACCTGGGAGGCAGAGGCTGCAGTGAGCCGAGATCCTGTCACTGCACTCCAGCCTGGGCGACACAGTGAGACTCTGTCTCAAAAAAAAAAAAAAAATGTGGCTGGGCACAGTGGCTCACACCTGTAATCCGGGGACTTTGGGAGGCTGAGGTGGGTGGATCACCTGAGGTCAGGAGTTCAAGACCAGCCTGACTAACATGGTGAAACCCTGTCTCTACTAAAAATACAAAAAAATTAGCCAAGCGTGGTGGCTCATGCCTGTAATCCCAGCTATTTAGGAGGCAGAGACGGGTGAATCGCTTGAACCCGGGAGGTGGAGGTTGCAGTGACCCGAGATCGCACCATTGCACTCCAGCCTGGGCAACAAGAAGAAAACTTCTTAAAAAAAAAAAAATATATATATATATATATACACACACACACACACACACACATCTTATATATGCATATATATACACATAAATAGAAGAAGTACGCTCTCAAATAACAGTAACAGGAAAAGTAAATACATAAACTAGTAACATAGTTGTTTATTATCATTATCAAGTATTATGCACTGTACATAATTGTAGGTGCCTTACTTTTATAGGATTGACAGTGCAGTAGGTTTGTTTATACCACCATGACCACAAACACAGGAGTCACCCATTGCACTACAATGCCACTAGGTGACAGCAGTTTTTCAGCTCCATTATAATCGTCACTGGCTGGAATGTCACACACACAGATGTGTGTGTGTGTGTTCTTTTTTTTTTTTTTTTTGAGACAGGGTCTCACTCTGTCGCTGAGGCTGGAGTACAGTAGTGCAATCACAGCTCATGGAGCCTCAAACTCTTGAGCTCAAGTGATCCTCCTGCCTCAGTCTCCTGCGTAGCTGCATAGCTGGGACCACAGGCACCTCCACCACGCCCAGCTAATTTTTGTATTTTTTGTGCAGATGGGGGGGCGTCTCACCATCTTGCCCAGGCTAGTCTTGAACTGACCTCAAGTGATCCGCCCACCTCGGCTTTCCAAAGTGGGATTACAGGTGTGAGCCACCCCTCCCCACTTGTTCTGTTCTACTGTTTCTGTTCCTCTGGAGAGCCCTGACTCCTCCACCTATCAAAACACTTCACAGCTCTGACCCTCCAGAGTCTATTATTTTAAACTGCAATCACAGTCATGACTGGTCAGTGTAACTTTTAGGACACCCAGCCTTAAGTTCCTCCCCCTCATTTCACAAAAAAATGGTCCTTGTTTGAAAGTTTCATGCAGAGATATTGGTTTAACCCATTGCATTTCAGTGGTTCTGCTTATCACAGAAGACATCGCCCTAGGCAAGCTTCTCAAAGGGACTCTCTCTCCTCTTTATCAAAGTGCCCATTTTCCCATACACCCATATTTGGCTGTGCAAAAAGAAATTTCTCCATTCTCCTTGAGAGCATCTAGTGTTCTTACCCCTTGGACAAACTCTTCTTAAAGAAAGTTCTTATAAAGTCAATCATCCAAGTTGTAGCTGACTGAGGGACATTCTTTTTCAGAAGTCTTTACTTTTTTTTTTTGATAGGTCCTTGCTCTGTTGCCCAGGCTGGAGTGCAGTGGTATAATGATAGCTCACTGCAAACTTGAACTCCTGGGCTCAAGCAATCCTCTTGCTTCAGCCTCCCAAATTGCTGGGACTACAGGCCTGCACCACCACCCCTGGCTAATTTCTGTATTTTTTGTAGAGACAGGGTCTTGCTATGTTGTCCAGGCTGGCAGAACCTCTCCCTCCCAAACTGCTGTGTTTATAGGCATGAGACACCATGTCTGGCCTCACTGATATATCAAATTACACATTACAACGATAAGAAATTCTTCTGGCCAGGTGCAGTGGCTCATGCCTGTAATCCCAGCAGTTTGGGAGGCCAGGGTGGGCAGATCACTTGAGGTCAGGAGTTCAAGACCAGCCTGGGCAAGATGGTGAGACCCCCATCTCTACAAAAAACATGGTGAAACCTTGACTCTACTAAAAATACAAAAATTAGCTCGGCGTGGTGGCATGTGCCTGTAATCCCAGCTACTCAGGAGGCTGAGGCATAAGAATATCTTGAACCCGGGAGGTGGAGGTTGCAGTGAGCCTAGATTTTACCACTGCACTTCAGCCTTGGCAACAGAGTGAGACTCCACCTCAAAAAAAAATCATTTATTTTATTTTTTAGACACAGGGTCTTGCTCTGTTGCCCAGGCTGGAGTGCACTGGCACGATCATAGCTCACTGCTGCTCGGTACATCTCAGCCTCCTGAGTAGCTGGGATTATAGTCACTAGAAGTCTTTTCTATTTATTTATTTATTTATTTATTTTGGGATGGAGTCTCATTCTGTTGCCCAGGCTGGAGTGCAGTGGTGTGTGATCTAGGCTTACTGCAGCCTCCGCCTCCTGAGTTCAAATGATTTTCCCACCTCAGCCTCCCAAGTAGCTGGGACCACAGACGTGTGCCACCATGCCTGGCTAATTTTTGTATTTTTAGTAGAGACAGGGTTTCACCATGTTGGTCAGGCTGGTCTCAAACTCCTGACCCCAAGTGATCCACCTGCCTCAGACTCCCAAAGTGCTGGGATTACAGGCATGAGCCGCCACATCCAGCCAGTTTTTCCATTTTAATACGAGATAAAATCTTCAGTTAAAAAGCATGAATTTATAATGATGAATTTTTATTTTATTTTATCTTTATTGTTAATTTTTTGTTTTGAGACAGGATTTCGCTCTGCTGCCCAGGTTGGAGCACAGTGATGTGATTACAGCTCACTGCAACCTTGACCTCCCAGGCTCAAGGGGTCCTCCCACCTCAGCCTCCCAAGTAGCTAGGACTGCAGGCATGCACCACCACACCTGGCTAATTTTTTCTATTTTTTGTAGAAATGAGGTCTCACTATGTTGCCTAGGCTGGTCTGGAATGCCAGCCTCAAGAGATCTACCCACCCACCTCTGCCTCCCAAAGTGCTGGAATTATAGGAATGAGCCACCATGCCTAGCCTTATGATGAAATTTTAAGGTGAAAACATCTTTTTCCCTTGGAGGAGGTGACCTTCTTATCCCTGACATCAAAGGCTTCATCGTCCCTACAACAGCAGGCTGGACAGTGTTCCATTAGCACTCCTTTTTTTTTGAGATGGAGTCTCACTCTGTTGCCCAGGCTGGAGTGCAGTGGCGTGATCTCAGCTCACTGCAACCTCTGCTTCCCAGGTTCAAGCATTCCTCCTGCCTTAGCCTCCCGAGTAGCTGGGACTACAAGCACATGCCACCATGCCTGGCGAATTTTTGTATTTTTAGTAGAGACGGGGTTTCAACATGTTGGCCAGGCTGGTCTCGAACTCTTGACCTCGTAATTTGCCTGCCTCGACCTCGCAAAGTGCTGAGATTACAGGCGTGAGCCACTGCGCCCAGCAGCACTCTTTTTTTTTTTTTTTTTTTTGAGATGGAGTGTCTCTCTGTTGCCCAAGCTGGAGTGCAATGGCACGATCTCAGTTCACTGCAACCTCCACTTCCAGAGTTCAAGCAATTCTCCGACCTCAGCCTCCCAAGTAGCTGAGATTACAGTCCTGTGCCACCACACCCAGCTAATTTTTGTATTTTAAGTAGAGATGGGGTTTCACCATGTTGACCAGGCTGGTCTCGAACTCCTGACCTCAAGTGATCCACCCACCTCAGCCTTGGAAGGTGCTAGGATTACAGGTGTGAGCCACTGTGCCCAGCCAGCACTCCTTTTTGATTTATTCTTCTTCCTGGTGTGCTGCAGCCTTTGGGAAACTCCAGCAAGAAAAAACCCCCGTGGGAAGATCTCCATAGGAGGCTCACAGCGTCCTCCCAGGCTGGTGGACCAGGTGGAAATGCCACCACGTGGCAGGTGCTGATGGATGCAGGTCCTAGTGGCAGGTTCAGTGGGGAAGAGGATGTGGTTCCAGGAAGCCTGTGGTGGGATCGCTGGCCTTGGGAATGAGAAACCTTTTCAGGAGATAATGTGGCCTGTAGGAAGGTGTCACTTCTGTCAAATTCAAGATGAGAGGCTAAGACCAAAACATAATGAGTGTCAGGCCTATAAGTTTGTCCCAGCACTTTGGGAGGCAAAGGCAGGAGTATTGGTTGAGGCCAGGAGTTTGAGACCAGCCTGGGCTAAACAGAGAGACCCATGTCTACAAGAAAAAGAAATTTTTTTTTAATTAGCTGGGTGTGGCGGTGTGCGCTTGTAGTCCCAGCAACCTAGGAGGCTGAGGCAGGAGGATCACTTGAGCCCAGGAGTTCGAGGCTGCTGTGACCTTTGATCACACCACTGCACTCCCACCAGGGCAACAGAATGAGACCCTGTACATATTTAAAAAAAAAAAAAAGGCTATAAGTTTGAAAACAACAAGCAGTGAATGGATGAAGATCAGGCATCCAGAATGGAGGATGAGAACGCTAAGTAAAAATCAGTGGGACTGTAAACTAGTTCAACCATTGTGGAAGTCAGTGTGGCGATTCCTCAGGGATCTAGAACTAGAAATACCATTTGACCCAGCCATCCCATTACTGGGTATATACCCAAAGGATTATAAATCATGCTGCTATAAAGACACATGCACACGTATGTTTATTGAGGCACTATTCACAATAGCAAAGACTTGGAACCAACCCAAATGTCCAACAATGATAGACTGGATTAACAAAATGTGGCACATATACACCATGGAATACTATGCAGCCATAAAAAATGATGAGTTCATGTCCTTTGTAGGGGCATGGATGAAAGTGGAAACCATCATTCTCAGCAAACTATCGCAAGGACAAAAAACCAAACACTGCATGTTCTCACTCATAGGTGGGAATTGAACAATGAGAACACACGGACACAGGAAGGGGAACATCACACTCCGGGGACTGTTGTGGGGTGGGGGGAGGGGGGAGGGACAGCATTAGGAGATATACCTAATGCTAAATGACGAGTTAATGGGTGCAGCACACCAACATGGCACATGTATACATATGTAACGAACCTGCACGTTGTTCACATGTACCCTAAAACTTAAAGTATAATAAAAAAAAAGAATATGTGTCACATATACACTATGGAATACTATGCAGCCATAAAATGGATGAGTTCATGTCCTTTGCAGGGACATGGACGAAGCTGGAAACCATCATTCTCAGCAAACTATCGCAAGGACAGAAAACCAAACACCGCATGTTCTCACTCATAGGTGGGAACTGAACAATGAGATCACTGGACAAAGGGCGGGGAACATCACACACTGGGGCCTGTTGAGGGGTGGGGGGCTGGGGGAGGAACAGCATTAGGATAAATACCTCATGTAAATGATGAGTTGATGGGTGTAGCAAACCAACATGGCACATGTATACCTATGTATCAAACCTGCACGTTGTGCACATGTACCCTAGAACAATAAAAAAAATTAAAATGCAAAAAAAAAAATCAGTGGGACTCTCTTCCAAGAAGCCACCCCAATCCCGAACCTCTGCACTTTTTTTTTTTTTTGAGACAGAGTCTCACTCTGTTGCCCAGGCTGGAGAGCAGTGGCACAATCTTGGCTTGCTGCAACCTCCTGGATTCAAGCTATTCTCCTGCCTCAGCCTCCAGAGTAGCTGGGACTACAGGCATGCGCCACCACGCCTGGCTAATTTTTGTATTTTTAGTAGAGACAAGGTTTCACCATGTTGGCCAGGCTGGTCTTGAACACCTGACCTCAGGTGATCCGCCCACCTTGGCTTCCCAAAGTGCTGGGATTACAGGTGTGAGCTACCGCGCCTGGCCTGGAACCTCTGCACTTTTGTGTATGTGATTCCCACCATCTGGATGCCATTTTCCCTTTCCTGTGCCTTTCCACATCCTAATAATTTGTTTTTTTGTTTTGTTTTGTTTTTGAGACAGAGTCTTGCTCTGTCACCCAGGCTGGAGTGCAGTGGCGCGATCTTGGCTCATTTCATCCTCCGCCTGGCAGGTTCAAGCGATTCTCCTGCCTCAGCCTCCCAAGTAGCTGGGATTACAGGTATGTGCCACCATGCCTGGTAATGTTTATAATTTTAGTAGAGATGGTGTTTCACCATGTTGGCCAGGCTGGTCTTGCACTCCTGACCTCAAGTGATCTGCCCACCTCAGCCTCCCAAAGTGCTGGGATTACAGGTTCGAGCCACCATGCCCAACCTTAATCATTTGTTAACATTCAACTCCAATTCCTCCTCTTTGTGAAGTCTTTTCTGACCACGCCCTCTGGGAGTGGTTTCTGCTTTGCTGGCATCCCACCTTCACTGGCACTCACTTCCCTCCTCTGCCCTCGTCATTTGGCAGTTACTTCTCATGTTTAAGCCTCTCCCTCTAGAGTGGAATCTGAAGGTGGCCATTGTGTCTGACACCTCTTGGTATGTTCCAGCACCTGGCCTTAGCCTAGTGCCTAGCACATAGCTGTGTCCTGTACTTGCTGACTGATGGATGGGTAATTGACACATCAGGGCAGGCATTCTTTCTCAGTCCTTTTTTAATGAGATTGAGACTTGCAGAGCTGGCTATCCAGCAACTTGTTCCCTCTGAGCAAGCACGGGTTGCACTGCTGGGTTTAATTTATGCTGCTCTGCCTTTCGTGCTTTCAAAGGACTTTCCCATGACAGACTAGGGACCTAAAGGTTTGTGCCACTAGCACCAGGGCTCAGAGATGAGTGGTGAGAGACGCAGCCAAGTGTGCCGGCCCCTGACCTGGTTCCGCTTCTGCACCAGGGTTGGAGCTTTCTGCAGCCATGGGGTCTGGCGCTTCATTCCCAGCTTATTCCCATGTGGAGTACAGTCTCTGGGCTTTCGCGTGGAGGTGTGGGCTTGCATCTGTGAGTGGGGGGACCCACCCGCTGGGTGTACATGACTGTGTATATGGATGTGATGACTCTTGGTGAGGGGCAGGTGAGCTGGGCATGGTGGCTCACGCCTGTAATTCCAGCACTTTGGGAGGCTGAGGCAGTCAGATCACTTGTGGTCAGGAGTTCGAGACCAGCCTGGCCAACATGGTGAAACCCTGGTTCTACTAAAAATATAAAAATTAGCCAGGCCTGTTGGTGGGCGTCTGTGACTCCAGCTACTCTGGAGGCTGAGGCAGGAGAATCGCTTGAACCCAGGAAGTGGAGGCTGCAGTGTGCTGAGGCCGCACCACTGCACTCCAGTCTGGGCAACAGAATGAAACTCTGTCTCAAAAAAAAAAAATTAAATATGTCAGCTTTGTCTCCCCAGGAGATGCCTTTACTTGCTTTCCTTCCCCTCTCTATGATGGGATAAAGCCACCCTACCAATATCTATGCTGAAAGCTGCCTCTCCCACAGGACTGGCAAGACTCCTTTGGGGGAACAAAGTAAAAACTCAACTTTTTCCATGGGGCTGGGAGCTCCCTACCCAGGGGCAGGGATGGGTCCTAGTCACCTCTCCATTAGCACACAGAAGGTGGAGACTAGCCAAGGACAAGTAGGGGCTTGGAAAAAGTGTGAAGAGTGAAGGAAAGGCTGGATGCCCCAGGGTGCTGCAGCCCTACCAGCCAGGTTGTCCTGTGATGACTTAGGCTGAGTGGCTTCTCCTCCTCCCCTATTTATTGATTTATTTTAGAGACAAGGTCTCAGTCTTCTGCCCAGGCTGGAGTGCAGCAGTGCCATCATAGCTCACTGTAACCTACAACTCCTGGGCCCAAGCAATCCTCCCATCTCAGCCTCCCAGGTAGCTAGGATTACAGGTGCATGCCACCGTGCCTGGCTATTTATTTTATATTCTTTTTGCAGAGGTGGGGTCTTGCTATGTTGTCCAGGCTGGTCTCAAACTCTTGGCCTCAAGTGATTTTCTCTCCTTGGCTTCTCAAAGTGCTGAGATTGCAGATGTGAGCCACCACGCTTGGCCCATTTTCTTTTCTTTTTCCTTTTCTTTTCTTTTCTTCTTTTTTGAGATGGAGTCTCACACTGTTGCCCAGGCTGGAGTGCAGTGGCACAATCTCAGCTCACTGCAAGCTCCACCTCCTGGGTTCCAGTGATTCTTCTGCCTCAGCCTCCCAAGTAGCTGGGATTACAGGCGCCTGCCACCACACCTGGCTGATTTTTTCTGTATTTTTAGTAGAGATGGAGTTTCACTGTTTTGACCAGGTTGGTCTCAAACTCCTGACCTTGTGATCCTCCGTCTTGGCCTCCCAAAGTGCTGGGATTACAGGCATGAGCCACCACGCCCAGCCGGCCCATTTTCAATTTATCATGGCGGGGAAGAGAATCTGATCCTGACTGGAAAGCAAGATGCCCTGCCACCTCTTGGGATTGAAAAAAAAAAGTAGCATTTTTCCCATCCATGACTTCTTCAAAAACAGGAAACACTTCTCTTTTCTCCCACCACACCCTCTCCCACTGGCATCTGGATCCTGACCATTCTCTTGATGCTTTCTTGAGGGGCCCTCAGCCATGTGCCAGGGCGTGGAGGGCTCCGCTTCCCTCCTCTTTGCAGCCAGGAAAGCTCCTCACTCCTTTCTTAATTAAAGGCGTTTGATAAAACCCAGCACTGGCTTCCCCACTGGGGAGGAGCCATCCTCAGTGTCCTGTCTTCTTTCCCTCCCAGCACCAGCTGCTCTTTCCCCAGCACTTGCTTCCCAGGGGAAAGATGTGGTTGATAGGAGGGAAGGGATCAGAGTGTGTTTTAGCTCTAGTACCAGCTTCTTTGGGAGGCAGACAGGTTCCAGCCTTGTCTGAGCTTTCCCTCCTGGGGAAGGAAGGGAGAGGAGATCATGGACCAAGCAGCATGGAGGATCTGCCCTCCTCTGTGCTGCCTCCTTCCATCAAAGAAAGTGGGTGGCTCTCACCTGTAATCTCAGCACTTTGGGAAGCTGAGGTGGGAGGATCACTTGACGCCAGGAGTTCAAGACCAGCCTGAGCAAGAGAGTGAGACCCCAGCTCTACAAAACATAAAAGAAAATAGTAAGCATGGTGGGGGGTACCTATAGCCCCAGCTACTTAGGAGGCTGAGGAGGGAGGACCACTTGAGCCTGGGAATTCAAGGCTGCAGTGAACTCTAATTGAACCACTGTACTCCAGCCTGGGTGACAGAGCAACACCTTGTCTATAAAATAAATAAATACACTTTGGGAGGCTGAGGTGGGCAGATCACTTGTGGTCAGCGGTTTGAGGCCAGCCTGGCCAACATGGTGAAACCCTGCCTCTACTAAGAATACAAATATTAGCTGGGCATAGTGGTGTGCGCCTGTAGTCCCAGCTACTCAGAAGGCTGAGGCAGGGGAATTGCTTGAACCTGGGAGGCAGAGGTTGCAGTGAGCCGAGATCACGCCACTAAACTTCAGCCTGGGCGGATGCAAAGAAGCCAGCCAAAGCAGCGTCTAGGGGTGACTCGAAAGGCGATGCTAGAAACTTATCACTGGGTTGGTGGGCAACCCCTCCTGCTAATAGCGGCTGGAGGCAGACAAATGCCTAGGCAGATAGGGGCAGGCCCCTGGTGAAACCTCACCTCCAAGCCGAACACATTTTAAAGCCTGAAAGCCAAGCTACAAGTCAAATCCACGGACCGGATCGAGAACCTGTCTTGGTGTGCTTTCCTCTTATTGATCCCCACCCTTCACCTATTTTACATTCACCTACCCTTTCCTAATTGGTTTTCTACACTGTCCATGCCCCACCTTTGAGTGGTGTCTTCGCTTTAATCTTTATTGCATACTCACAAACCAATCAGCACGCAATCCCCATTTTGAGTCCATAAAAGCCCCAGACCCAGCCACACTGAGACAGAAACCACCTGACTGCAGGGGTGGAGAACGAGCCCCCCTGCCCACATCCCCTCTCCACTGAGAGCTGTTCCATTGCTCAACAAAATCCTTCTCCACCCATCCTCACCCTTCTAATTGTCAGCATAACCTCATTCTTCTTGGATGCAGGATAGGAGCTTGGGAACTGCTGATTGCAGGTGCAATCTATAACACAAGGGGTAGTGGTGGGGAGAGGGGTTGTTGCTGGCCTGGAGGTCTCCCTGGTTGGCAAAGTGGCAAGAAAAATCCTGCATTGGCTGGGCATGGTGGCTCACACCTGTAATCCCAGCACTTTGGGAGGCCGAAGCAGGTGGATCTCCTGAGGTCAGGAGTTCGAGACCAGCCTGGCCAACATGGTGAAACCCCATCTCTACTAAAAATACAAAAATTAGCCAGGCATGGTGGCACGGACCTGTAATCCCAGCTACTCAGGAGGCTGAGGCAGGAGAATCGCTTGAACCTGGGAGGCAGAGGTTGCAGTGAGCCGAGATGGCATCATTGCACTCCAGCCTGGGCAACAAAAGTGAAACTCTGTCTCAAAGAAAAAAAAAATCCTGCGTCACTGCTTTCTCTTTCCCCCTCTGGCTTGATCCTTCTCCTACCTCCTGGAAGGAAGCCTGAGCATTTGGGCCTGGGTTGCAGGTGGGACTCGTGACCTCTCCCAGCCTCTGGGGAGCAGCTTCTCCAATAGTCAGGGATCTCAATGACCTTCCTTCCTTCCTTCCTTCCTTCCTTCCTTCCTTCCTTCCTTCCTTTCTCTCTCTTTCATTCTTTTCTTTCTTTTCTTTTCTTTCCTTCCCTTCCCTTCTTTTCTTCTTTTCTTTCCTTCCCTTCCCTTCCCTTCCCTCCCTCCCTTCCTTCCTTCCTTCCTTCCTTCGTGCCACTTGCAAAAGTTCAATATTATTCAGAAACTGGAAGAAGGATTTCTCTTCCTACCTCAGGAGAGAAAGAAACATTTCTTGGTCCCTTCTTCCATTTATGACCTGGAGTTAAAAGAGAAGGCACTGCTAGAACACACTCCCTGTCCACCCCTGTCTCCCCAGGCATAAGGCTTTCATTCCAGGACAGCCCTTAGGCACCAGAATGCCTTTGGTTTCCCCATAAAGGAGATCCCTTCTGTCTCCCCTTCAAGTCCTCTGGATCTGACCTTGGGAAACAAATCAGGTGTGTGCAGAGTTGGCTGTGCCACATTACAGAATACAAGGAAAGTCTTAGCTCAGGGGCTTCTTTTCAGTTCTGACAGTTTTTATCTCTCTGCCCTCTGGTTAGATGGTGGGCCATTGCCATGGTGGGGGCCTGGAGAGGACAGACTGGAAGGTGGCACCAGCCACAGCCTGGCTGGGAGTGAAGGGAGTTGTTCTAGAAAAGAGGCCAGCTCCTTGGATGCCTGTGTACCTGTTAGAAATGAACCTTTACTGCACACTTTCCACAAGATGAAGAAAAAAAAAAGAAACAAACTTTACTGTGTTATAATGGACAAGCCTCCGTTTCCTCTCTGGGCCTCAGGTTTTCTTTTCTTTTTAATTTTTAATTATTTTTATTTTTATTTTTTATTTTTTGAGTCAGAGTCTCGCTCTGCCACCTAGCCTGGAGTGCAGTGGCCTGATCTCGGCTCAGTGCATCCTCTGCCTCCCAGATTCAAGCGATTCTCAAGTCTCCACCTCCTAAGTAGCTGGGATTATAGGCACCCACCACCGCACCACCACGCCTGGCTAATATTTGTAGTTTTGTAGAGACAGGGATTCGCCATGTTGGCCAAGCTGGTCTCGAACTCCTGACTTCAAGTGATCTTCCTGCCTCGGCCTCCCAAAGTGCTGGGATTATAGGCGTGAGCCACTGCACCCAGCCTGGGCCTCAGGTTTTCAATTCTGTAAACTGTTGGTGCTGGGTTTGATCGTTAAGACCGTTTTTAGCGCTTATGCTCTGCCACCTCCACCCTATGCCCCTAGACTATTTGTGATGAAAGGAGAAACAGCAAACACCAAACCAGCTGCTCAGAGGCCACATATACACACATGATTTCATAAAAATGAATGGATGGTTGCTGTGGGCAATGGAGAGGAGAGACAGGGTAAAGGGGCAGCAAAAACTTCCACCTAGTTTTTGCTCCATTCCAAGAACTTTAAAGCCAGAGGGGTGGATTGTGAATATTAGAATAGAACCACCTGTTACGCGTGTAGGCTTATACAGGGTATAAGGCTGCTATCACCTGAACTCTTTTTGGCTTCTTGAGTCCATGTCACATGAACACACACAGACACACACATACATGCACCCAATCATGATGTTCACAGGAGAGAGTGCTCTTCCCTGTTGTTAGAACTTCTGCCCATCAGGCAGCTGCTGCCACTTCTGGCTCTGCCAGACACATATGCTAAATCACAGAGCACTATTCTCCCTGGCACATAACCCCCGAGCACCAACACGTAAATGGCAGCCTGGGGGCCTGAACTCAGTGCATTCAGAGGCCCACAGACGCTGCCTGCTTCCAAGGACACAGAACGAAGGTCATCTGGGGGCTGAGGGCCAGCACAGTGCTCTCTCTGGGCAATGTACACTTCTATCCCGAGTTGGATGACCTCTCCGGCCCAGGCAGTACTAATTCCCCTTGGGCCAGTCATTAGGATGACTTCCCAGAGCAGTAGGCCACTTGTCTCCACCCCTCTGCTGACCATCAAAAATGAAGGTGAGAGTATAATTGGGTACATCCCCAGGGAAGACCATTTGGCAGTATTTTTCAAATTTGCAAATGCATAGACCTTATAACATAGCAAAATCTATTTGTAGAATATACTCACATACAGGTGAAATGACATGTGTTTAAGTTATTCGTTGCAACATCATCTGTTAGTAAAGATAAGAAGTAAGCTCGATGTCTATCAGTAGCTGACTGGTTTCATAGACAATCATATAACCATACAATGGGATACTGAAAATGAGATGCTTTTGGCTGCACACGGTGGCTCATACCTGTAATCCTAGCACTTTGGGAGACCCAGGTGGGTGGATCATCAGAGGTCAGGAGTTTGAGACCAGCCTGGCCAACATTGCAAAACCCCGTCTCTACTAAAACTACGAAAATTAGCCAGGTGTGGTGGCACGCGCCTGTAGTCCCAGGTATTGGGAGGCTGAGGCAGGAGAATGGCTTGAACCTGGGAAGTGGAGGTTGCAGTGAGCCGAGATTGCACCACTGCACTCCAGCCTGGGTGACAAAGCAAGACTCTGTCTCAAAAAAAAAAAAAAAGAAAGAAAAAGAAAACGAGACACTTTTGTATATCTATCTGGAAGGATCACAGATACACAGTCAAGTTAAAATAAGCAAGGTGCAGAACAGTGGGTTTATATGACTGCTATTTGTATAGAAAAGAAAGGATAAAAGAATATATATATTTGTATTGACTTGTATCTATATAAAATATGAGCCGAGGGATAAACCAGAGACTAATGGTAGTTACCCACTAGGGAAATGAAAACTGGGATGAAGGCAAGTCTCTATTATATGCATTTGGTATATTTTGATGGTTGAATAATGTGCACGTATAATCTATTCAAAAAATTAAGTTATAAAACACAAAATCACAAAAAAGACCCAATAGTCTATAGACTAAGGTGGCAAAAGAGGGAGCCCTTCCTTCTGCCATCTGCTTGGGTGGGGGAAAACCAGACTGAGGAATGAGAGCAGGGAGGGGTTGGCAGAGGAAGAAGAAGCCAGGTGTCTCAACATTGATGGGTTTGCTCATAAAACCTTCCCTAATGGGAGTCAGAAATTTCTCTTCTTACAGTGTCGTTTGGTTATTGGCCTAATCATTCCCCAAAGTCAGGCACACTCAGGTGGTTTGAGAAATCCTGTCTTTTTTTAAAAATGTTAAACATTTTTACACATTTCTTCCAAATTACAAGGCCACCCCTAAGGCACTGACATCCTTGAGGTTGCTTCACTTCCTGGCACCCCTTTCCCTTCCCCCTCCAATGCTGATGTCGTGGAAAAAAATTGCTGAATGGCATGCATTGATTTTAGAGATTACTTTTTGGGAGTCTTATGATATCCCTTTGAGATAACTGGCAACAACACTCTGGGGTGTTGCAAAACCCTACTTGGGAGTGACCGCCTTGATGGTCAACAGGAAGCCACAGCCAAGACTCTACGCCCAGTGGGGCCTGTACCACTCCGTCACGACTTGAGTGGGGGCAGTAAGAGTTGGAAGGGGCCAGAGGCTGCCTCTTCACTTTCACCCCCATGGATTTCCATGGATCCAAAGGCCTGCTTGGGGTTCTTCATGGGCATGGAAGTCACTTGCTTGGGAGCCCAAGACAAACCCTGCTCATGGGTGAGCAGCTGGGTCCCTGGGAGATGAGGCTGGTTCTTTTTCCTTGGGAATAATTTTAGGTTCTGAATTCCCCTGCAACCTTCCTAACTCCCAGCCCCCAGCTCAGCCTCCTAGAGGGATTGTTCATACCAGTGACTATAAAGTGTACTTTTGAAATGTGGAGCTGTTCAGAGACCTGCCAGGGCATAGCCCTGGAGGCTTTTTCCATGATAATTTTTTCCCCCTTTGTCCCATTGTTTCAGAGGAGGAAGCATGACAACTCAAGAATCAGGTCCTGATAGGCCCTAATAAGGTGTCACATCTTCCTGCCCCTCCACTTGAACCCTGGGGCTTTATTTTCCAGCGCCCCCTCCCCATACGCAATCTGAGAGGAATTGGTTTAGAAATTGGGAGAGCAGGGGCTTGAAAAAGGAAGCCTTGCAAGTCTTGAGTGAGGGCAGGGAGAAGGGAAGAGGAAGAGGGAAGCCTCTGGTAGAACCGCCTAAGAGACTTCAGAGGCTGTGAAACACCAGGCCTGCCACCGCACACGCTCAAAGATGAACGCATGATTTCCTCAACTCAACGCCTTCTAGTTTTTAAAAGTTAATGAATGAAATCCTTAAGGAAGTCCGGACACGGTGGCTCAGGCCTGTAATCCCAGCAATTTGGGAGGCCTAGGCGGGTGGATCTTCTGAGGTCAGGAGTTTGAGACCAGCCTGGCCAACATGGTGAAACCCCATCTCTACTAAAAATACAAAAATTAGCTGGGCTTGGTGGCACATGCTCATCCCAGCTACTTGGGAGGCTGGGAGGCTTGGGAGGCTGAGGCAGAAGAATTGCTTGAACCTGGGAAGTGGAGGTTGCAGTGAGCTGAGATTGTGCCATTGCACTCCAGCCTGGGCAACAAGAGCAAAATTTCATCTCAAAAGTAAACAAACAAACAAAAAACCTAAAGGAAGTGGACCTAACACTTACCATTGGGGAGATGGCAATGGAAGAGTTGTGCATAGTTGGGTGGGATGGTGGACATGCCTCATACCCAGTCACCCATTTACCCTTTTTTTTTTTTTTTAATAGGGTCTTGCTTCTTGCCGTCATCCAAGCTGGAGTGCAGTAGCATGATCACGGATCACTGTAACCTTGAACTCCTGGGCTCAAGTGATCCTCTCCTCTCAGCCTCTTGATTCATCCTTTTTTTTTTTTTTTCGATACAGAGTTTTGCTCTTGTTGCCAAGGCTGGAGTACCATGGTGTGATCTCAGCTCACTGCAACCTCTGCCTCCCAGGTTCAAGAGATTCTCCTGCCTCAGCCTCTCGAGTAGCTGGGATTACAGGGATGCGCCACCACGCCTGGCTATTTTTTTTTTTTTTTTTTTTTTTTTTGTATTTTTAGTAGAGACAGGGCTTCTCCTTGTTGTTCAGGCTGGTCTCGAACTCCTGACCTCAGGTGATCTGCCCACCTCGACCTCCCAAAGTGCTGGGATTACAGGCATGAGCCACCGCGCCCACCTGTTGATTCATCCATTTTTAATATGTCTTTATAAAAGATTTTAAGAGAAGGGTCTATCTAGAAAATTTCTAGGTGGAAAGGTGCATGGAAGGGGCAGCGCAGAGTAAGGAAGATGGAGAAATTGAAATTCTTCAGCATCCCAGACTACATAGTGCCAAATCCAAACGCAAATCCAGAGCTAGCAATGAAAAAGACTCCTAGGCCTGCTAGTGGTTCACGCCTGCAATTCCAACTACTCAGGAGGCTGGGACAGGAGGGTGGCTTGAGCCCAAGAGTTCAAAGCCAGCCTGGGAAAAATAGAGAGAGAGAGACAGAGAGAGAGAGAGAGAGACCTGAAATATGGTAAATTTCCTCAGTATCTGAAAATATTAAAAAAACAAAAACAAAAAGCTGGAAGGAAAGAGAAGGTAACTGAAATAGAAGGGAAAGGGGACAGATCTCACCAAGCTGAGGTCTTGGGAGAGGAGATACTGGCTGAGCCCTATTACTTAATTTAAAATACCTTAGGGGAGGCCACCCAAGTGGATGCGGGGCTCCTGTGAATCCTTTGCTTGACTCCAGCGGGTTACCTTTGCCTCTGATACCTAAAGGGTGGGGATGGGAGCACTCTCCTCTCTCATTCCCCTGCCTTGCTGTGGGACCTTCTGGGAAAGGAGGTGCAGGGCTCCAGGAAGCCAGTGCCCAGGGAGTGCTATGCTGAGTACAGGAGACTGGCCACAGCAGGGGTGGACAGATGGTGGCAGAGGAGCCACGGTGTCCCTTCCTCCAGGTTTAGCTAAAGGAAACGTGGAGCATCCCATTGGCCATCCTCCCCACTCACCAATTCCGCTCCAGAGGCCCCTCCAGACTATTGGCCGCTGCCCCTTTAAGCGTCGCTACTCCTCCCCCAAGATCGGTGGCACCGAGGGAGTGGGGGTGGGGGGAGGCTGAGCGCTCTGGCTGGGACAGCTAGGGAGGATGGCCCAGGCTGGGGAAGTCGCTCTCACGCCTTGCTGCCCCCTCCCCTGAGCCAGGTGATTTGGGAGACCCCGTCCTTCCTTCTTTCCCTACCGCCACACGCGCGACCCGGGGATGGCTCCGTGGCCTCACGAGAACAGTTCTGTTGCCCCATGGCCGGACCTCCCAACCCTGGCGCCCAATACCGCCAACACCAGTGGGCTGCCAGGGGTGCCGTGGGCGGCGGCCCTGGCCGGGGCGCTGCTGGCGCTGGCGGTGCTGGCCACCGTGGGAGGCAACCTGCTGGTCATCGTGGCCATCGCCCGGACTCCGAGACTCCAGACCATGACCAACGTGTTCGTGACTTCGCTGGCCACAGCCGACCTGGTGATGGGACTCCTGGTGGTGCCGCCGGCGGCCACCTTGGCGCTGACTGGCCACTGGCCGTTGGGCGCCACTGGCTGCGAGCTGTGGACCTCGGTGGACGTGCTGTGTGTGACCGCCAGCATCGAAACGCTGTGCGCCCTGGCCGTGGACCGCTACCTGGCCGTGACGAACCCGCTGCGTTACGGCGCACTGGTCACCAAGCGCCGCGCCCGGACAGCCGTGGTCCTGGTGTGGGTCGTGTCGGCCGCGGTGTCGTTTGCGCCCATCATGAGCCAGTGGTGGCGCGTAGGGGCCGACGCCGAGGCACAGCGCTGCCACTCCAACCCGCGCTGCTGTGCCTTCGCCTCCAACATGCCCTACGTGCTGCTGTCCTCCTCCGTCTCCTTCTACCTTCCTCTTCTCGTGATGCTCTTCGTCTACGCGCGGGTTTTCGTGGTGGCTACGCGCCAGCTGCGCTTGCTGCGCGGGGAGCTGGGCCGCTTTCCGCCCGAGGAGTCTCCGCCGGTGCCGTCGCGCTCTCTGGCCCCGGCCCCGGTGGGGACTTGCGCTCCGTCCGAAGGGGTGCCCGCCTGCGGCCGGCGGCCAGCGCGCCTCCTGCCTCTCCGGGAACACCGGGCCCTGTGCACCTTGGGTCTCATCATGGGCACCTTCACTCTCTGCTGGTTGCCCTTCTTTCTGGCCAACGTGCTGCGCGCCCTGGGGAGCCCCTCTCTAGTCCCGGGCCCGGCTTTCCTTGCCCTGAACTGGCTAGGTTATGCCAATTCTGCCTTCAACCCGCTCATCTACTGCCGCAGCCCGGACTTTCGCAGCGCCTTCCGCCGCCTTCTGTGCCGCTGCGGCCGTCGCCTGCCTCGGCAGCCCTGCGCCGCCGCCCGCCCGGCCCTCGTCCCCTCGGGCGCTCCTGCAGCCCGGACCAGCCCCGCGCAGCCCAGGCTTTGCCAACGGCTCGACGGGTAGGTAACCCGGGCAGAGGGACCGGCGGCTCAGGGTCGGGAAGCATGCGATGTCTCCGTGGGTCTACTTTTTGAGTGTGGAGTTTACTAGGAGAAGGTGGGATGGTTTTGCTTGGAGAGAAAAGGGAATGAGTAGTAGCGAACCAAAATGGGACCCAGGGTCCTTTTCTTTCCGGATCCAGTCACTAGGGTAGAAGCAAAGGAGGGCGAGCGGGCTGTCGTTCCTCACCCAAAGACCCAAGGTGCGCCACCGGAAAGCGCTGCGGTGTCCCGAGTACTCTCGCCCCACCGGTCGGCTTTAGGGATTTTTTTTTTTTTTTTAATAGAGACAGGGTCTCGTCTCTGTCGCCCATGCTGGAATGCAGTGGCACGATCTCAGCTCATTGCAGTCTTGAACTCCTGGCTCCTGGGCTCAAGCGATCCTCCCACCTCAGCCTCCTAAGTATCTGGGACTACAGGCGAGCCCCACCAATCCCAGCTATTTTTAAAATTTCTTGTAGAGATGGGGTCTTGCTATGTTGCCCAGGCTTGTCTTGAACTTCTGGCCTCAAATGATCCTTCTGTCTCAGCCTTCCAAAGCGTTAGGATTACAGGCCTGAGCCAGGGCGCCGGGTCGGCTCTAGTTTTGGTTTTCCAGCTCAGTTCTTTGCCCCCCTCCCCCAATTTCTTGCCATCACTAGACCTGGCTCGGACTTGAAGGCAGGGCTAGTGCCCCCACGCCCCCAAGCCCTCGGCCTCAGTCCTGGGTTTTCTCAAAGGTTTGACAGCTGTGGAGGTGAGAATCCACTTCCGGTATGGCGTACAGCTGTGAGTGAGGAGCCTGTGAGTGTAGATGTGTGCCCTCCCGCTCCCTGGGCTGGGTTGGAGTAGGGATGGCGTGGGGCGTGTGTGGCTGGGTGGTGCCCTGGCGTTTTTGTGTAACTAAATATGTGTTCCAGGGTCTCTGATCTCTGTCATTCCCCTCAGTGCTCCTGTTGCTCCTTTCACCCCAGGGTCTATTATCTCCACTTTTTTTCCAGGGCTTCTTGGGGAGTTTCTTAGGCCTGAAGGACAAGAAGCAACAACTCTGTTGATCAGAACCTGTGGAAAGCCTCTAGCCTTTGTTCAGAATGAGTCCCGTGGGATTCCCCGGCTGTGACACTCTACCCTCCAGAACCTGACGACTGGGCCATGTGACCCAAGGAGGGATCCTTACCAAGTGGGTTTTCACCATCCTCTTGCTCTCTGTCTGAGAGATGTTTTCTAAACCCCAGCCTTGAACTTCACTCCTCCCTCAGTGGTAGTGCCCAGCTGCCCTGGAGCAGCCGGCTGGCTTTGGTAGGAGCACCCATCACCTGGCTTGCTTGTGTGGTCAGTGAGTGCTTAGGGCAAAGAGAGCTCCTCCAGTTCCATTCCTTCTGCCACCCAAACCCTGATGAGACCTTAGTGTTCTCCAGTCTCTGTGGCCCAGGCTGAGAGCAGCAGGGTAGAAAAAACCAAGATTTGGGGTTTTGTCTCTGGTTCCCTTATTACTGCTCTCAAGCACTGGCCTCTCTCACTTTAGCCATGGAATGGCTCCGATCTACCTCACAGCAGTGTCAGAAGGACTTCGTCAGGGTTTTGGGAGCTCCAGCGTTCATAAAAAGGTGAACCATTAGAAGAGATCCCTTCTTTTCCTTTTGTAATCAGATAAATAAATATCACTGAATGCAGTTCATTCTTGGCCCCCTTTCTCTCTGTTTGTTTTCTTTTCATAATCCACTTACTCCTTTCCCTTCTACTCTGCGCTGGCTTTTGACAGAGGCAGTAAATTAGGCCTAATCCTCACTCTTTTCTTCCTAATCGTCATCAGACAAAAAATGAAAAGTCTGTCTGGATGAAGGGGAGTGAGCTTGAGCCTTTGATATCTTGCTCCCCCACCCTTCCTGAAACTCTTGAAATCCAGTTGCCATTGAGTAGCAAAGCTACGCTCCCCGCAGGACTTGGACAGAGGGCCCACAGGGGGATGGGCTGGCTGTGGCCAGGTTCAGGGCAGGGGGCATTTGTCCCCTCTATGCTATAATCCAGTGGCGGATTCATAAGGTCCTGTGGTCATCAGGAACCAGTTTTGTTCAGTGCCTTACATGGGTGTGTGTGTGTGTGTGTGTGTGTGTGTGTCTGGAGGCACAGGCACAAAGCATTGCTTGTGTTGGTCAAATGTCTTGTGTCATAAATATATTCTGATGTTTCCCAGCCTTTCCACAACCTCTACCTTCCCACTCCTCTTCCCCAGCTACAAAAATCTGTATTATCCTCTTAAAGTAAAACTGGAGTTACAAATTTGAGCCTGTTGATGCAGTTTTCTCTTATTTCCATTTTTATGAATCTTATCAGGCAGGTTTCCTATGTAAAGAAAATTTCTATGGAAATCATTAGATCATTTTGTGAGTTTCTATTTAAGCTCCATGAGCCAAGACTATTGTCCAGGATGATTTATGGGATGCTCGGTAAATCACAGATGTTTTGCATGCTTGTGATGTAGTGTGCAATGCGTTGTCTTGGTTCAGGGGCCCTAGAGTTATAAAATTCCATCTGCCCCAAGGAGGACCTCGGTGGATTTCCACATATGGGTGTTCCCTGTGAATTGGACCTGGTCTGTGCTGCTCTCTTTTCTCCAGGAGCCCAGGTTTTATTTCTCAGGATGTTTTCATACCAAAGATGACTTTCTCCCTTTCAACCAGGGGAGGGGGAGATCTCTGGTGCCTGAGGTGTGCAAGATTTCTTGGCAAAGACTCAACTTTGTGGCTCTTAGTGGAGGAGGAAGTCTTGCTTGACAAATAAGAGGCCCTCCTCTCCCCATCTCTGGATATTCTCCCAACATTGCTGGATAAAATTGGCCAGTCAGTGCTAGGCAGGGGAGAATGATGATGTTGGAGGTGGGGCCCCTGGTGTGTAGACTTGTCCTTGAACATTGTCCAGAAGCTCATACTGCTTGAGTCTTGCTGGACATGCCTGTGCGCCAGCTGTCACACTCCTTTGCAGTGTTTAGACTTGTACTGGGGCTATGGATTCCATCTGCAGATTGTCAGATAGAATCTGACAATCTGGTCATTTCTCCAGCAACTTGTGGCCAGGCATCAAGTGGAGGGAGATTTACATCCTTGGATGGGGTCAGGCTGCTTTTGCTAGCATGAGGCCTGAGCACTTGAACTGTAGAAGACAAACAGCTGTCCCCCCGAACCCAGAGATGTGATGACTTCCAGGCCTGTGAGAACAACAGAGTCCCTAGAGCCACTGGTCTCCCCAGAGTCTGTTAGCTGGAGCTGGGCATGGGACTGAAATGACATGGAAGAGAGGGCTGAGTTGGAGGAGAAGGAATGAAAAGTGGGCTTTTTCAGAGCTGACCTACCCTCTGCATCAAGTGGAACTGAGGGGGAACAGGCAGAATTTGGGTACAGGAGGATGTGGGGGATTGACTTTCCCAGACTTTCTTCTAGGGAATGGAGGAAGGTGCAGGCTGTGGTCCTCACGGGCGGTCCCTGGGCCTTAGTCCCATGCGAGCTGCATCCTCAACCCTAGGAGAGTAGGCGCAGCTCCTCTCCTCTGTGTGTTTCCATCGCACCCTACATGGTCCTAGGAGCACAGGGGAAGGCATGGAAATAGCGCTTCTTACTGTTTCCATCCTAAAACTGCCTAGATCCAGGCCTTTTGAAGGCCTCTTGGTGAAGGTATGTCTACACACTGTCTGTGTTTCGGTGTCTGTCCAGAACGGGGAAATGGGAGCCTGCCATGGCAAGCGCTGCTAATGCTCTCCCCCACGCAACAAGCCCTGGGTATAGTCTGCCTTTGGCCAGTGAGAAGCCGCTAAAGCATAACATGCAATTCGGTTTAATTTGAGGCCGAGGTGAGCGGATCACCTGAGGTCAGGAGTTCAAGACCAGCCTGGCCAACCTGACAAAACCCTGTCTCTACTAAAAATACAAAAATTAGCCGGGCATGGTGGTGGGCACCTGTAATCCCAACTACTTGGGAGGCTGAGGCAGGGAGAATGCTTGAACCCAGGAGGCAGAGGTTGCAGTGAGCCTAGATCGCACCACTGCACTCCAGCCTGGGCAACAGAGTGAGACTCCATCTCAAAAAAAAAAAAAAAAAAAAAAAAGGGACAAGGAAAAAGAGAGCCTCATAGAAATCAAATAACTTCCTCGTATGACTCTCAACCCATCTACCAGACTCCAAAGTCCATTTTCTCTTCTCTACACGCACTGCTTACAAGCAGTTATGTGACACTGAACAAGTCACTTAGCCTTTCTGACTGTTTCTTTGCCTGTGAGTCAACTGGAGATTACATGATCACTCTACTCAGCTCATGCAGGCTGCTTTTGAAGACCCAGTGAGACAGTGTGTGTGAAAGTGGTTTGGAAACTGAAAATGCTCCTCCGGTGTAAAGCAGTGGAATCAGAATCTGGAGCTTGGATGAGTCCGAGGTCTATTATAGCAGGGATCCCCAGCCCCTGGGCCACAGACTGCTACTGGTCTGTGGCTTATTAGGAACTGGGCTGCATAGCAGGAGGTGAGTGGAGGGCAAGCGAGCATTAACACCTGAGCTCCGCCTCCTGTCAGATCTGTGGCCACGTTAGATTCCCACGGGAGCGCAAACCCTAAAGTGAACTGCACATGCGAGGGATCTAGGTTGCATGCTCCTTCTGAGAATCTAATGCCTGATAATCTGAGGTGGAACAGTTTTATCCCAAGACCATCTCCTTCTCCCCTGTCTGTGGAAAAATTGCCTTCCACCAAACCGGTTCCTTGTGCCAAAAAGGTTGGGGATCACTGTCTAGAGTTCAGGGGCACAATCATGGCTCATTGCAGCCTCAGCCTCCTGCTCAAGTGATCCTCTCATCTCAGCCTCCCAAGTGGCCAGGACTACAGGCTTGCACCACTATGCCCAGCTAATTAAATTTTATTTTTTGTGGAGACTGGGTATTTCTATGTTGCCCAGGCTGGTCTTGAACTTCTGGGCTGAAGAGTTCCTCCTGCCTCGGCCTCCCAAAGTGCTGGGATTATGAGCATGAGCCACGGTGCCTGGCCCTGGTTTTGCTCCCTGTGTAGTCTTGTTTCTGTTGACAGCCTGGGTCTTGGACCCACTTGTCTTTGGTCTTTGTGGACATGCCCTGCCTGGTCTTTCTTCTGCAAGTTTGTACTCACCTCAGACTGACTGCTTTGGTTTTCTGTCCTGGTCTCTATACATCTCCACCGCCGGCTCTCTTTCCGTGTTCAGACTCTGGTCTGGCCCGATATTTTGCTCCTGGTCTGGATCACCCCATCATTACCAATGCAACATTTACAATGAGAACAATTTTAAGAATGGGTGGGCGAGGCGCAGTGGCTCATGCCTGTAATCCCAGCACTTCGGGAGGCCAAGGCGGGTGGATCACCTGAGGTCAGGAGATCACCTGAGGTCACCAACATGGTGAAACCCTATCTCTACTAAAAATACAAAAGTTAGCCGGGTGTGGTGGCAGGCGCCTGTAATCACAGCTTCTCGGGAGGCTGAGGCAGGAGAATCGCTTGAACCCAGGGAGGCAGAGGTTGCAGTGAGCAGAGATTGCGCCACTGCACTCTCAAGAAAAAAGAATAAGAAGATTTAGAACAGAAGGTACTTCTGGATCTCAGGACATTATGGTCTATTATAGTAGGGGGTTCATGAGAATGGGACCCTAAGGAACCAGAAAGGGGAGAGAAGGTAGCATATACTTTGCTAGGGCTGCCATAACAAATGACTGCAAACTGGGTGGCTTAACACAGGAGCAATTGATTTCTCATGGTGCTGGAGACTAACAGTCCAAAATCAAGGTGTCAGCAGGGCTGTGCTCCCTGTGACGCGGGAGGGGAGGATCCTTCCTTGCCTTTTCTCTTATCCCGGTGTTTGCTGACAATCCTTGGGATTGTTTGGCTGGAGCTGTATCACTCTAACTTCTCCCCCATCTTCACAGGGCCTTCCCCTGTCTGTCTGTGCCCACATTTCTCTCCTCTTATAAGGACATCAGCCATTGGATCAGGGCTCAACCTAATCCAGCATGACCTCATTTGAACTTGGTTACATGTGCAAAGACCCCATTTCCAAATAAGGTCACATTCACAAGTTCTGGGTGTTAAGACTTCAACAAACTTTCAAGGGGACATAATTCAACCCCTAACAGAGGGCATGATGGGGAAGGGGAAGACAGAATTGCTCCAGACCTTTCCAAGCTTATCTTATTCCTGCTGCTTCAAACCCCCATTTCTTTTTCTTTTTCTTTCTTTTTTTTTTTTTTTTTTGAGATGTAGTCTCGCTCTGTTGCCCAGGCTGGAGTGCAGTGGTGTGATTTTGGCTCACTACAACCTCTGCCTCCTGAGTTCAAGCAATTCTCCTGCC
Source organism: Nomascus leucogenys (assembly GCF_006542625.1). Classification (NCBI taxonomy): domain Eukaryota; kingdom Metazoa; phylum Chordata; class Mammalia; order Primates; family Hylobatidae; genus Nomascus; species Nomascus leucogenys. The sequence goes on along the minus strand of NC_044388.1, from coordinate 42,807,180 downwards.
TCAGCCTCCTGAGTAGCTGGGACTACAGGTGCATGCCACCATGCCCAGCTAATTTTTGTATTTTTAGTGGAGATGGGGTTTCACCATGTTGGCCAGGCTGGTCTTGAGTTCCTGACCTCAGGTGATCCTCCTGCCTTGGCCTCCCAAAGTGCTGGGATTACAGGCTTGAGCCACTGCGTTTGGCCCAAACCCACATTTCTAAGGCTCTGTTTCATCCTGTCGCCAGCGAGGAGGGTGGCAGGGGTGCTCCCATTCCTGGATTTCCATTGCTGGGGCTTACCTCCCACCTCCCTGGGCCCAGATTGAAGGGGTCGTTTATCAAATTAGACCTTGCGTTTGCCGTCCCCTGGAGTAGAAGTTGCTGTCCACTTTCCATTCTTCCCATCTTCCTTGAGTAGTAGAAAATTTAAGTTTTAGCTGGAAACACAGCCTCCTGGCTAAAAACACTTGGCAGCATTTGCAGGATGTGGTGGCACACACCCGTAGTCCCAGCTACTCAGGAGGCTGAGGCAGGAGAATCGCTTGTACCTGGGAAGTGGAGGTTGCAGTGAGCCGAGATCGTGCCACTGCGCTTCAGTCTGGGTGATGGAGCAAGACTCCGTCTCCAAGAAAACAAAACAAAACAAAAAAACACTTGGCAGCCTCACTTGCAGATAGGCGTGGCCACGTCACTAAGTGCTACCAACAGAAGTGTGCAGCACTGGCTGGAATGCGGGTATGATGGTGAGAACTGAAGTAGCCGCCTATGGTCACAAGACGGTAATCATGTGTTGTGGATGTCAGAAGAAACAGATGGAAGGAGCCTGGGTCTCTGGCAGTGTGGAGCCACCATTTCGGCCCCGGACTGCTTATGTTTAAGACCCTTAAATGAAAGAGAAATAAACTTCTGGCCAGGCACGGTAGCTCATAGATCTCATGCCCATTTTCAAGGCCTTATATCTAGCTCCACAAACCAAGCCACACAGGGCTGTGCACAGTGACTCACATTTGTAATCCCAGGGCTTTGGGAGGCTGAGGTAGGAGGATTGCTTGAGTCCAGGAGTTTGAGACCAACCTGGGCAGCACAGAGAGACCCCATGTCTACAAAAAAATTTTTAAAAACTTATCCGGGTATTGGTGGCATATGCCTGTAGTCTTAGTTACTCAGGAGGCTGAAGTGGGAGGATGGCTTGAGCCCAGGAGGTTGAGGCTGCAGTGAGGTATGATTGCACTACTGCACTGGGCAACAGCGCAAGACCTTGCCTCTAAAAACACACATGCACATACACAAAAACTGAAATAAGCTTATATCTTGTTTAAGCCAAAGTTACTTTGGCCATTTTTCTTTTCTTTTTTAACAGTAGCTGACCTGAACAAATATATCAGCCAAGGAGTGGGAAAGAAGATTATACCCTCTTTAGGGTATATAGGTTATACCTCTGGGGAGAGGCATGGACATCTTCCTGGGTTCTGCAATGAGTGTAGCTTAGGTTAATCTAGCTATAAAGTGGCCTTGCTCTGGTACCTCGCAGGGTACCTCGGATCTATGAGAACCGACTTCTCTCTAGAGTCTGAGTTTTTGTTGCACCTGAGACCACCAAGTCCATCTCCTTGACATCGATTCTTATGGGGATAATTATCAATAAGTATATTAGCTTCCTGAGACTGCCAAAACAAATTACCACAACCTTGGTGGATTAAAACAACAGAAATGTATTCCCTCACAGTTCTGGAGGCCAGAAGTCTGAAATGAAGATTTTGGCAGAGCTGGTTCCTCCTGGAGGTTCTCAGGGGAAAATCTGCTCCATACCCCTGGTGGCTTCTAGCTTCTGGTGGCTCTGGCAGTTCTTGGCATTCCTGGGTTTATAGACATGTCACTACAGTTGCCACCTCTAGCTTCAATTTGTGTGGCTTTCCCTGTGTTGCTGTGTGTCTTCTTCTTTGTGTCTCTCTCTCTCTGGTTTTTTTTTTTTTTTTTTTTTTTTTTGTGACAGAGTCTTGCTCTGTTGCCCAGGCTGGAGTGCAGTGGCGCAATCTTGGCTCACCGCAACCTCCACCTGTCAGGTTCAAGTGACTCTCATGTCTCAGCCTCCTGAGTAGCTGGGATTACAGGCACATGCCACCGTGCCTGGCTAATTTCTATATTTTTACTAGAGATGGACTTTCACCATGTTGCCCAGGTTGTCTCAAACTCCTGACCTCAGGTGATCTGCCCTTCTTGGCCTCCCAAAGTTTGTTTTTGTTTTTGAGATGGGATCTCACTTTGTCACTCAGGCTGGAGTGCAGTGGTACAATCATAACTTACTGCAGCTGCAACCTCCTGGGCTCAAGCAATCCTCCCACTTCAGCCTCCTGAGTAGCTGGCATTACAGGCCCATGCCATCACACCTGGCTAATCTTTTTATTTTTGTAGACAGAAGGTCTCACTATGTTGCCCAGGCTGGATTTGAACTCCTGACCCCAAGCAATCCTCTTGCCCCAGTCTCTCAAAGTACTGGGATTATAGGTGTGAGCCATGGTGCCCAGCCATTTCTGTCTCTTATAAAGACATCTCTCATTGGATTTGGGGCCCATCCTAGTCCAGGATGATCTCATCTCAAGATCTTCACCTTAGTTACATCTTCAAAGACCTTTCTTTCAAATAAAGTTACATTCTGAGGTTCCAGGTGAACAAACCTCACCCACTACAATGAGGGACACTTGTGAGCCCTTTAACTGGGAGTTCTGCTCCCCTAAGTTTAGCATCCACTCCAATCACTGCCACCCCACCAGGGAACGGCTGTTTTCGCCAGAAGCTCTTGGACTCTGTGGTAAGCACAATTCTGAGATGACCCCCAGTGAACTCTAATGACTCCACATCTTTGCATAATCTTCTGATTAATGTGGGTGGGGCCCATAACTTGCTTCCAACCTGTAGAATATGGCAAAGGTGATGGATGCTACTCTTGGACTATGATACATGGCAGAGAGGAAGGGATTTTTTTTTTTTTTGAGATGGAGTCTTGTTCTGTTGTCCAGGCTGGACTGCAGTGGTGTGATCTTGGCTCACTGTGAGCTCCACCTCCTGGGTTCACGCCATTCTCCTGCCTCAGCCTCCTGAGTAGCTGGGACTACAGGCGCCCACCACCACACCCGGCTAATATTTTTGTATTTTTAGTAGAGACGGGGTTTCACCATGTTAGCCAAGATGGTCTCGATCTCCCGACCTCGTGATCCACCTGCCTTGGCCTCCCAAATTGCTGGGATTACTGGTGTGAGCCACTGTGCCTGCCCAAGGAAGGGATTTTGAAGATGTAATTACAGTCCCTAATCAGTTGATTTTAAGCAAATAAAGTGGGAGATTATGCTGGGTGGGCCTGACTTAATAAGGTGAGTTCTTTATTTAAAAGAGGGTCTAGAGCTCAGAAAGAGTCAGAGATATACTCTTACTGGCCTAGAGGAAGCTAGCCTCTGAGAATTCTACAACTGTAAGAAAATGAATTCTGGCCAGGTGCAATGGCCCACGCCTGTAATCCCAGAACTTTGGGAGGCCAAGGTGGGCTGCTACTTGAGGCCAGGAGTTCGAGACCAGCCTGGGCAACATGATTAAACTCCATGTCTACTAAAAATACAAAAAAAAAAAACAACAACCCAAAAACTAGCTGGGTGTGGTGGCAGGTGCCTATAATCCCAGCTACTCGGAAGGCTGAGGTAGGAGAATCTCATGAACTTGGGAGGCGGAGGTTGCAGTGAGCTGAGATCATGCCACTGCACTCTAGCCTGGGTGACTGTCTCAAAAAAAAAAAAAAAAAAGGATGCTGCCAACAACCACAGGAGCTAGGAGGACACTGAGCCTCTGGTGAGACCATAGCCCTAGCCAACATCTTGATTACAGCCTGGGGACCCTGAGCAGAAGACCCAGCTAACCCATACCTGAACTCTGGACACATGGGAACTGTGAGAAAATGAATGTATTATTCTAAGCTGCTGAGTTTGTGGTAATTTGTCACATACAACAGAAAATGAACGCAAACTTACTACACTACATGATTCTGCCTGAGGCTGCTCTTTCTAGCAGTACTTCTCTGACAGTGCTTTTTTCTTCTCCTCTTTTTTTTTTTTTTTTTTTTTGACAGGGTCTTGCTTTGTTGCCCAGGCTGGAGTGCAGTGGTGCAATTACAGCGCATTGCAGCCTCAGCCTCCCAGGCTCAAGTGATCCTCCCACCTCAGCCTCTCAAATAGCTGGGACTACAGGCACACACCACAACTCCTGGCTAATTTTGTTGTAATTTTTGTACAGATGGGGTCTGACTATGTTGCCCAGGCTGGTCTCAAATTCCTGGGCTCAAGCAATCCTCCCACCTCAGCCTCCCAAAGCACTGGGATTACAAGCATGAGCCATTGCACATGGCCAGGCAATGTTTTTAAAGGTGCCTCTTCAGAACTCAAGACACACTGGGATGACAAGCTCAGGAAGATCCCCTTGCAATGATCTGCGACTCTCTTTGAAGCCTTCATCTTAGTCTGTTTCGTTTTGCTATAAAGGCATATCTGAGGCTGGACAATTTATTAAAAAAAAAAGAGGCTAATGTAGCTCATGTTTCTACAGGCTGAGAAGTTTAAGGGCATGGCCCTGGCTACTGGCAAAGAACTTTTGTGCTGTATCACAACATGGCAGAGAGGGTCAAAGAAGAAGCAGATATGTATGAAAAGGGGAAAACCTGGCGGGCGTCCTGGCTTTATAACATCCCACTCTTTTGGGAACTCACCCATTCCTGCAAGAACTAATCCAGTCTCATGAGAGTCAGAATTCACTTACTCCTGCAGGACAGCACCAAGCCATTCATGAGGGATCCATCCCCCTGACCCAAACACCTCCCACCCGGTTCCCCTTCCCAGTGCTGCCATATTGGGGATCAAATTGCCACACGAATTTTGGTGAGGACAAACAATATTCAAACCCTGGCAGGCTTATCTGGGACTCTTGCTTCCATGTCCCAGGAACAGGATCTCTGTGTGTCCATCGTTTGCTCCTGAGGGAACAACCAGTGATCTCAAGATTCCTTGGTCCATATACCTCTTTTAAGTAATTTAAGGCCAGGTGCAGTGGTTTATGCCTGTAATCCTAGTGCTTTGGGAGACTGAGATGGGAGGATTTCTTGAGGCCAGGAGTTTGAGACCAGCCTGGGCAACATACTGAGACCAAGTCTCTATAATAAATAGAAAAATTAGCCAGGCGTGGTGGCGTTTGCCTGTAGTCTAAGCTACAGGGAAGGCTGAGGTGGGAGGATTGTTTACAGTAAGCTGTGATAAAGACACTGCGCTCCAGTCTGGGTGACAGAGCAAGAGAACTTGTCTCAAAAAAAAAAAAAAAAAAAAAAAAAAGAAAGAAAGAAAGAAAAAGAAATTTAGGAGGTTCAGAACTCATTTATCACAGTTTCATTTCTGAGTTGCCAGTGAGGAGCCATACTTTATAACTCAGAGGCACAGCACAGCATACATGGTTCCCAAAATCTCTTTATCAAGAAACAAGATGAAACATGGCCTCCCATTCCAGAAGGGAGTGGGGACTGGGGGCCACTTCTTCCCAGAGGAGAGGAATGGGAATGGGAGGGCTCTGCAACAGTCGGTGCCATCCACACAGTCTCTGGTTTCTCTTCCAGTCATGGATCACGTGACCAAGCCTGTCCTTATTGGGCCTCCCCTTGGGCCTGAGTCTGAATCTAATTGACGCTGGAACACTCTCCCAGAGCCACAAGGAGGGGTGCTGGAGGAATGAGGGAAGCAGAGGCAGCTGCTTTTCTAGTGGAGAAATTCCTACCCTTTTTTTTTTGAGACAGTCTCGCTCTGTTGCCCAGGCTGGAGTGCAGTGGCACATTCTTGGCTCACTGCAACCTCCGCCTCCCGGATTCAAGTGATTCTCCTGCCTCGGCCTCCCGAGTAGCTGGGATTACAGGTGCCCCACTACCATGCCCGGCTAATTTTTGTATTTTGGTAGAGATGGGGTTTCACCATGTTGGCCAGGCTGGTCTTGAACTCCTGACCTCAGGTGATCCACCTGCCTCAGCCTCCCAAAGTGCTGGGATTACAGGCATGAGCCTCCATGCCTGGCTGAGAAACTCCTACCATTTTTGGGGAGGGAGAAACATATGGGGCTGATGGCAAAGTTTAGTGCTCCAGCTCCCTCAAGACTCAGCACCCAGGTGTGACACCTTCTTATTTTCTTTGCTCAGTCTTAAAAGCAAACTGTAGTTCTTACCCTGAGCCACTTTCTTTTTGACGGAGTCTCGCTCTTTTGCCCAGGCCGGACTGCAGTGGCACTATTTCAGCTCACTGCAAGCTCCGCCTCCCGGGTTCACGCCATTCTTCTGCCTCAGCCTCCCGAGTAGCTGGGACTACAGGAGCCCGCCACTGCGCCCGGCTAATTTTTTGTATTTTTAGTAGAGATGGGGTTTCACTGTGTTAGCCAGGATGGTCTCGATCTCGTGATCCACCCGCCTCGGCCTCCTAAAGTGCTGGGATTACAGGCGTGAGCCACCGCGCCTGGCACCCTAAGCCACTTTCAAGACCACGCAGTTGGTGGGGTTGGTAACTATCTGGTATTGATTGGAGTGGTCTGGTATAGGAGCTTCCGATGTTATACAATGAAATTTTTTTTAAAACTTTGCCTTTGTTTTTGTTTATTATTTCTTGCACGTTGTTGTCAGGAAAAAAGAAATGTTTCTTTAAAAAAAATGAGGTATAGGCCGGGTGCGGTGTCTCATGCCTGTAATCTCAGCACTTTGGGAGGCCAAGGCGGGTGGACCATTTGAGGTCAGGAGTTTGAGACAACACGGAGCCTGGCCAACACGGAGAAACCCATCTCTGCAAAAAATACCAAAATTAGCCAGGCGTGGTGGTGTGCACCTGTAGTCCCAGCTAGCTACTCAGGAGGCTGAGGCAAGAAAATCGCTTGAATATGGGAGGCAGAGGTTGCAGTGAGTTGAAATTGCACCATTGCACTCCAGCCTGGGTGACAGAGCAAGACTCTGTCTCAAAAAAAAAAAGTATAAAAGTTGTACAAAAAGAGTGGATATTATTAATACACAAGATATTGTTTAAGCAGATATTTTTCAAAAGCACCCCTGCCTGCCAGCATCTCCCCCCAGGCTTGGTCCACTGCCTGGTATTTTTATGGAAGACATCTGGCAATTCCATTCCTTGGCCATTGCCTTAGCTCAGGCCTTCGTCGCTTCTTAACTGAATTAACTAAAATAGTCTCCACTTGGCCTTCTTGCCTAATTCTGGTTCCCCTCCACAAGCCCCCAGAGAATTTTTCTGAAATATAAATCTGATCACGTCATTCCCTTTCTCAAAATCATCCAGTGGTGTCCTAAAGGTTTTGGGGTAAGAGTCAGATAGGCCCTTAAAAGACCTATCATTTTATGGACAGAGCCTACTTCCCTAACCTGATTTCCCACCACTCCCTCAATATGCTTTTATTCCAACCATACTTAAATGCACTAAAAAAATTCTCTTATTTTTTTGTCTCTGTACCTTCACACATAGTACCCTCTGTCATCCCTTCAAACACAGACTGTACCTTCTGCTCATCTGTCCACCCCAGCAATACTTTTTTTTTTTTTTTTTGAGGCAGGGGCCCACTCTGTCTTCCAGGCTGGAGTGCAGTGTAATCATGGCTCACAGCAGCCTTGACCTCCAAGAGCTCAGGTGATCCTCCCACCTCAGCCTCCGGAGTAGCTGGGACTACAGGCATGTGCCACCGTGCCTGGCTTATTTTTGCAATTTTTGTAGAGACGGGGTTTCACCATGTTGCCAGGTTGTTCTCAAACTCCTGGACGCAAGCCTCCGTCTGCCTTGGCCTCGCACACTTCTGGGATTACAGGCATGAGCCATTGCAACCAGCCTCAATAAGTTTTTGTTGAATGAACAAATTCTAATTATGTTACAAGGTGAAACTGACAGGGTTTGCCAATGGCTTGGATGCAGGGTTTAAGAGAAAAAAAGGGAAGTTAGGGATGAGCCCAAGATTTTTGGCCTGAGCACATGACAGAGTGAACTCATCATTTACAAAAGTGGGGAAAATGTGATAAGAGCAGGTTTGGTGGGGGATATGAAACTCTGAGTTAGTTTTCAGACATAATATATTGAAACATTTGTTTTAATTTTTTGTAGAGATAGAGTCCCACTATGTTGCCCAGGCTGGTCTCAAACTCCTGGGCTCAAGTGATCCTCCCACCTCAGCCTCCCAAAGTACTTGGATTACAGGTGTGAACCACTGTGCCCAGACAGTTTTTTTAACACAGTGCATTTTATTTTATTTTGTTTTTTAAATGGAATCTTGCTCTGTCACCCAGGCTGGAGTGTAGTAGCATGATCTCAGCTCACTGCAACGTCTGCCTCCCGGGTTCAGGCAATTCTCTTGCCTCAGTCTCCCAAGTAGCTAGGATTAGAGGTGCCCACCACCACGCCTGGCTAATTTTTGTATTTTTAGTGGAGATGGGGTTTCACCATGTTGACCAGGCTGGTCTCAAACTCCTGGCCTCATGTGATCTGCCTGCCTTGGCCTCCCAAAGTGCTGGGATTACAGGTGTGAGCCACTGCACCCAGCCATGGACATAGTACATTTTAAAAGTCTATTAATGATTAGTTATTTGTTGGAATATCAAATAGGCATTGGATTTTCAAGTGTGTAGGTCAGGAGAAAAGTTTGGGGCTGGATATATACATTTGAGATAAGGGTATTTAAACTCATGAAAGTAGGTAACATCATCTGCATGGTGGCCATAGACAGAGAAGAGAAGAATTCAGAGGATAGGGCCCTGGAGCATTCCAACATTTAGAGGTTAGGAATCGAAGGAATCAGCAAAGCCAACCGAGAAGCAGCAGCAGTGAGGCAAGAGGGGAACCAAAGGGAAATGGTGTCCTGGATGCCCACCGGAAGAAAATGTTCTAAGGAGGAAGTGGTCAGTTGTATTACGTGCTGTTGAAGCATCAAATCAGAAGAGGACTGAGAGCACATAACTGAATTTGGCAGCATGAAGGTCTGGCATTTGTGATCTCAGTGAGACCAGCTCTGATGATGTGGTGATGATGAAATGCTGATCAGATTGGATCTTAGTCTATTTAGTGTTGCCATAAAGGCACACCTGAGGCTGGGTAATTTATAAAGAAAACAGGTTTATTTGGCTCACAGTTCTGCAGGCTAGAAGACTGGACATCTGGGGAAAGTCCCAGGCTGTATCTCCTACTCATGGTGGAAGGTGAAGAGGAGCTGGTGTGTGCAGAGATCACAGGGTGAGAGAGGAAGCAAGAGAGAGGGTAGGAGGGAAACGTGCCTGGCTCTTTTCATAGGTTGGTGCAAAAGTAATTGCGTTTCTTGCTATTTTTAACAGCAATACCTGCAATTACTTTTGCACCAATCTAACAACAACCAGTTCTCACAGGAACTAATGAGAGTGAGAGCTCACTCACCACTGCAAGGAAGGCACCAAGACGTCCATGAGTGACCTGTCCCCAGGACCCAAAGACCTCCCATTAGGCCCCACCTCCAACATTGGGGATTGTATTAGTCCATTTTCACACTGCTGATAAAGACATACCTGAGACTGGGAAGAAAAAGGGGTTTAATGGACTCAGTTCTCAGTTCCTTGTGGCTGGGGAGGCCTCAAAGACACGGTGGAAGGCAAAAGGCATGTCTTACATGGAGGCAGACAGGAGAGAGAACTTGTGCAGGGGAACGCCTCCTTATAAGTACGTAAGTCTCTTATGAGACTTACTCACTATTATAAGAACGGCACAGGAAAGACCTGCTCCCATGATTCAATTACCTCCCACTGGGTCCCTTCCATGACACGTGGGAATTGTGGGAGCTACAATTCAAGATGAGATCTGGGTGGGGACAGAGCTAAATCATATCAGGGATCAAATTTTAACATGAGATTTGGACAAACATCCAAACCATAGCAGATTGGGTCCAGCAGAATATGGGAGGGGAAGAAGTGGAGATACAGTACAAAATGCCCTTTCATTTGCTGTCGTTCTGAAAAGGAACAGAGAAGCATGATGTGGCTGATCATCATGTTGTTACTTTGGTTTGTCTGGGGACTGTTTCCCAGAATCCTTGTTAGATTCTGGGTTAAAGTTGGAAAAAAGAGGAACATATTTCGTTCCTTTGGTTCATCTGTGGACTCTGTTTCCCAGAATCCTTGTTAGATTCTGGGTTAGAGTTGGACAAAAGAGGAACATACCCAAGCTCTGGGAGGTGGAAGCAAAGCAGCTCCCTTAATATATGAAGGACTTCAGGGTAAGACACAGAAGCAGAAGTAGTTGGAGGCCCCAGCTTGCTTTAGACTCTCCTCCACCCACGTTCAGTTCTGCTTCCAGACTTTTGGCCCTGTACACCACTGGAGGACCTGGGCCCATCAAAACACACCTGGCTGCAACACACAGAGGCAGTAGCTACACAGAAGCCACACCTTTTGGCCCCATGCGGTGGCTCATGCCTGTAATCCCAGCACTTTGGGAGGCCAAGGTGGGTGGATCACTTGAAGTCAGGAGTTTGAGATCAGCCCAGCCAACATGGTGACACCCCATCTCTACTAAAAAAAATACAAAAATTAGGCCGGGCATGGTGGCTCATGCCTGTAATCCCAGCACTTTGGGAGGCTGAGGCGGGTGGATCACCTGAGGTTGGGAGTTCGAGACCAGCCTGACCAACATGGAGAAACCCCGTCTCTACTAAAAATATAAAAAATTAGCCGACATGGTGGTACATGCCTATAATCCCAGCTACTCAGGAGGCTGAGGTAGGAGAATCTCTTGAACCCGGGAGGCAGAGGTTGCAGTGAGCTGAGATTGTGCCATTGTATTCCAGCCTGGGCAACAAGAGTGAAACTCTGTCTCAAAAAGAAAAAAAAAAACCCCAAAATTATCCAGGTGTGGTGATGGGTGCCTGTAATCCCAGCTATCTAGGAGGCTGAGGCAGGAGAACGGCATGAGCCCAGGAGGTGGAGGTTGCAGTAAGCCAAGATCACACCACTGCACTCCAGCCTGGGCAAGAGTGAGACTCTATCTCAAAAAAAGGAAAAGAAGCCACATCTACCCTTAGACCTCTCCATATGGATCCACTTCTGCAGTTGCACGCATGTGGCTCCTCAGATTTCCCTGCAAGCTCAGATGTGCCCACCCAGGTGGGTGCTTTCAGGAGCCTGATGAGTGATTGTCTCCGATTCCGCAGCTTCCATCTCTGGGTCTTCACTTCCCCAGCCCCTCCCCTGATTGTGTAAGGTCGAATCCCCATAATACCTACATCACTCGCAGCGCTTCTGTTTCCTTAGTGAACTCTTGCTTGATAGATACATGAGCTAACAGCTGGAGGATGTGAGGTCAAGGGAATGTTGTTTGTTTTTAACATGGGGGTTTAGCTGCCTGTTTATGCTCAAGAGAATGTTCTAGTAGAGAGGGGGAAATAATGATAGAGGAAAGGAAGGACAACTGCAGGAGGAATGCAGGCTGTGAGCAGCAGGGCTGGGACCCAGGGGACCAGGGGAGAGGCTGGACTGAGATAGGGGCACAGGGCACTCATCCATTGTTTTGAGGGAAAAGGCAGAGTAGGTGGACACCTGTGCAAGCAGACTGGTAGCTATGATGGCCGCCTGTGGAAGTCTCTTCTGATTGTTGGCTGGGTGCGTAGGCTCACGCCTGTAATCCCAGCACTTTGGGAGGCTGAGGTAGGTAGATCCCTTGAGCCAGGGAGAAGGAGGTTGCAGTGAACCTAGATCGTGCCACTGCCACTGCACTCCATCCTGGGCGATAGAGCCAGATCTTGTCGAAAGAAAAAAAAGTCTCTTCTGATTGCTTTTATTATCTCAGAAATAAGATCAGCAGCTGACAGTACTGGGAGGAAGTGCTGGTTATTTGAGAGATGGAAAGGTGGGACCTAATTCGAAATTTGGTCTTTTTTGGCTGCCTGGTCTGTGAACCTCCTTCTAAAGCTTGGGAAATTCTTCATTTTCTGAGTGTTGGTGGGTGCTAGAGCCACCTCCCACCATGGAGGCTGAAAAGACCAGACCTTCACTCTGGCTATGCCTTAGCGAGGGCATGGGCGGGGTATGGGTTACGTGAGCAGGCTCAGTCAATCAGACGCAGACTTCCTGATCTCAGCCTGGGGCCAGTGAAGTAAAGTAAGGAGGTTGGAGAATCCTTTCCCAGAGCAGCAGCCTTCGTGGTGAGGTCTCATCTCTCTAGGACCTCGAGAAAGCAAGGGTGTCTGTCAGAGGAAGGTGAGGGTGGAGCTGGTCACGACATCCTCTGGTGTTTGACAGTGGGATCCTCCTCGCCAGCTTCCATCATTTCATCTTTTTTTTTTTTTTGAGACTGAGTTTCACTCTTTTTCTTTTTCTTTTTTTTTTTGAGACAGAGTCTCGCCCTGTCGCCCAGGCTGGAGTGCAGTGCTTGAGAATCTCGGCTCACTGCAACCTCCGCCTCCCAGGTGCAAGCGATTCTCCTGCCTCAGCCTCCTGAGTAGCTGGGATTCCAGGCATGTGCCAACACACCCGGCTAATTTTTGTATTTTTAGTAGAGAAGGGGTTTCACCATGTTGGCCAGGCTGATCTTGAACTCCTGACCTCGTGATCTTCCTGCCTCGGCCTCCCAAAGTGCTGGGATTACAGGTGTGAGCCACTGCACCTGGCCTTGAGACTGAGTTTCACTCTTGTTGCTCAGGCTGGAATACAATGTCATGACCTCAGCTCACTGCAACCTCTGCCTCCTGGGTTCAAGCCATCCTCCTGCCTCAGCCTCCCAAGTGGCTGGGATTACAGGCATCTGCCACCATGCTCAGCTAGTTTTTTCTTTCTTTCTTTTTTTTTTTTTTTAGTAGAGACAGGGTTTCACCATGTTGGCCAGAATGGTCTTGAACTCCTGACCTCAGGTGATCCACCCACCTTGGCCTTCCAAAGTGCTGGAATTACAGGCATGAGCCACTGTGCCTGGCCGTCACCGACTTCCTTCTGTGGTTTGGTCTTGGTGGTGCTCTGCTCTGAAATCTCCAGCCTCCCTGTCAATTACAACAGCCACCTGATATCCTTTCAATAAATTCCTCTTGGACTTAGCCAGAATTAGTTTCTGTTGCTTGCAACCAAGAATCCAAACTGATATTGACAGGAATTAGAGGCTTGACTCAATGAAAGTTCTTTCCAACTTCTGTCTGCATCTGCATACAGTTGGCATCATTTTTTTCTGGGTTTCTTGCATGTTAGAGACCAGTAGCTTCTGGATGCTTTATGATCATTTCTTTATAATTCTATGACTGGAGAGTAATGACAGGTGCTTTTTCTCCTCCAACTCCAACAGAAAATCCCAGGAAAGCACTCTGCTAGGCCAGGCTCAAGCCACATGTCTCTTCTCAAAGCAAGCACTGGTCTGAATGCTGGTGTCCTCTCAAATGTGTATACTGAAACCTAATACTCAATATAAGAGTGTTGCCAGGTGCAATGGCTCACGCCTGTAATCCCAGCACTTTGGGAGGCCGAGGCAGGCAGATCACGAGGTCAGGAGATTGAGACCATCCTGGCTAACACGGTGAAACCCCGTCTCTACTAAAAATACAAAAAATTAGCCAGGCGTGGTGGCGGGTGCCTGTAGTCCCAGCTACTTGGGAGGCTGAGGCAGGAGAATGGCCTAAACCCGGGAGGTGGAGCTTGCAGTGAGCCGAGATGGTGCCACTGCACTTCAGCCTAGGCGGCAGAGCGAGTATCTGTCTCAAAAAAAAAAAGTGTTAAGAGGTGGGGCTTTTTGGAAAGTGATTAAGTCTTGAAGGCTCCACCTTCGTGAATGGGATTGGGGTCCTTATAAAAGAGGTTGGGCTGATGAGAGATGGGAATCTGGGGCCACAAGCATGTAATTCCCTTTTATTGGCTGACCAGTTACCAGGCAGAGCCTCTGGCACGGGCCAACTTTCCTCTCCATTTACCTCTCCTCTCCTCATTCCCACTCCCCAGCCCTGGGCACTCCACATAGCCTGCAGTTGTCCAGAGAAAAACCTCTGTTCCCCCCGCTGCTGGGACAGTACTGGGGACCCTGGAATTTTTACCAGATTTGGAAGTGTGAGGCCAACAGACAAAAAAAACAGCCATTAAAAGTGACGGTCTTTAAGAATTTGATGGGCCAAGTGCCGTGGCTCATGCCTGTAATCCTAGCACTTTGGGAGGCTGAGGTGGGTGGATCACTTGAGGTCAGGAGTTCGAGACAAGCCTGGCCAACATGGTGAAACCCTGTCTCTTCTAAAAATACAAAAATTGGCTGGGTGTGGTGGTGTGTGCCTGTAATCCCAGCTACTCAGGAGGCAGAGGCAGGAGAATCGCTTGAACCCAAGAGGTAGAGATTGCACTGAGCTGAGATCACACCACTGCACTCCAGCCTGGGTGACAGAGCGAGACTCCGTCTCAAAAAACGAACAAACAAACAACAACAAAATAGAATTTGGAGGCCATACTTAATGGCTAATGTCTAATCCCAGCATTTAGGGACTTGGAGGCAAAAGGATCACTTGAGCCCAGGAGTTTGAGACAGCCTGGGCAACATAGTGAAATCCCATCTCTCCCAAAAATTAGAAAAATTAGCTGGGCCTGACGGTGCATACATATAGTCCTAGCTATTCCAGAGGCTGAGGCCTGACCTGGGAAGTTTGAGGCTGCAGTGAGCCTTGGTCGCGCCACGGCACTCTAGCCTGGGCAATAGTGACATCCTGTCTCAAATAATAACAATAATAACAATAATTTGTAATGAATGATGCAGTGAACATTTGCTGACTGTCTTCCCAGAATCCCTTCTCCCCTCTCCCATTCCTAAGAGCACCTGGAATCTCAGGGGGACTCTTTCTTGGCTGGCACCACCCTAGGCTCAAGATGGTTGGTTTAAACTGACCAAGTATTCCATTCTCAGCCGTGATAAGATTAGGGATGGGTGAGGGACTCAACTGAAGCCAAGGAGGAACAACAAAGGGGCCCAGGGAATTCAGGAAAGGAAAAGTAAACGTTTTATAAAGGAAAAATTTTAAATATCAGGACCCCTCCAAACTTTTTTTTTTTTTTTTTTTAAAGACAGAGTCTTGCTCTGTCACCCAAGCTGGAGTGCAGTGGTGCTATCTGGGCTTACTGCAACTTCTGTCTCCCAGGTTCAAGCGATTCTCCTGCCTCAGCCTCCCTAGTAGCTGGGATTACAGGCACTTGCCACCACGCTCAGCATTTTTTGCATTTTTAGTAGAGATGGGGTTTCACCATATTGGCCAGGCTGGTCTCGAACTCCTGACCTCAAATGATCTGCCCACCTCTGCCTTCCAAAGTGCTGGGATTACAGGTGTGAGCCACTGTGCCTGGCCTAATTTTTGTATTTTGGTAGAGACAGGATCTCAAGTGCCTGTAATCCTAGCAGATGGGGAGGCTGCGGTGGGAGGATCACTCAAGGCCAGAAGTATGAGACCAGCCTGGGCAACATAGCAAGATCCTACCTTTGCAAAAAAATTTAAAAAAAAATAAGGGCTGCAGAGAATTCTATTGCATGGATATCATTATTAATTTAAACATTCCTTCAGTAACTGGCATTTGGTTTATTTGCAAACAAAGCTGACATGTAGATTCCTTAAGTGTGTATCATTTCGCTCATGTGCTGCATCCCATCCATCATCCACCTTTTTTTTTTTTTTTGAGATGGAGTTTCGCTCTTGTTTTCCAGGCTGGAGTGCAATGGCTCAATCTTGGCTCACTGCAACCTCCGCCTCCCTGGTTCAAGCTGTTCTCCTGCCTCAGCCTCCTGAGTAGCTGGGATTATAGGCACAGGCCATCATGCCCGGCTAATTTTTGTATTTTTAGTAGAGACGGGATTTCACCATGTTGGCCAGACTGGTGTCAAACTCATGACCTCAGGTGATCTGCCCATTTCAGCCTCCCAAAGTGCTGGGATTACAGGCATTAGCCACCGTGCCCGGCCCCATCCACTTTTGTTCTCACACCCAGAGTCAGCCAGAGAACCAGCCTGAAACATCCAGGACAGCAGAGCCAAGGGGACACCAGAGAATGAAGCTGGGGCCCTAATGATAACTGTGTCCCTCTGGACTGAACTTCGACTGGAGTCAGATGTACCCTGGCCCGCCCAGTTAGGTGCCAATACGTTCTCTCTGTTGCTCAAGCTGGTTTGGACTAGGTCTTTTTTAAATTACCTGCAGCATAAAAGATTCTCACTGGCACACAATAAAATCCTCACAGCTGAAATGTTAAGTGAAGAAAGTATGATCAAAATGACACATAAATGTTGATAGCAATTACCTTAAAATATAAATGTTAAAGAACAGAAACTGGATGGAGGTGCACCCAGACTGAGGTTATGGATTGGTTGTAGGGAAGTTGTGTGCTTCATTTTAATTTTTTGATGCTTGTGAGTTTTCTACAATAATATGGACTACTTTCATAATCATTTGCCTCATAACAGGTTCCCTGGAAGCATAGCCTGAGACAGGAGTTCCGGGGCATGTGACTTAGGGAAGGTGTCACGGGAAGAACCTGGAAGGGAGTGAAGGAAGCAGGATTGTGAAGGGGAAGGAACCAAGCAAGGATATGGCCTCAGGTCAAGTCTAGGCTTCGCCTGGTTGGGGAATGGGCCCTGAAGTGTAGATTGAGCCACAGAGGTGAACCGAGATAAGGGGGCTGGGCTTTTTTCTATTTCTTTTTCTTTTTTGAGACAGAGTCTCAATATGCAATATGCAGACTGACTCTATAGAGGCTGGCTCTTTTCTCCCCTTGGCCTCTGCTGTCTATACTCACTAGTTGGCTATCATTGAAACTTAACAAATGGCCAGGTGTGGTGGCTCATGCCTGTAATTCCGCAGTTTGGGAGGCCAAGGCAGGCGGATCACCTGAGGCAAGGAGTTTGAGACTAGCGACAAAGCGAGACTCCATCTCAAAAAAAAAAAAAAAAAAGAAAGAAAGAAAGAAAAAGAAACGTAACAAATGGATGTACAAGTCTTGGCTCTAGATAACTGAGAGAAATAGGACTGGCTTAGTGAGTTGTCAATTATATTCTAATGATAGGATTCGTTATTAAAACAACTGTGGAAGAAAACAGTGCTTGCCTTTTATTCCTTTTGAAATCTGGGGTACTTTGCAAAATGGAAATTAACGCCTCGACTTGCATTGGTGTGTGATCTGGGGTTTTTGCTTCTGCAGGAGAAAGCCCTACCTGGCTTATTGGCTGCCTGCCTTGCCCTATGTCTTTCTTTTCTTTTTTTTTTTTTAATTTGTATAAATGTGTGAAGTACAAGTGTAATTTTGTTAGATGCATACATCGCATAGTGGTGAAGTCAGGGCTTTTAGGGTATCCGTAACCTCAATAATGTACATTGTATCTGTTAAGTAATCGCCCATTATCCTTGCCCTGTTGTCTAGGGAGTGGGCTTGTTACTTTGGATTGAGCCACTTGGGGCTAGAGAAGAGAAGGCATTGAGTGAGGGAAATGGGCTTGGGAATTCCAGAGATGGTTATCCTGCCCTGCCCGCTGTCTCAGGGGATTCTCCTCAAGTACCCTGGAATGTTCCCGTGGCCCCTGTGGATCGCCACCACAAAGATCATGAGGTTCTGTTGCCCTGACAACCCGTTGTCCAGCGCCTCTGCACTGGGGCTGCCAAGGTTCCAGGAAGAGGCAGGACTGCCCGGCCCAGCCTTGGAGGAAGACTTCTGGGCAGAAGCGGAACACAGGAGCAGAGACACATAGTCTTGGCTCCAGTTTCATCTTAGTTATGTCCACCCTTTCAGTGTTCATGGATGTGCCCCTCGCCCACAAGCTAGAGGGCAGCTTGTTAAAGACCTACAAACAAGATGATTACCCGAACAAGATGTTCTTAGCCTATAGAGGTAGATGCCTAGCAGTTCTGAAGTATGAGACTTAAGTGATGGTAACTGCCTCTAGGAGAACAGTGTTCCCTGCTGCAGGAGGAGGGGTGCAGCCCAAGCTTCTGCAGGTGGAGAGCTCTTTTCTTGTTAACAGAATTACCCAGTGGGGAAAAGTGCAGATGAGGTCCCAGGTCATTCCATGCTCTCTGCCCTTCTCTGGGGGCTTCTAGGGATTGGTGAGAGCTATGTCCTCTTCCACAACTCTATGCTTGGGGGCCTGCATGGCCATCCCACACTTCTTCAGATTCTTACCTCCTCTCTCTCTCTTTCTCTTTCTCTTCCTGTTCTTGAACCAAGAATGGTTCTCCAGATTGAGCCTTCTGCTATGCAACTGGGGCTCACCACTGTGAAAGTCAGGGTTACCTTTATTTAGTTTCATCTACCTATAACTCTCATTTTGCATATAATTTTTTTTTTTGAGATAGGGCCTCAGTCTGTTGCCCAGGCTGAAGTGCAGTGAGATCTCAGCTCACTGCCACCTTTGCCTCCTGGGCTCAAACCATCCTCCTGCCTCAGCCTCCTGAGTAGCTGGGACTACAGGCGCTGGCCACCATGTCTGGCTGTTTTGTAATTTTTTGTAGAGACAGGGTTTCATCATGTTGCCCAGGCTGGTCTTGAACTCCTGAACTCAAGTGATCCACCCACCTTAGCCTCCCGAAGTGCTGGGATTACAGGCTTGAGCCACCGATCCCAGGCTTGTATAATTTTTAACCTTTAAAATGGCATAGGTTTCAGCTGTCTTTTTTAAAAAGACAAAAATAATACACATTCACTAACAGCATATTATTTTCATCAAGGAGAAAAGAAAAGGGAAAGTTGTATTTTCACGGGCACCTTCCCACAGCCCCATGGAGTCCAGGACAGACTTGTTTGCGGGCTGTCTACAGAGCTCAGCCCTGGGGGCCCAAACCAGGCATCTGGAGCTCCCTCTGTGGTTTTCCTCACAGTCTGCATGACAAATGAAGGCCATCCCTGGGTTTCTCTTGTGGTGCAGAAGACTCGACTACAGATTTCACAGGATCCCTCCCTGAATTATGAGTACTTGCCCACCATGGGCCTGAAATCATTCATCCAGGCCTCTCTGGCACTCCTCTTTGGAAAGCACAGCCAAGCCATTGTGGAGAACAGGGTGAGAAGGCGGGCCACCCCCCGGCTCATTCTGACACAGAGAGTGGGGATCTGGGTCTGCACAACCTTAAATCCAAAAGGGACCTTGGAGGGCCCCCTGGTATTGATAAAAGAGATACCTGAGGCTCAGAGAGTCCACAGCTTTAGCCATTGAGTCAGGATCGGAATCCCAGTCCAGTGGTGTTCCCACCTGCTCACACTGCTGATTTGAAAGCTCTTTCAAGACAGGAATGATCTGAATTGGAGGTGGTGTTAGTATTCCCATTACTGTTTTATTTTTTAACCTATTATATATATTTTTTGAGACAGAGTCTCACTCTGTCACCCAGGCTAGAATGCAGTGGTGCCATCTCGGCTCCCTGCAACCTCCACTTCCCAGGTTCAAGCAATTCTCGTGCTGCATCCTCCTGAGTAGCTGGAATCACAGGCGTGTGCCACCATGCCTAGCTAATTTTTGTATTTTTTGTAGAGACAGGGTTTCACCATGTTGGCCAGGCTGGTCTCAAACTCCTGGCCTCAGGGGATTCCCTGCCTCGTCCTCCCAAAGTGCTGGGATTATAGGCATGAACTACCGCGCCCGGCCTCCATTACTGTTTTAGAGTGTTATTTCTGTCTATTTCTTTTTATTTTTTAATGTTCATTTACTTATTATTTTTTTGAGACGGAGTCTCACTCTGTCATCCAGACTGGAGTGCAGTGGCCTGATCTCTGCTCACTGCAACTTCCGCCTCCTGGGTTCAAGTGATTTTCCTGCCTCAGCCTCTTGAGTAGCTGGGATTACAGGCGCCCACCACCACATCCGGCTAATTTTTGTATTTTTAGTAGATATGGGGTTTCGCCATGTTGGCCATGACCTCGAGTGATCCACCCACCCCGGCCTCCCAAAGTGCTGGAATTACAGGTGTGAGCCACCAAGCCTGGCCTATTTCTGTCTATTTCTTGCTGGCAGGTAGGGGGTGTACACACTGTTGGTGACAGTGGTGCCTTCCAGCTTGGCGTCCAGTTTCTCAGAACTTGGCATAAGGATGCTCGTATAGTTTACATCATCTCTTCTCAAAAAGGTTAGTCTTATCCAAGATGAGGGGAACAGCAAATCCCCCTCCCTTGTTCCTAATCCTCACCCCATTTGCCATCTTCACTGTTATCCCTCATTCTCTGTCATGAGCAAAATGGCAGACAAGCCAAGCTATTTATGTCCTTTTCCTGTTAATGTCCCACCTCCAGCCAGTGACTGTCAGCCCCACACTCCAATACCTCTGTCTCCGTCTCTCTGTTTCCCACATACCAGCTAGTGGGGGGCTGTGTTCCCACAGAACTGCACGGACTCATCTTCCAGGACATGGGCTTTACAGTTTATGAATACTCCATCTGGGACCCCAAGAAGCTATGCATGGACCCCGACATACTCCTCAATGTGGTGGAGGTAGAGGGGCCCCGCTCAGAAACTCCTCCCCAGAGCTTACTTACAGCCTAAAGTTCCTCTCCTCCCCACACCTCTTAAGTCATCCAAGACCTTTTCCAGGTTTGAATTTGCCTGGCCCTTCAATGGAGGCACTTCACCCCCAACATAGAGGAGCACTTCACCCCAAAATGCCCTGGGGCCACCACTCCTGGGTAGGGGTGAAACCTGATGAGACCGTCTGTACTGCAGCAGATCCCACATGGCTGTGTCCTTGTGATGGGGAACATTATCGATTGCAAGTTGACACCAAGTGGGTGGGCAAAGTTGATGTCCATGATAAAGGTAAACCCAATCTCCCGCCCGACCTTCCTGTCTTTGACTCTCTGCTCTCTCCTCCATCCGTCTCATTCTTTTTTTGTTCTCCTTTCTCCTACAGAGCAAGCAGATATTCCCATTTTTTGATATTCCCTGTCAAGGTTTATACACCAGTGACTTGGAAGAAGATACTAGAATCTTACAATACTTTGTGTCTCAAGGCTTTGAGTTCTTCTGCAGCCAGTCTCTGTCCAAGAATTTTGGCATTTATGGTATGGTACAGGCAGAAGAAGGGAGAGTCTGTTGCTGAAGTGGTGCTGCGCTCACAGCACAGTGATGTTTTTGATATCTCATCCTCGGGAGGGAGCCAAGGACTCCAGGGAGAGCACTATAGAGGCAGAAGTGGGGAGCACTGAGCTAGAATTTGGTTCTGTTACTAAATCTAGTAACAGAACCCAACCCAGCTCGGCTTGGATCATTTCACCCCCTCAGGCCTCTGTTTCCTCAACTATAAGATGAGAGGGTGGGGCTGGCATGGTGGGTGACACCTGTAATCCCAGTTGACACCTCCCAATCCCTCCTTTGGGAGGTTGAGGTTAGGTGATCACTTGAGGCCAGGAATTCAAGACCAGCCTGGGCAACACACCGAGACCCTGTCTCTACAAACAATTAAAAAAATTGGTCGGGCATGGTGGTACACACCGCTAGTCCTACCTACCCGGGGGGCTGAGGCAGGAGGATTGCTTAAGCCCAGGAGGTAGAGGTTGCAGTGAGCTATGATTCCACCATTGCACTCTAGCCTGGGCAACAGAGAGAGATGGTCACTTTAAACAAATAAAAATAAAAATAAAAATAAAAAAGGAAAGGAAAGGAAAAAACAGGAGAGTAGAACTTAGTGATCTTTCAAATTCCTTCCTCCTTTAAGACTCTGACTTATGGGTACTTTTGCTGGTAGAAGAGCCTCTGGTAACTTCCCGGAGCCTGAATATCACCCTGGCTGGGCTGCAATGAGGGCCTTGTGGTTCAATCCTTTCTTCTGCAAGGTTGGAGGTTGAGATCTAGGTGAAGGCCTTGGGAGTGGAGGAAGGGGCTGAGGCTGAGGCTGTCTTCCCAACACTGCAGATGAAGGAGTGGGGATCCTAGTGGTGGTGGCAGTCAACAACCAGCAGCTGCTGTGTGTCCTCTCCCAGCTGGAAGGATTAGCCCAGGCCCTGTGGCTAAACCCCCCCAACACAGGTGCACGCATCATCACCTCCATCCTCTGCAACCCTGCTCTGCTGGGAGAATGGTAAGGGTGAGGGCTGGAGCAGGAAGGGATGGTAGAGGCCCTGGGTGCCTGCAGACCTGCTGATCCACAGGATTCAGCAGGGTGCTTCTCTCCTGCCCATGTGGCCTTTTTACTCCATTCATTCATCAACATTTACTAAGGACCTGATGTGTATCAATGGCGGTGGCTATGCCAAGGGTTGCCTTAGGGGACAGAGTGAGAGGACATTTGTTTTGCACCCAGGCCAATGAGTTATATGAACTCTTCCAGATTGCTTGGGGAGATTAGACAGCATCGGGGCTTGCAACTCTGGCAAAATCTGCCTGGGAGCCTCCCTTAAATTAATATGGGTTGCTTAAAATTAATATGGCTTGCTTAAATTAATATGGGATCAAACCTCCCTCCCACTCATAATCATCCCAGAGCCTCTGGCACTCTGTTGGAGATCTTTGAAGGTAAGAAGTGTGGACTGGCAATGAGGGAGGTTTGAGGGCAAGGGGGACCTCACACCCTCCTTTCTCATTGTCCTTCCTTGGTAGGAAGCAGAGTCTAAAAGAAGTTGTGGAGAACATCATGCTAACCAAGGAAAAAGTGAAGGAGAAACTCCGGCTCCTGGGAACCCCTGGGTCCTGGGGTCACATCACTGAGCAGAGTGGGACCCATGGCTATCTTGGACTCAACTGTAAGGGTCTAGAGGGCTGGTGTCCCCCCTTTCTGACCTTTGGCCTGTATTTGAGCATTAAACTTCACTGACTAGGTGACCAGTTCCTAGCTTCACTCCAGATTTTGATTCTGTCCTCTGGAAAATAGGCTGCTTTAAAGACACTTCTGGACCCCCCAGAAGTACCGACACTCCCTATCCTTCATAAACCAGCCTGGGTGCCTGGTGCAGTGGCTCATGCCTGTAATCCCAACACTTTGGGAGGCCGAGGCGGGTGGGTCACCTGAGGTCAGGAGTTCGAGACCAGCCTGGCCAACATGGTGAAACCCCATCTCTACTAAAAAAAAAAATACAAAAATTAGCCGGGCATGGTTGGGAGGCTGAGGCATGACCTCGAGTGATCCACCCACCCCGGCCTCCTAAAGTGCTGGAATTACAGGTGTGAGCCTCCTACGTGGGAGGCTGAGGCAGGAGAATCACTTGAACCTGGGAGGCGAAGGTTGCAGTGAGCCAAGATTGCACCATTGAACTCCAGCCTGGGCAACAAGAGCAAAACTCCATCTCAATCAATTAATCAATCAATAAAAAATAAGAAAATAAACCAGCCTGGGCTAGAGGAGAATTCGAGATGGCCAGTATCGGGATCTGAGACCTTGTCATGATTTTAGCCCAGCAGGTGGAATACCTGGTCAGGAAGAAGCACATCTACATCCCCAAGAATGGTCAGATTAACTTCAGCTGCATCAATGCCAACAACATAAATTACATCACTGAGGGCATCAATGAGGCTGTCCTTCTCACAGAGGGCTCAGAGATGTGTCTTCCAAAGGAAAAAAAAACCCTGATTGGAATAAAACTTTAGTCTTTGCAAAAATCTTGTGCTGATTATTCATTACTACAATTCATTTCTTTGCTTATTTATGAAGCAGTGGTCTGGCCTCAGTACAGAGAAAGAGAGAGAGAGGGAGAGAAAGGCCCGGAGGGGAAGGGTGTATCTACCTTCATTGGCCATCTCATATTTATTGAGCACCTACTACATTAAGGCCCTGAGCTGGCCATGAAAGGGAGTACAAAAAACAGGTACAAACCAGCCTGTTTTCTCCAGACACTTACAGTCTAGTTGGGAGACAAGCCTTAGTCACATAAAACACTTAAGTAACGTTTTAAGGCTGAATGTGACAGAAGTCAGAATATATAAACAGAAAATGTGCCAGGAATTTAGAAAAGAAATACATCAAAGTGGGCCAGAATAGATGGGGAGCATCTCATGAGGAGGTAGGACTTGATTGGGATATTGATAGATAGATGAATGGATTGGATGAATAATAACTAATGGAAGCTGGAAGGATATCCTAGGTCAGTAACAACCTGAGCAAGTGTCACTGACATGATAAGAAAAAATAAATGTTTATCGGGCATCTACTAATACACGGGACTCTGCAAACCCCTAGGATACCAACAGGTATATGACACAGTTGGTGCCATCCACTCTCGTTGGGGAGACACAATTTATATGGTTGAAAGGAAAAACTCTTTTTTCTCTCTCCTCTACTGTGATTTTCCATTCTGACACCAGATTGTACAGAGTTTTTCCCACACAATTAATTCAGTTCTTTGGTGGACATCAGTTGGGTGTCTTAAAATTCAATAGACTCTTTTTTATTTTTTTCTTTTCTTGAGACGGCGTCTCTGTTGCCCAGGCTGCAGTGCAGTTGTGCAATCTCAGCTCACTGCAACCGCCGCCTCCCAGGTTCAAGAGATTCTCTTGCCTCAGTCTCCCAAGTAGCTGGGACTACAGGTATGTGCCACCACGCCTGGCTAATTTTTGTATTTTTGTTAGAGATGGGGTTTCGCCATGTTGGCCAGGTTGGTCTTGGACTCCTCATCTCAGGTGATCCACCTGCCTCAGCCTCCAAAAATGCTGAGATTACAGGTGTGAACCACCATGCCCAGCCCAATTCAATAGATTCTGATACCATCTACCTGGAGTTAGCATCAAATTCCAGAGGTGAATGGCTCAGTTCTGCAAGACTACACCCCACTTCAGATGCCAGTCACATGTCCAGTGGTGTGACTTGCGCATCTGCTATAAATTGGGGTTCCTACCACTCCTTCCTTGGGTTTGATAATTTGCTAGAACAATTCACATATCTCAGGAAAATAGTTTACTTACTAGATTATCAGTTTGTTATAAATGGATACCACTTGAACAGCCAGATGGAAGACACGCATAGGGAAAGGTGCATGGAGGAAAGGGGCATGGAGCTTCCATGGTCTCTCTGGGTTCGCCCTCCCAGCTCCTCCATATGTTCACCAGCCTGGAAGCTCTCCCAAACCCTTTAGTTAGGGGTTTTTATGAAGGCTTCATTGCATAGGCATGATGGACTAAAACACTGGCCGTTGTTGATTAACTCAACCTCCACCCAGTCCCTCTCCTCTCCCCAGAGGTCGGGGTGGGCTAAAAGGTCCAACCTTCTAATCACATTGTCGGCCCCTCCCACAACAAGCCAGCCATCCTTATGGGCTTTCGAACAGTGACCTCGTTAACATAAACTCGGCTGTGGTTGAAGAGGTCTCATTAGGAATAATAAACAGTGCTCCTTTCACTCTACACTTCTTAATGCTTTGGAAATTCCAAGGGTTTGTTTTATTTTTTTTAAGATGGAGTTTCAGTCTTGTTGCCCCGGCTGGAGTGCAATGGCACAATCTTGGCTCACTGCAACCTCCGCCTCCTGGGTTCAAGCAATTCTCCTGCCTCAGCTTCCCAAGTAGCTGGGATTACACGCATGTACCACCGCGCCTGCCTAATTTTTTTTTTTTTTAAAACTAAAAACGGGGTTTCACCATGTTGGTCAGGCTGGTCTCGAACTCCGGCCTGACCTCAAGTAATCCACCCACTCGGCATCCCAAAGTGCTGGGATTACAGGCGTGAGCCACTGCGTCCGGCCTCCAAGGGTTTTTAGGAGTTCTGTGCCAGAAACTGGACAGAGACCAAACCTATTTCTTATCATAAATCACAATACCACAATGATAAAAATGTAGATAACAATAAAAGGTGAAATGTAATAAGTGCTTATAAGTGTTTCAGTAAAGGGTTAGCCCAGGAGGACTTAGTTACCCAAACCCTGCATATTCCAAGGGTCTTCAGGACTGGGCCTCACTGGCTCCTGGGGTATGCATCTGGGCTCTTGAGTGTTCTACCCAATAAGAGTGTCTTTGTGGCCCAGGACCTTGGGATGCATCTATTAGTTTGACTTCTTGGGGCTGGAGACTGAGCAGCTAAATTCTGTTATATGGGTACTGCATGACTATGTAATGATCCCCAATAAAAACTCTGCATGCCAAGGCTTAGGGGGGCTTCTCTGGTTGGCAGCACTTCACACGTGTTGTCACACACTGGTGCTGAGAGAATTAAGCACTGTTCTGTGTGGATCCATTCAGTGAAGACACCTGGAAGTTTGTACCTGGTTTCTCGTGGACTCCACCCTGTGCCTTTTTCCCTTGCTGATTTCACCCCGTTTCCTTTCACTGTAATAAACTGTAACCACAAGTGTAACAGCTATGCTGAGTCCTGTGAGAGCCTGCAGGTGGCCTCAGAGACCTCCAACACACACGTTCAGTTAGATTCAGAGCTGGGTTTAGCAGGAAGATTCAGGCAAACTCATTTTCAGCTTCCTTGCATCCCCTGAGGATTGCTCCTGCAGGGAGTACAGAGGATTGCTCCTGCAGTGATCAGCCTCATAGGGTTGGGCTTGAGATCCCAAAACCTGGCTGCCAAGGTTAGTAGGCTCCTGCCTGGAAAAGAAAGTCCCCTTCCCATAGACTGTAATTCTTACGAGAGGTAGCAGAGTGATATGGTCTGGCTGTGTCCCCACCCAAATCTCATCTTGCATTGTAGCTCCCATAATTCCCACATGTTGTGGGAGGGACCCAGTGGGAGATAATTCAATCATGGGGGTGGTTCCCCCATACTGTTCTCGTGGTAGTGAATAAGTCTCATTAGATCTGATGGTTTTATAAGGGATTTCCCCTTTCACTTGGCTCTCATTGTCTCTTGTCTGCCACCATGTAAGATGTGCCTTTTGCCTTCCTCCATGATTGTGAAGCCTTTACAGCCACGTGGAACTGTGAGTCCATTAAACCTCTTTTTCTTTATAAATTAGTCCATCTCAGTATGTTTTTATTAGCAGTGTGAAAACAAGCTAATACACAGGGCATCTGACTAGAGGTGATTGTGAGGAGGCTTGCAAGAAAGTTCATAGAACAAACGTAGCCATCTCCTCTGGCTTCCTGTTGTTTAGAGATGGGTTTTATTTTGAGCCCCTGTATTTGTCCACAGTCTCAGGTTCTTCTTCAGGTCTTCTGATGGCTCATTTGTCCCCAGGTTCTAAAGGCTTCTTGTCCCAATGTCAGAATAACTCTAGAGAACCCTCAGTGCTTGCAGATGGCAGGTTTTAATTGTTCTCAAAGGCATACTGGCATGAGGAGATAATTTATTCAGCCAACGCTCTCCCCACCCTCCTGAGCCTAAGAAAATAATGGACTCTCATGTTATGGAGGTCAGAAAGCTTTGAACTACTAAAGCAAGACTATTGTCTTTGACCTTTCTTACTAGTGGATTACATGAGCCACAAGGATTTCTAGTGTACCCAGCCCAGGATGCTGGCAGGATTTGGTGGACAGACTGGTTATCCTCTCAACCTTTGTTCCTAATTGGCTTCCATTCCCCACTATTGACTTCACACTCAAGATTCACTTAAGCCTTTCCTGAAAGTATTTTCTGCCTAAATCACTTCTTTTTTTTAGATGGAGTCTCACTCCATCACCCAGGTTGGAGTGCAGTGGCGTGATCTCGGCTCACTGCAACCTCCGCCTACCGGGTTCAAGCAATTCTCCTGTCTCAGCCTCCTGAGTAGCTGGGATTACAGGTGCCTGCCATCAAGCCCAGCTAATTTTTGTATTTTGAGTACAGACGGGGTTTCACCTTGTTGGCCAGGCTGGTCTTGAACTCCTGACCTCAGGTGATCCACCCACCTTGGCCTCCCAAAGTGCTGGGATTACAGGCATGAGCCACCATGCCCAGCCTAAATCACCTCTTAAAGTTAGTTTCAGATACCTGATTACTGTTTATTATTTATTTATTTATTCTTGTGCCTCAGCCTCCTGAGTAGCTGGGACTACAGGGGCACGCCACCATGCCTGACTAATTTTTGTATTTTTAGTAGAGACAGGGTGTCACCATGTTGGGCAGGCTGGTCTCGAACTCCTGACCTCAGGTAATCTGCCTGCCTCAGCCTCCCAAAGTGCTGGGATTACAGGTGCCTGGCCCTCTTTGTTTAAAGTATTAATGATTTAAAACGTTTTATTGTAAACATTTGCAAACACAGTAGGAAGAATTATATGAGTCTCCTTATACCCATCATCCAGTGTCCATGATTGCATTGTAGGTAATCTTGTTTCCTTTACATTTCCACACATATTTCCAAATTATTTTGAAGCAAATCATCACATATTTTCATCTGTAAATATTTTAGTATGTATGTCTAAAAGACAAGGGCTTCCTCTCTTAAAATAACCACAACACCATCATCATACATCTCTGAATCAACAATTGCTTGATATCATAATATATCCAATATCATATATTCATGTATATAATATCATAAATGTACATCTCCCGAATATTTGTATTATTATTCTTTAAAAAAAATTTTTTTAAGCCAGGTGCAGTGGTATGTGCCTATAATCACAGCTTCTCTGGAGGTACTCAGGAGGGCCAGGTGGGAAGATTGCTTGAACCTAGGAATTCGAGGCCAGTCTGGGCAACAGAGCAAGACCTCATCTCTCTAAAAAAAATAGTTTTTAAATACTAAATCACATATGGTAATTAGTTATTGTGATGGCTTTAAACATTTTCTGAAAATTCTTTGACACTCCTCCCATATAAAGGTTAAGCTTAATTCTCCTTGCCCCAATAGCTAGAGCAATTATTTTGTCTTTTTTTTTTTTTTTGAGACGGAGTCTCGCTCTGTCGCCCAGGCTGGAGTGCAGTGGCGCAATCTCGGCTCACTGCAAGCTCCGCCTCCCGGGTTCATGCCATTCTCCTGCCTCAGCCTCTCCGAGTAGCTGGGACTACAGGCGCCCGCCGCCACGCCCAGCTAATTTTTTGTATTTTTAGTAGAGATGGGGTTTCACCGTGGTCTCGATCTCCTGACCTCGTGATCCGCCCGCCTCGGCCTCCCAAAGTGCTGGGATTACAAGCGTGAGCCACCGTGCCTGGCCAATTATTTTGTCTTTTGTGTTTCTTTTCATCTATACTTTCCCCCTCCATCTTTTTTTGACTTGCAATTTTTTAAAATTGAAGAACTGGATCTTTTGTCTTGTCAGGTTTCCCACAGAGTGAATTTTGCTGATTTCATCTTCATGATATCATTTAACATGTTCCTCTGTCTCGTCGTATTTCATGAAAATAGCAATTTAAATCTGGAGACTTGATCGGATTCAAGTTTAATATTTAAAAAATTTTATAATTTAAAATATTGTTTAGAGATGAGATTTCCCAGTGTCATCTAGGCTGGAGTGCAGTGGCGAGATCATAGCTCACTGCAGCCTCAAACTCCTGGGCTCAGGTGATCCTCCTGCTTCAGCCTCGCAAGTTGCTGGGACTACAGGTATGAGCCACAGTGACTGGCCAGTCTCCTTTCTTTCATACCAAAAATCCTACTTTGACCACACAAATGCAGTCACTTATTTGCTTTAACTGACATTACCCATACAATAGCCTCTGAAAAATAATGCCAATACTGATACGATTACTGGAAATGATTAAAAAAAAAAATTTTTTTTAAGACAACGTCTGGCTCTGCTGCCCAGGCTGGGGTGCAGTGGCACAATCATGGCTTACTGTAGCCTCAACCTCCTGGGCTTAAGCGGTCCTCCCGCTTCAGCGTCCCAAGTAGCTGGGCCTACAGGTATGTGCCACTACGTCCCACTAATTTTTTAAAAAAAATTTTTCTAGAGCTGAGATCTCACTATTTTGTGCAGGCTAGTCTCGAAGTCCTAAACTCAAGGGATCCTCTCACCTCAGTCTCCCAAAGTGGTAGGATTACAGGTGTGTGCCACAGTGTCTGGCCTAAAAACTTTTTTTCAGCCTTGGAGTCCTTAGAATATATCCCCCTGGGGAGCAGGGCACGGTGGCTGATGCCTGTAATCCCAGCACTCTGGGAGGCTGAGGCAGGTGGATCACTTGAGCCCGGAAACTTGAGACGAGCCTAGGCAACAGGGCAAAACCCCGTCCCCATTTCAAAAGAAAGAAAGAAAGAAAGAGGGAGGGAGAGAAAGAGACGAAGGAAGGAAGGAAGGAAGGGAGGAAGGAAGGGAGGAAGGGAGGGAGGGAAGGAGGGAAAGGAAGGAAGGTAGGGAAAGAAAGAAAGACAAGACAAGACAAGACGAGATAAGGCGAGATGAGACGAGACGAGATGAGACGAGACAAGACCGGATGTGTGGAGGCAGGAGGGAGGCTGAGGTGGGAGGATGACTGAACTTGGGAGGCAAAGGCTGCAGTCAGCCGTGATTGCACCACTGCACTCCAGCCTGGGTGACAGAGAAAGACCTTGTCTCAAAAAGAAAAATAAAAGAATGTATCCCTCTAAGGATGTATAGCTAAATTACTCATTTTAAAGATATTTGGAATAGTTCCTGTGTGTGGTCATGTCACCAATTTAATTCACAGATTCATTTGCTTCATTTCACTGTTGCTTTTAGATAATTATTTCCTATTTGGCTCCTAAGTAAACAAAACAAAACACAAACGCACCAAAAACTAGTAGATTTGCAATATATATATATATAACATAAAGAAGAAGAAGATCATGTTGGAAAAGTGGGCTTAGGACATAGGTAAGCAATTTCCTAAAAAAGAAACATGAACACCTGAAATTATTCATTAATCAAAGAATGCAAACTAAAAGAATTCACAAGCATGTGGAGAAAGACACAACAAACAATAAAGATGAGTCAATCTCATTAGCATCCAAGGGGCAGGAAGTGAAGAGGCAGTCTGTGATGCTGGCTAGAAATGGAAAAATCGGGAACCAAGACTCATTGCTCTGCTTCTCCTGAAGGGTGGGGAAGAGGATTAACAAGATTGCTCACCTGTGCTGAGTGTCTATTTGAGTCAGGTTCATGGTTTTCTCCAGCAAAGTTCAGCTACTTATATGCAGACTCACAGTAAGAGAGAAGTGAGGTGTAATTAGGACTGAGATTCTACAGGAAAGTATGACAGAGGAGACAGGCCAGAGAGAGATGAGAATCTGCAGGCAGCAACTGCTGTTCTGGTCATGGGATTTGGCCTGGGTATGAAGGAAAGTAAAGATATGGGGAGAGGAAGTGATATCATCCACAAAAGTGGAGTAAGGACCACTGAAAAATTTCTCCTCTGCAAAATCAATGAGAGACTGGTAAGTTGTCAGAAACAATATTTTCAGAACTCCAGAAATTAACCAATGGCTTTCAGCAACCTGGGGAGTGTTTATTCAAGACAAACAGCTGAATGGTATTTTTTGTGGTGTTTTAACTTGCTCTAGTCCCATCCCCTTCTCTCCAGTTATGCAGTAGCCTTAAAACCAACAGCATGCCAGCCAGGCGCGGTGGCTCACGTCTGTAATCCCAGCATTTTGGGAGGCCCAGGCAGGTGGATCGCTTGAGGTCAGGAGTTTGAGACCAGCCTGGCCAACGTGGTGAAACCCCATTTCTAGTAAAAATACTAAAATTAGCCGGGCACCTATAATCTCAGCTACTAGTGAGGGTGAGACAACAGAATCACTTGAACCTGGGAGGAGGAGGTTGCAGTGAGCCAAGATTGCGCCACTGCACTCCAACCTGGGCAAAAGAGTGAGACATTGTCTCAAAAAACACAAAAAACCCACCCCCTGTCCCCCAAAAAACCAACAACGTACAAACGTGGCGAAAACCAGTAGCCTGGCAGCCACTAGAGGGGGCAAAATAGGGCTGAACGGGAGAAACTCCTTCAAGCCTCATTCCCAGAAAATTGTCATTATTTGTTTGATCTGCGTGGTGGTTCCCTGGAAGATCCCACTCATAAGGCTGTTTGACAAGAGCTAACTTGGTGCTAAGGCCTTTTCCCTGGGACATTCATCAGCAACACTGAGAGATAATGGTTTAACTTTGCAGCTGTCTAAGGCAGTGGATAACAGTTGGGCAAATGATAAGCTAACCAAAAAACTTAGCAAGAAGATGGGGAATGAAATACTGACAGGGGTTTCAAAAAGCTCAAAAATATTCCTGAGAACCTACAGGGCCACATGCATGTACAGGGTTATGCACATACCCAGGAAAGACCTAAAACGGCGCTAATCTCTCCCCTCTGGCTGACCTTGAGGCCCTGTGCAAGATGAAGTAAAGGATAAGGCAGAGTTGTCAGCTGCTCACCTGAATGATGAAGGCAGGCCTCCACATGCACACAGAGCCCCTTGGCAAAGACTGGGACACATTTTGGTTCCAAGCGCTTTAGAAAATCTCTAGTCAGTCATTAGCTGACCACTAAACTAACCAAGTAGAGACATTAGTGGCCATATATGACAAAGAATACAGACTTTATAAATTAGTTGAGAAAAGTCACTAAACAATAGCAAGCGGCAGTAATGACAATAAGCATGAGAGAATCTGATTTCTAGAGTGACCACATTGTATTACTTCAAATGTCCTCTTATAATAAAAATTATGAGAAGTACAAAGAAACAAAAAAGAATGGTCCATAAACAGAAAGAAACTCAACTAATAGAAACTGTCCCTAAGGATACTCAGATATTGCACTTACTACACAAATCAGCTATTTAAAATACATTGAAAGAGGCTGGGCATGGTGGCTCACACCTGTAATCCCAGCACTTTGGGAGGCCAAGTTAGATGGATCACTTGAGGCCAGGAGTTTGAGACCAGCCTGGCCAACATGTAAAACCCCATCTCTGCTAAAAATACAAAAATTAGCAAGGCGTGGTGGTGCACATCTGTGGTCCCAGCTACTCGGGAGGCTGAGGCAGGGGGATTGCTTGAACCCGGGAGGCAGAGGTTGCAGTAAGCCAAGCAAAACTATCTTTCAAAAATTAAGAAGAAATTAAGACATTCCCAGATAAACAAAAACAGAGTATTTGTCCCTAGCAAGTGTGTTTGTTCTACATAATAAAGGAAGTCCTTTGGGCTGAAACAAAAGGACTCTAGGCAGTAACTGGAATCCACATAAAGATCACTGGTAAAGGCAACAACACAGGTAAATAAAAAAGACATTATAAATATATTTTTGTTCACAATTCTCTTTTTTTCCTACCTTCTAGAGATAACATTTCAACTTTGCAGCTGTCTGAGGCAGTGGATAACAGCTGGGCAAACGATAAGCTTACCAGAAAATTTAGAGGAAAGCTGGGAAATGAAATTGCTTGTTTTTATTTAAAAAGCAACTTCATAGAACAATACTTATAAATCAGCATTGATTTATACACAGTATATAAAAATGCAATTTTTATGATAACAGCACAAAAGTTGGGGAAAGGAATGGAGCCATAGGCAGCTTTACTATAGGTTTACTATAGGACTAATGTTTTTCCATACAACTAAAATTAAAATGATGTATTAGTCATCTTGGCCTGCCAGAACAAAATGCCATAGAAGAGATGGCTTAAACAACAGAATTTTATTTTCTCACAATTCTGGATGGTGAAAGTCTGAAATCAGAGAGAGGGGCAGCATGATTGGATTCTGGTAAGAGCTCTCCTCTGGCTTGCAGATGGTTGCCCTCTCACTGTGTTCTCGTATGGGAGAGAGAGAGAGAGAGAGAAAGAAGGAGAGAGGGGGAGATAAGGCCATTCTTATGACCTCATTTAAACTTAATCACCTCTTAATCTGGGGATTAGGGCTTCAACATATGAATTTGGAAGTGGGGTGAGGACCCAATTAAGTCCATAGTAGATGGTATTAACTTGAACTAGATTTTTATAAATCAAGATGTAATTGTAATCCCCAGGGCAACCGATAAGAAAGTAATTTTTAAAATATAGTAAAATAAATGACAAGGGGCTGGACACAGTGGCTCATTCACTCACTTCTGTAATCCCAGCACTTTGGGAAGCTAAGATGAGAGAATCACTTGAGCCCAGGAATGCGAGACCATCCTGGACAACATGGTGAGACCTTGACCTTACAAAATAAATATGAAAAAAATTAGCTGAGTTTAGTGGTGCATGCCTGTAATCCCAGCTACTCAGGAGGCTAAGGCAGCAGGATTGCTTGAGCCCCGAAAGTCAAGGTTGCAGTGAGCTATGATCATGCCACTGCACTCCAGCCTGGGAGAGAAAGTGAGACCCTGTCTCAAAATATAAATAAAATAAAATAAAATAAAATAAAATAAAATAAAATAAAATAAAATAAATAAAAATGACAAGAGAATGAAAATGGCACACTAGAAAATGTCTACTTAACACAAAGGGGCCGGGCATGGTGGCTCATGCCTGTAATCCCAGCACTTTGGGAGGCTGAGGCAGGCAGATCACCTGAGGTCAGGAGTTCAAGACCAGCCTGGCCAACATGGTGAACCCCATCTCTACTAAAAATACAAAAAAAAAATTAGCCAGGCATGGTGGTGGGTGCCTGTAGTCCCAGCTACTTGGGAGGCTGAGGCAGGAGAATTGCTTGAACTCAGAAGGCAGAGGTTGCAGTGAGTTGAGATCACACCATTGTACTCCAGCCTAGGCAACAACAGCAAAACTCCACCTCAAAAAAACCCAAAAATACAAAAAAAGAAACCACAAAGGAAGCAGTAATAGAGGAATAGAGGAACAAAGAAGATATATAGAAAACAAATAACAAAATAGCACATGTAAATCTTAACTTATTGGCCAGGTGCAGCGACTCACATCTGTAATCCTAACACTTTGAGAGGCTGAGGTGGGCAGATCACTTGTGGTCAGGAGTTCGAGACCAGCCTGGCCAACATGGCAAAACCTTGTCTCTACTGAAAATACAAAAATTAGCTGGGCATGGTGGTGGACACCTATAATCCCAGCTACTCAGGATGCTGAGGCAAGAGAATCACTTGAACCTGGTGGGGAAGGGGTGGGTGGAGGTTGCAGTGAGCTGAGATCATGCCATGCATTCCAGCCTGGGTGAAAGAGTGAAACTCCATCTCAAAAAAAAAAATTATTCATAATTACATTAAATGTAAATGGATTAAAAACTCCATTTAAAAGGCAGAGATTTGCAGAGTAGATTTAAAACTATGATCCATGTATATCCTGTCTACAAGAGGCACAGTTTAGTTTCAAAGACACAAATAGGCTGAAATTAAAGAATGGAAAAAAGTATACATGCAAATACTTAAATCAAAATGGACATAATACCAGACATAATAGACTTCAGGACAAAAAATCAATACTAGATATAAATAATGGTCATTTAAAAAAGATAAGAGGGAATACATCCAAAATATTTAACAATTACAAACATATATGCACCTAACAACAAAGCCCTAAATTACATGAAGCAAAACTGTTGGGGTTGAAAAGAAGAATAAATAGTTCAGCAATAATAGTTGGAGACTTTTGATAGTCCAGTTTCAACAATGGGTAGAACAAAACAGAAGGTTAACAAGAAAATAGAAGACTTGGACAACATTATAAACAACCTAGACCTAAAACACATCTATAAACCACTCCACCCAACAACAGAAGTGCATGTGAACATTCTCCAGTATAGGCCATAAAACAAGCCTCAATAAATTTAGAAAGATTGAAATCATATATTCTCCAAGCACAGTGGAATGAAATTAGAAATCAATAACAGAAGGAACGTTGGGAGATTAATAAATACATGGAAATTAAACAGCATACTCCTAAATAACCAATGGGTCAAGGAAGAAATCACAAGAGAAATTGGAAAATTCTTTGAGATGAACAAATACGAAAATATAACATACCAAAACTTATGAGATAAAGTAAAAGCAGTGCTTAGAAGGAAATTTATAGCTGTAAATGTCTATTTTGAAAAAAATAAATATGATCTAGCAATTCCACTTCTGAGATACAATTCAGTCCATAGCAGTGTGGCTTATATCAGATGACATGAACTGAAGTAGATGGTAGATATGGAGGGGGGTGTTTTTGGGTTGTATATTCCTACATGGCTCTGCTAAACTAGGTGCCAGTTGTCTGTATTCACTTTCTTGCAGAAGAAATCACATGTAAGTTATGCTCAAACTGTTTCCTAACATATCAGTAGTGTTGGACAAATTCAGGTTTTCAAATCAAGCATTATAGCAGAACTGACTATACCACCAGGATTTTTTGTAGATATTGACAGCTGATTCTAGATTCATATGGAAAAGCAAAAGACCTAGAATAGCCAAAACTATCTTGAAAAAGAACAAAGTCAGAATACTAACATTACCTAATTTCAAGTCCTATAAAGCAACAGTAATCAAGATAGTGTGGTATAAACGTAGACAAACAGATCAGTGGAACAGAATAGAGTGTCCAGAAATAAACACATCTATATATGGACAACTGATTTTTGACAAAGATACAAAGGCAATGCAATGAGTAGTGCTGTAAAAATTGGATAAACACACGCAAAAAAGAAAGAAATTCAGAAAGGAAAAGAGAAAGAAAAGAGCTTTAATTCATACCTTGCACCATATATAAAATTTAATTAAAAACTGATCATAGACCTAAATGTAAAACATAAAATTATAACACTTCTAGAAGAAACGATAGGAGAAAACTTTCGTGACCCTGTGTTAGGCAAATATTTGTTAGCTACAACATCAAAGTATGATCCATGAAAGAAAAAAATAGATACATTTGATCTATTTTATCTATTTAATCAAAATTTAAAATTTCTGCTCATTGAAGTCATTGTTAAGGGAATAAAAAGATAAGCCACAGAGTGGAAGAAAATATTTGTAAATGATATGTCTAATAAAGGGCTTATATGCAGATTATATAAATAACTCTACAAACTCAGTAAAAAGAAAACAACACAATTTTCAAGTGGGCAAAAGATCTGAATAGACACTTCACTGAAAAAAGAAAAGATAAATGACTGGCAAATAAAGCATATGAAAAGCTGCTCAACATCAGTAGTCAATAGGGAAACAATTTTTTTTTTTTTTGAGACAGGGTCTCACTCTGTCACCCAGGCTGGAGTACAGTGGTGTTCTCTTGGCTCAGGCTTACTGCAACTTCCATCTCCTGGGCTCAAGGGATCCTCCCACCACCACGCCTGACTAATTTTTTCTTCATTTTTGGTGGAGACAGGGTCTTGCTGTTGCCCAGGCTGGTCTCAAACTCCTGGACTCAAGTGATCTGCCCGCCTTGGCCTCCCAAAGTGCTGAGATTACAGGTATGAGCCACCATGCCTGGCAGGAAATTAAAATTAAAAGACCAATCATACCAAGTGTTGGTGAGGAAGTGGAAGAACGGGAACTCTTATACACTGCTGCTGAGAATGTATAATGATGCAACCACTTTGGAAAACAGTTTGGCAGTTTCTTAAAGAGCTAAACATATACCTACCATATGATCCAGCTATTTCACTACTAGGTATTTACCCAAGAGAAAAGGAAATATATGCCTATACAGAGTCTTGTATATGAATGTTTATAGCAGTTTTATTTGTAATAGCCAATAACTGGAAACAACTAAAACATCCAACAGAGGAATGGATTTGACTAGGTTAACACATTGTGGTATATCTATAAATGGAACACTACTCAGCAACAAAGAGGAATAAAGTGTTGATACACATAGCAACATGAACGAATCACAAAATAATTATGCTGGATAAAAGAAGCCAGACAAGGCTGGGCAAGTGGCTCAAGCCTGTAATCCCAACACTTTGGGAGGCTGAAGTGAGAGGATTGCTTGAACTCAGGAGTTCAAGATCCGCCTGGGCAATATAGTGGGGTGGGGTGTTGGGGAGTGGGGCACCAAAGTGCAGTAGGCAACACCCCAGACCTGTCGTCAGGGAGGTTGGTCTTCAGGTGAATCCGCCTTTGAAAGTGTCTGGTGGCCAGGCACGGGGGCTCACGCCTGTAATCACAGTACTCTGGAAGGCCTAGGTGGGTGGATCATCTGAGGTCAGAAGTTCGAGAACAGCCTGGCCAACATGGCGAAACCCTGTCTCCACTTAAAAAAAAAAAAAAAAAAGTTCCTGGCAGTTCCAAGGTTCTCTCAGTGGGGCACACTGGGATTCCAGAGGGTTCCAGAAGATGCTGGGGACTTGTGTCCCCAGTTGGGCACTTGAGCCCAGCAGTTTGTGGGTGTGGCACTGGCCTTCCCCAGCATTTCTTGGGCTGGTGAGGTCTTCACATCCTGAACTCTCCCTTAGACACTTAAGTCAGCTGCCTTCAAGGGGCAGAATGCCTGGGCCCTCACACAGGGCCTGGCACTCAGAACAATAAATACTGAGTTCTGAGTGGGGGCGGGCCTCCCACGGCTGCCTGGGCTATCCCCTCTTTGAGACACACTCAGCACATCCCAGAGTTCCTGCAAAACTGGTCCCACACCACAGCACTGAAGCTGTCATGGGAACATGGAGAAGTGGATTACCCCATATGGGAAATTTAGTAAATCCCCACTAGACTCCCCTGATCTACCAGCAGCCTTGTTTTCCTCCTCTTCCTCTTGCTCGTTTCTGTTAGAATCTCTCACATCTCTTAATGGCCTTAAACAGATCAGCTCAGACCCCAAGCTTGTACCGTCCCTTCAGTATAATCCTGCCTTTAGAAGGCAGCTGGGAGAGCACGCCCTCTGGGGGTGTCACTTCCCCGGATACACAGCTGAGTGGCTTAGTTAGTATTCCTCCAATGAAAGTGGATTTCCTTTGTCAGTGGGAGTATATTCTGTGCTTAAGAAAAATTAGCATTTCTCCATTTTACTACAATTAAAAAGGATAGCCTAGTGGTTAGGAGACTGTGCTTTGGCCTGAAACAGACCTGAGTTCACATCTGTGTTCTGCATTGATCTGTGGAGCCTTGGGCAAGTTCTCTATTCTCACTAAGGCTCGGTTTTCTCCTCTGTAAGATGGGGATAAAAATCCCTACTTTAAGGCCGGGCATGGTGGCTCACGCCTGTAATCTCAGCACTTTGGGAGGCCGAGGTGGGCAGATCACCTGAGGTCAGGAGTTGAGACCAGCCTGACCAACGTGGTGAAACCCCATCTGTACTAAAAATACAAAAATTAGCTGGGTGTGGTGGTGGGCACCTGTAATCCCAGCTACTTGGCAGGCTGAGCCAGGAGAATCGCTTGAACCTGGGAGGCAGAGGCTGCAGTGAGCAGAGATGGCACCACTGCACTCCAGCCTGGGTGACACAGTGAGATTCCATTTCAAAAAAATAAAATAATTTAAAAAAATCCCTGCTTTTATGGGTTGTGGTGACGATGAATAAGATCATTTATGTAAAGAGCTTGGCACAGCTGGGCACAGTGGCTCACGCCTGTAATCCCAGCACTTTGGGAGGCCGGGGCTGGTGGATCACTTGAGGTTAGGGGTTTGAGAACAGCCTGGCCAACATAGTGAAACCCTGTCTCTACTAAAAATACAAAAATTAGTCAGGCATGGTGGTGCATGCCTGTAATCCCAGCTACTTGGGAGGCTGAGGCAGGAGAATCGCTTGAACCCAGGAGGTGGAGGTTGCAGTGAGCTGAGATTGCACCATTGCACTCCAGGCTGGGTGACAGCAAGACTCCATCTCAAAAACAACAACAACAAAAAAAAGAGCTTGGTACATGATAAGTGCTCAGTAAGAGTTATTATTAGCAGAAATCTTCCAGAATTTCCAAAAGGTTCATTCATCACTAAAGTCCCCGGGAGGGAACTCAAGAAGCCACCACAGCCACTGTGGGTCATGAAAGGTTGCTGTGTAGCCTCTTCATTTATCTGGCTCCCCAAGAATGTCTGCAGATGAGAATCCTTATCTCACGATCCCACTCAATCTTTCTTCCTAGCCCTTTGCTTAAATTTCCCTTTTGTGATGCCCCTATACTTTCTAATGTCCTCACTCTCTCCCTTCACAACCATGGGCACATACGAAGCAGGGGGTACCACTGGGCATCATGTGGTTCACAGCCCTCAATTGTTCAAGGAAGGAGCTAGATACATGGAAGTCCTGATGCCAGTCTCCAATGGTGGATGTCAGTGGCTCTTAACGTTTTCTGGCTCAGAGACCCTTTCAGAATCTGATGAAAGGTAGGGACTGTCTCTCTAGAAAGATATATATTCTCACATGCACACGAAACTTGCCTACAATCTCAGGGGCTCTTGGATGCAGGGACGCCCTTCCAATGCCACCTAAGTGTTCCCAAGGCCCAGGTAGCCCAGATGACACCTTCAGTACCTTCCCGGGCAGTGTCTCACAGAGCTTCAGCAACAGAAAAACAGACCTCAACTCTTTCCCTTTTTCCTGCCTTCCCTTTGTCAGGAGGTGCCAAGAGAAGGAAATAATAACTGCTCTAAGGGGGTCAGGGAGAGAAAGAAACAAAATCAGGCTGGGCAAGGTGGTTCACGCCTGTAATCCTAGCACTTTGGGAGGCTGAAAGGGGTGGATTACTTGAGTCCAGGAGCTTGAGACCAGCCTGGCCAACATGGTGAAACCCCGTCTCTACTAAAAATACAAAAATTAGCCAGGCGTGGCAGCGTGCCCCTGATACTCGGGAGGCTGAGATATGAGAATTGCTTGAACCCCACTGCTCTCCAGCTTGGGCGACAGAGCAAGACTCCATCTCAAAAAAAAAAAAAAAAAAAAAAAATCAGCCAGTACTTAAAGTCAGTCTGTGAGCAGTGAGAAATGACTAAGTGGACAGGAGCGTGCTTTGTGAGCTTCACCAAGATTCATGGTATCAATGAAAGATATATGGTGACCAAGAAGAACTCTGTGGATTGCATGAGAAATAGAGGTTGGAATGGGAGGAGCGGGAGAATGGCCTAGAAATGTTACTGGGGCTAAGAGGAAAAGAGCTCTGGAGATTGGTTACACAACATCAGTGTACATAACAATACTGAACTTAAATGTAAGACACTTAAATGCTAAGACAAAATCTCACTCTGCCACCGAGGCTGGAGTGCAGTGGCACGTTCACAGCTTACTGCATCCTCGACCTCCTGGGGTGAGCCCAGGCCAGGCTAATTTTTAAATTTTTTTTAGAGATGGGGTCTTGTTATGTTGCCTAGGCTGGTCTCGAACTCCTGGCCTCAAGTGATCCTCTTGCCTTGGTCTCTCAAAGTGCTGGGATTACAGGCGTGAGCCACTGTGCCTGGCCTTTACCATAATTTTTAGTTACTGGCCATCATGTCCTCTATGAGAATGTTTAGGGTCCACCCTGCCAGACCCTGGGCAGTTACCCATCCCTACCTTCTAGAAAGTGCAGAAGCTCAATGACAGACTTTGGTCTAGGGCGTGTTTTGTCAATGGCAAGTTAATGATGGTGGGATCATTGATGGTGCCAGTGGTGGAATTAGTGTAAAGCTATAGAAAATGGGTAAGTTTAATTGAAGGGCCATCGCTTCTCGGCCTTTTGGCTAAGATCAAGTGTAATTGAAGGGCCAGGCACAGTGGCTCACGCCTGTAATCTCAGAACTTTGGGAGGCTGAGGTCAGGAGTTCGAGACCAGCCTGGCCAACATAGTGAAACACTGTCTCTACTAAATATACAAAAATTAGCTGGGCGTGGTGGGATGTGCCTGTAATCCCAGCTACTCTGGAGGCTGAGGCAGGTGAACTGCTTTGAACCCAGGAGGCGGAGGTTGCAGTGAGCCGAGATCATGCCACTGCACTCCAGCCTGGGCAACAGAGTGAGACTTGTCTCAAAAAAAAAGAAAAAAGAAAAGAAAAAAAAGAAAAAAAGAAAAAGACAAAAAAAGTGAGTTTAATTGGAAGGGCAGGAGGAGGGAGCACAAAGCTGGCCTGCAGGTGTATTCTGCCCTCTGCCTTTCAGGAGAGTCTCACGGGCGCACCCTAATTGGGAACCTGGAAGGTTCACATGTGCATTGCTACTTTCCAGTTGCATGACTTCTGAGGCAGCAGGTGGTGCTGTTTAGCAAACTTGGGCGCCAAGAAGAGGAAACCTGGACTTTTAACTTGAGACGTCAGCCCCTGCACCCAAGTAACTCTCCCTTCCATTTGCCAGGGCAGAGGAAGGTATGGGAGGTGGGAGTCTTCTTCCTCTTTAAGCTCCTTAGAGCTCCTCTGCTGGCCCCAGGGAGGAGAGAGGGCTGAGATCTGTTTTCATGTGTGTTTCCCACGTGTGTTGGTATCCCAAACGTCTCTGGAATGCGGCTCAGGTGCAGCCTTTCTGGGAGGGGTGAGGAAATTCAAAGGCATCCTCACACAACTCTCCATCGACTGGGCTGACTCACCCTCTCCTCAGCTCAGGGTAGCTTCAACAGCTTTATGAGCTCCTCCTGACCCTAGGATTGCCTCCTTAGGAAGGTGGAATTGCTCTCAGGTTTCTGGGGCTCCACAGTAAAACAGACAAAACACTTGAAAAACCTCTCCTTACATGCATTTTTAAATTTCATATTTTAATCCAGTGAACTACACAGGTTCCAGAACTGTGGTGCTTTCTGTGTGGGTTAGAGCGTGGGATTAGGGAGGAGGTCTCCTTCTACCCTGGGGATCAGTATTTGATTGTTTCACTGGGCTTTGCCCCCAACAATGCTAGGATTCTGGGATGTGAAAACACAACACTGGTTTGGCAGCTTCAGCAAGTTTTAAAATCCCTGCACTCCAAAGCCCGTGGAACCTCACTGCACGCTGGTGTCACTCGTAGCATACCTCTGTATCCCTACCCTTGTTTTCCCTTGGCCTCACCTTTCTCATGGGTTCTAATTTATGTTGTTTAACTTCATTTATGTAGTGTTGTAAACAACCTTAAATCTTTTTTGAAACAGGGCAGGGTACAAATAAATAGAAAAACACAGCTCTAAAAGGTTAGATGTTTTGGTATTTGCTGAACCTTGTGCTGATGTAAGAAAATTACTACATCCCTCAGGGACTATAATATCTAGAAGCCTCCAAGACTGGTGGGAGAGGGATGAACTCCTTATGGGAAAAGGCAGCAGAATCAGATAGCCATGACTTTGGGCCCCTGGGATTCCCGATGTCTCCCCTGGGCTTTTTTCTAGGGTTGCTGCTGTTACCACCAAGTTTTCAGGTGGGGTGGAGTGGGATGCTTTAACCGTCTTGTCGTTATGGACTCATGAACTTTCCCTTGATGCTTTAGAAGCAGAGCTGCTAAAGCTCTAAACTCATAAGACTGAAACTTTATTTATTATTATTATTTATTTAGAGATGGGGCTTGCTCTGTCCCCCAGGCTGGAATGCAGTAGCATAATCATAGCTCACTGCAGCCTCCAAATCTTCAGTTCAAGCGATCCTCCTGTCTCAGCCTCCCGAGTAGCTGGGACCACAGGCATGTGCCACCATGTCTGGCTAATTTTTAAATTTTTTTTGTAGAGATGGGGTCTCGTGTTGTCCAGGCTGATCTCAAACTCCTGAGCTCAACTGATCCTCTTGCCTCGGCCTCCCAAAATGCTAAGATTACCAGCATGAGCCACTGTGGCTGGCTAGTTGATTCTAAAATGAATATGAAAATGCAAAAGTCCAGGTGGGGCGCAGTGGCCCATGCCTGTAATCCCAGAACTTTGGGAGTCTGAGGCGTTTGGATTGCTTGAACGCAGAAGTTTGAGACCAGCCTGGGTAACGTGGTGAAACTCTGTCTCTACCAAAAATATAAAAGATTAGCTGGGCGTGGTGGCACTCACCTGTAGTCCCAGCTACTCGGGAGGCTGAGACAGGGGGATTGCTTGAGTCCCGGAGGATGAGGTTGCAGTGAGCCGAGATTGTGCCACTCTACCCTGGACTGGGTGACAGAATGAGACCCTGTCTCGAAAAAAAAAAGAAAGAAAGAAAAAAGAAAAAAACGAAAAAAAGAAATGCAAAGGTCTAAGAATAGCTGGTAAATCTTAACAGAGGAAGTACAAAGCTGAAGACTTTACACTACTAGATATTAAGATGTGTCATGAAACTGTGGTAATTAAGACAGTATGGTATTGGTTCAGTAATAATGAAATAGACCAGGGAACAGAATAGAGTTCAGAAACATGATACTGATGAGCCAGTAGGGGAAAGCTGGGTCATTCAATAAATGGCACTGGGTCTATGGATATTGTAGGAGCTGAGGAAAAACTTTCCCTCTACCCTCTGAAAGTTCACTGAAAAATAAACTCACAAAATGCAGATTAGGAAGAGAAATGGCCTACAAATTTTTTAACGTGAACAGAAATCTTACCAAAATATAAGATCTCTAAGAAAAATATCATTGATGCTTTTATACTATCTTGAAGTTACAGAAAGAATAGGGGCTTGGATTCATGGCAAAATAGGTTATGGGAGGGAGAGAAGAGAGGACTGGCTAGCAAAGTTGTCTTGCTATATGGAGGTGATCTCACAGGTCGGAGCCTTCAGAAAGAATAGGTGGTAAATGTTTCTTTCAGACCTTTAATGGTGTCAGACTCTCAGTTCATCTTTCCTGGATCCAGGCAAGGGAGGATCTCAGAGAAAGCCTGGCTGCATCACGCAGATTCTCAACAGATGCAAATCTCCCCGATGAAAGACAGC
The DNA here is from genome assembly GCF_006542625.1 of Nomascus leucogenys. NCBI lineage: Eukaryota > Metazoa > Chordata > Mammalia > Primates > Hylobatidae > Nomascus > Nomascus leucogenys. The sequence goes on along the minus strand of NC_044388.1, from coordinate 42,762,819 downwards.
TTGGGGCTGGGCGCCGTGGCTCATCCCTGTAATCCCAGCAGTTTGGGAGGTCTAGGCAGGCAGATCACTTGAGGTTAAGAGTTCGAGACCAGGGCCGGGCGCGGTGGCTCACACCTGTAATCCCAGCACTTTGGGAGGCCGAGGCGGGCAGATCACCTGAGGTCGGGAGTTCGAGACCAGCCTGACCAACATGGAGAAACCCTGTCTCTACTAAAAATACAAAATTAGCTGGGTGTGGTAGCACATGCCTGTAATCCCAGCTGCTCAGGAGGCTGAGGCAGGAGAATTGCTTGAAAACCCAGGAGGTGGAGGTTGCGGTGAGCCGAGATTGCACCATTGCACTCCAGCCTAGGCAACAAGAGTGAAACTCTGTCTCAAAAAAGAAAAAAAAAAAAAAAGAGTTCGAGACCAACCTGACCAACATGGTGAAACCTCATCTCTACTAAAAATACAAAAATTAGTCAGGTGTGGCGGAGGACGCCATAATCTCAGCCAGTCAGGATGCTGAGGCAGGGAAAATTGCTTGAATCTAGGAGGTGGGGGTTGCAGTGAGCCGAGATGGTGTCCCTGCACTCCAGCCCGGGCAACAGAGTGAAATTCCATCTCAAAAAAAAAAAAAAAAAAAGACAGCTTGGTAGGACTCCTTCTGTCCACAGGTCCTCTGAACAACCATCTCAAAATATGTCAAACTAGGCCAGATGTGGTGGCTCATGCTTGTAACTCCAATACTTTGGGAGGCTGAGGTGGGAAGACTGCTGGAGCCCATAGTGAGCTGTGATCTCATCTCTGCACTCCAGCCTGGAGGACAGAGAGAGATGCTGTCTCAGAAAAAATTTAAGGCTGGGCCCGGTAGCTTATGCCTGTAATCCCAACAGTTGGGGAGACCAAGGCGGGTGGATCACTTGAGGCCAGGAGTTTGAGACTAGCCTGGCCAGCATGGTGACACCCTGTCTCTACTAAAAATACAAAAATTAGGCCTGGCACAGTGGCTCATGCCTGTAATCCCAGCACTTTGGGTGGCCGAGGTTGGCGGATCACCTGAGGTCAGGTATTCATGACCAGCCTGGCCAATATGGTGAAACTCCATCTCTACTAAAAATACAAAAATTAGCCAGGTGTGGTGGCTCATGCCTGTAATCCCAGCTACTTGGGAGGCTGAGGCAGGAGAATCGCTTGAACCCAGGAGGCAGAGGTTGCAGTGAGCCAAGATTATGCCACTGCACTCCAGCATGGGCAATGACAAAAAAAGCGAGACTCCATCTCAAAAAAAAAAAATAATAATAATAATTAGCCGGGTGTGGTGGTGCACACCTGTACTCCCAGCTACTCAGGAGGTTGAAGTGGGAAAATCACTTGAACCTGGAAGGCAGGGGTTGCAGTGAGTGATGGTGCCACTGCACTCCAGCCTGGGTGACAGAGTGAAACTCCGTCTCAAAAGATTTTTTTAAGTGTCAAATTATATTTTGGAGTGAAATCTTTTGGGTTCCTTCAGTATTCATATGGGGCAAAATGAATCTTGATCCCAACAGATACTATATGGTAGGGAAAATTTTGTGCTTCAATGGAAAACTGCATTATCTATAGTACATTCTCTGGATTATCTGATTTTGATTCTATGGTAGCTATTTTACAGCTCTGTGTCTGGTAGACAATTGAAAGCAATGCAAAATTCATAAAAGCAAATTGTCTAGTGGGGGGACACTCCCTGCCCCCGCTCCAGAAAAACCAGCTTTGCCCCATTTGCATACTCATTTCAATATTTCTGGTCTCTAAATGCGTCTATTCTTTGGATTCACCTTTGAACTGGTTGTAACACCTTACTAGTTTTTCTTAATAATAAGTGAAATAAAATTTTAACATGTTTATTTTTATGTCTGTATGAAAGTTCATAATTTTATGTTTTTTAAAAAATTAATTTTTGGGTTGGGCGCAGTAGCTCATGCCTGTAATCCCAGCACTTTGGGAAGCCGAGGGGGGTGGATCACCTGAGGTCAGGAGTTTGAGACCAGCCTGGCCAACATGGCGAAACCCCGTCTCTACTAAAAATACAAAAATTAGCCAGGCGTGGTGGCTCATGCCTGTAATCCCAGCTACTCGGGAGGCTGAGACAGGAGAATTGCTTGAACCCAGGAGGCAGAGGTTGCAGTGAGGCGAGATGGAGCCACTGCGCTCCAACCTGGGTGACAGAGCAAGACTCCATCTCGAAAAAAAAAAAAAAATTAACTTTTGGCCAGGCACAGTGGTTCACGCTGTAATCCCAGAACTTTGGGAGGCCAAGGCAGGTGGCTCACTGGAGCTCAAGAGTTTGAGACTAACCTGGGCAACATGGAGAAACCCCACACCTACAAAAACTACAAAAATTAGCCAAGCATTGTGGCTCATGCCTATAGTCCCAGCTATTAACACTTCAGAGGCTGAGGTAGGAGGCTCACTTGAGCCTGGGAGGTTGAGGCTGCTGTGAGCCATGATCATGCAGCCTGGGTGACAGAGCAAGACCCTGCCTCAAAAAAAATTAACTTTGAATAATACAAAAAAGTAGGTGGATTGCTAATATAAAGGTGGAAGGCAAATCAAAATGCTTTTAGAAGACAATAAAGGAGAATATATTCATGACTTTGGGACAGCAATGATTTCTTAGAAAGGACTTAAAGCACTAACCATAAAAGAAAAGATTGATCATTTGGGTGTCATTAAAATTAAGACTGCTTTTCATCAAGAAACACCACTAAGAGAGTGAAAAGGCATGCCGCAGAGTGGGAGAGGATACTCGCATTACATTATAGACTTGCTATCTCTATCTTTGTAATGACATCTACAAATCAATACAAAGACAGAAGAAAAATGGGCCAAAGATATGAATAGGCCCATTATGAGAAAACCATATCCAAATGGTGAAAAACCTTAAGAAAAAGCATACAGCCTCATTAGTCACCAGGGAAATAAAAATTAAAACTATTGCACAGCCGCCAGAAGGGTGAAATACAAAAGACAATACTAAATGTCTTCGTCTGCTTGTGTTACTGTAAGGAGTACCCAAGGCTGGGTAATTTATAAAGAAAAGAGGTTCATTTGGCTGCTGGTTCTGCTGGCCATACAAGAAGCACGGCACCAACATCTACTTCTGATGAGGACCTCAGCCTGCTTCCACTCATGGCGGAAGGCAAACGGAAGCCTGCGTGTGCAGAGACCATAGGGTGAGAGAGAAAGCAAGAGAGAGAGGGGAGGTAGCAGTCTTTTTTGTTAATAACCAGCCCAGGCTGGACACGGTGGCTCATGCCTGTAATCCCAGCAATTTGGGAGGCGGAGGCGGGTGGGTCACTTGAGGCCAGCAGCTCAAAACCAGCCTGGCCAACATGGCGAATCCCCGTCTCTACTAAAAATACAAAAATTAGCTGGGCACAGTGGCAGGAGCCTGTAATCCCAGCTACTGGGGAGGCTGAGGCAGGAGGATTGCTTGAACCTGGGAGGCGGAGGTTGCAGTGAGCTGAGGTCGCGCCACTGCCCTCCAGCCTGGTTGACAGCGAGACTCTGTCTCAAAGAAAGACAAACAAACAAACAAACGAAACGGAAAAAAAAGCCAATCAGCCCTCACAGGAACTTACAGAGCCAGAACTTACTCACTACTTCCAAGACTGCACCAAGCTGTCTTGAGGTCTTGAGGGATCCGCCCCCATGACCCAAACACCTCCCATTAGGTCCCACCTCCCACACTGGGGATCACATTTCAACATGAGGTTTGGAGGGGTCAAATATTCAAACCATAGCACTGACAACGATGTGGAGAACCTGGATCTCAAACATTGGTGGGAGTATAAATTGCTATAACCTCTTTAGAAAATTGTTTAGCAATATCCCTTAGTGCTGAACATACACCCACCCTGTGATCCAGCAATTCCATTCTTGGGTGTGGGTGCACACTTAATGTCTATGCACTGAAAGACAGAAGAGAATTTAGAGCGATTTTATTCCCCATACCCCTGTATTCGCTTCCTGTGGCTGCTGTCACAAATTACCACTAACTTGGTGGCTTAAGACAACAGATGGCCGGGTGCAGTGGCTCACACCTGTAATCCCAGCACTTTGGGAGGCCAAGGCGGGAAGATCACCTGAAGTCAGGAGTTCGAGACCAACCTGGCCAACATGGTGAAACCTCCGTCTCTACTAAAAATACAAAAATCAGCTAGGAGTGGTGGCGGGTGCTTGTAATCCCAGCTACTTGGGAGGCTGAGGCAGGAGAATTGCTTGAACCTGGGAGACAGAGATTGCAGTGAACTGAGATTGTGCCACTGCACTGCAGCCTGGGTGACAAAGCGAGGCTCCATCTCAAAAAAAAAAAAAAAAAGGCAACAGATATTTATTTTCTCACTGTCAGTTCTGGAGGTCGAAAGTCCAGAATGAAGGTGTCAGCAGGGTTGAACTCTGTCCAGAGGCTCTAGGGAGGTGTTGTCACTCGTGTCCTCTGGCTTCCGGAGGCCTTGGGCATTCCTTAGTTTGTGGATGCATCAGTCTCATCTCTGCCTCCTCCTTCTCAGGCCTTTCTCCTCTTGTTTGTGTAGTGTTGCTCTGCCTTGTTCTGTTAGGACACTTGTCACTGGAGTGAGGGTCCTTCTGGATAATCCGAGATGATTGTGTCATATCAAAGGCCTTAATTTTATTACATTGGTGAAGACTCTTGTTTATATATATATATATATAAAATTTATTTTAGAAATAGGGTCTCACTATGTTGCCCAGGCTGGAGAGCAGTGGCTGTTCACAGGTGTAATCCCACTACTGATGAGCACACGAGTTTTGACCTGCTCCTTTTCCAACCTGGGATGGTTCACCCCTCCTTAGGCAACCTGGTGGTCCCATGCTTCCAGGAGCTCACCATATTGATGCTGAATTTAGTGCAGACACGAAATCAGCCTAGTGCACTACAGCCTAGAACTCCTGGGCTCACGCAATCTTTCAGCCTTAGACTCCTGAGTGGCTGGGACTACAGGTGCATACCACCATTCCCCATGAGACTCTTATTTCTAAACAAGGTAGCATTCACAGGTCTGAGGAATAAGACATGGACATATCTTCTGGAGAGCCATCGTTCAGTCCACTGCAGGCCCCAGACTACAAATAACTTGAATGTCTATCAGCTTTAGAATGGAAAATAAATTGTGGTATATTCATACTGTGGAATACTATAAACCAATATGAATGAAAAAATTACTGCTACAGGAACAGCATTAGTGAATCTCATAAACATAATGCTGATTGAAAGAAGCCAGACTGGCCAGGCGTGGTGGCTCACACCTGTAATCCCAGCAGTTTGGGAGGCTGAGGTGGGCGGATCACCTGAGGTCAGGAGTTCGAGACCAGCCTGGCCAACATGGTGAAACCCTGTCTCTACTAAAAATACAAAAATTAGCCAGTCATGGTAGTGTGTGCCTGTAATCCCAGCTACTCAGGAGGCTGAGGCAGGAGAATCGCTTGAACCCAGGAGGCGGAGGTTGCAGTGAGCCGAGATTGTGCCCTTGCACTCCAGCCTGGACGACAGAGCAAGACTCTGTCTCAAAAAAAAGCCAGACCCAAATGTCTGATAAATGTCTGATTCACTTATGTTTAAAAACAGCAAAACTAAGCAGGGTGAGGTGGCTCACACCTGTAATCCCAAGTACTTGGGAGGCTGAGGTGGGAGGATCACTTGAGCCCAGGAATTTGAGGCTGCAGTGAGCTATGATTGTGCCTCTGCACTCCAGCCTGGGTGACAAATGAGACCCTGTCTCTTAAAAAAAAAAAAAAAAAAAGCAAAACTAATGTATGAAGATAGAAATTAGGACAGGGGGCTGGGCCCAGTGGCTTACGCCTGTAATCCCAGCACTTTGGGAGGCCGAGGCAGGCGGATCACGAGGTCAGGAGATCGAGCCCATCCTGGCTAACACGGTGAAACCTCGTCTCTACTAAAAATACAAAAAATTAGCCAGGCGTGGTGGCGGGTGCCTGTAGTCCCAGCTACTTGGGAGGCTGAGGCAGGAGAATGGTGTGAACCCGGGAGGCGGAGCTTGCAGTGAGCCGAGATTGCGCGCCACTGCACTCCAGCCTGGGCGACAGAGTGAGACTCCATCTCAAAAAAAAAAAAAAAAAGAAAGAAAGAAAGAAAGAAATTAGGGCAAGGGTAACTTTTGGAGGGGAGGGGGACTGGGAAGGACTCACAGGCAGATTTCTGTAGGTGCTGATACTGTTTCTTTACCTGGGTGGCGAAAATTCACCAAACCAAACATTTTGGTACACTTTTTCTGCCTAGGATGGCTATAATACATTTTTCTTTTCATCCTCTTTCCTTTATTATAGCTATGATACATTTTAATGAAGTTTGTTTTTAAAAGTCTTGTTACTGGCTGGGTGCAGTGGCTCATGCCTGTAATCCCAGCACTTTGGGAGGCTGAGGTGGGCGGACCACCTGAAGTCAGGAGTTCGAGAGACCAGCCTGGCTAACATGGTGAAACCCTGTCTCTACTAAAAATACAAAAATTAGCCGGGTGTAGTGGTGTGCACCTATAATCCCAGCTACTCAGGAGGCTGAGGCAGGAGAATTGCTTGAACATGGGAGGTGAAGGTGGCAGTGAGCCAAGATCGCATCATTGCACTCCAGCCTGGGCAATAGAATGAATGAGACTCCATCTCAAAAAAAGAAAAAAAATTTTACTATACAGGTGTGAGCCACTATGCCTGACCTACAATGAACAGATACATTTTTAGCATCAGAAAAAAAAATATATATGTATATATACATATTGAGATGGAGTCTCACTCTGTTGCCCAGGCTGTAGTGGAGTGGTACAATCTCAGCTCACTTTAACCTCCACCTCCTGGGTTCAGGCGATCCTTTTGCCTCAGCCTCCTGAGTAGCTGGGATTACAGGCACCCACCATCACGCTGGGCTAATTTTTATATCTTTTTTAGTAGAGACAGGGTATTGCCATGTTGGCCAGGCTGGTCTCAAACTCCTGACCTTAAGTCATCCACCCTCCTCAGCCTCCCAAAGTGCTGAGATTACAGGCGTGCCCAGCCAAAAAATAATTTTTAAATTTAAAAATAGAGATGGGGGGGTCTCACTATGTTACCCAGGCTGGTCTTGAACCCCTGAGCTTAAGGGATCCTCCCACCTCAGCCTCCCAAAGTGCTAGGATCACATGCATGAGCCACTATGCCTGGCCTAAACCTTGTATTTTAGAAAGCTAATTATACAGGGTGTAGTGCTAAAGGTGGCAAGGATTGAATGGACAGATGCTGAAGCTTTGCAAGTTATTTGTGTCTGTTCTACTTAACTTGAACTGCCTTCTATTTACAAAGAATCAGGAGAACTAGAAATGGTGATACAAAGGTCAAGTACTGGCCTGGTACTGTGGCTCATGCCTGTAAGACACTGATTTGGGAGGCCCAGGTGGGAAGTCGGCTTGAGGCCAGGAGTTTGAGACTAGCCTGGGCAACACAGTGAGACCACATCTCTACAAAAAATAAAAAGTTAGCCAGGCATAGTGGCACACAGCTGTAGTCCCAGCTACTTGGGAGGTTGAGGCAGGAGGATCGCTTGAACCTAAGAGTTCAAGGTTGCAGTTAAGGTAGGAGAATAGGGAATTAGGGTAACTAAGGGTTAAGGCATAAGCAAAAGAACAACAGGTGCAGCCAGTTCTAGGCAAGATTGGGCAGCATCCAGGCCACATCCTTGCTCCTGTGATAACACTTCAGACTCCAATTGGTTGCGTGCCAATCCTTCATAGGGTGTAACCAATGGAGGCCTCTAAAGGGCACCTGGGGTGTTACCAAATTCTCTTATCTTAATAAAAACCCTAAAGAACATGGCAATCGGGGCTCTTGGGCCGCTTGCTAGAGCCTGCTCCCACTCTGTGGCATGCACTTTCACTTCAATAAATCTGCACTTTCATTGCTTTTTCCTTTTGTTGCTTTGTGTGTTTTGTTCAATTCTTTATTCAATGAGTCAAGAACCTGGACAACTCACAGTCAAGACTTCCCATCCGATAACACAGTGAGAGATGATTGCATCATTGCACTCCAGTTTGGGCAACAGAGTGAGACCTTGTCTCTAAAAACAAACTAACAAACAGAAAAACAAAACAAGAAACAAAGGTGAGGTGCCCATTTCCTGCTTTTGAGATGATTCCAAGTGAATAAAGCAAGTCCTGAATAAAGCATAAGAAATAAGCTAGGAAACAGAAGCAATCTGGCTAGGAGAGGCCTAAACGAAGGATTTGTGCAGTGGGAAGGGAAGGAAAGGGGTGCACATTTTCTACTACATTGTATTTGTGGGATCCAGGGGTCTTCTTTGAGGGGACCTGACAAATTGGAAAGACAATACCTTTGCATTATCTATAACATAAGCTTTGTTCAACAAAGCCATGCTCTTAACATGGTTGCAGGGGAAATAGTCACTTGCCTGTTGAGATCATTTCTGTCCAGTTTTCTGTCCATGCCGAAGGTTTGCATGTCATTTATGGGTCCTCTACTTACCTTGAACTGCCTTCTATTTGCAAGCAATCAGGAAAGCTAGAAATGGTAACACAGAGGTGCAGTACTGGCTGGCACGGTGGCTCGTGCCTACAAGCCACTGCTTTGGGAGGCGGAGGCAAGAGGATTGCTTGAGCTCAGGAATTCAAGACCAGCCTGGGCAATATAACAAGACTCTTGTCTCTACAATAAAATTTAAAAAATTAGTCAGGCATGGTGTTGTGTGCCTGTAGTCCCAGCTACTTGGGAGGCTGAGGCAGGAGGATTGCTTGAACCCAGGAGTTTGAGGCTGCAGTGAGCTGTGATTGCAGCACTGCGGGGAGTGCAGTGAGTCTCAGGACAATGTGTTCTGCCTTGGTGAAGGGGAGAAAACAGCCACCAAGGCGCCTGGGCCATGGTTTCGACCTCCACATTGCCACAGCTACTGGGGCAAGGGAAAGAGAACCTGAAGTCAGGCACTTTGACCTCCCTTCTTCTCACTGACCCCACAAGGCAGGAAGCCCTTGCTCCTCAAACCTACACCTGAAAGATGCCCACGGCCAACCAAGCGGGCAGGAGGCTGAGGCAGCTGGACACGGGGAAGCCCAACGGCTGTTTAGAGCCAGGTGAGTGAATCACCCTGTGTGGACGTTTTTCACCACACCCCAGAGTCTGAAGCAAAGCAGAAGGTCAAGGAGCCATTTCCAGCCCCTTTCTGCTCCTCCATGGGATAGCACAAGAGCCCACCTGGAGTCCCCAGGGATGGTTTCTGAGCTAGTGTCCCTGCAGCAGGGGGATCAGGGACACTGAAGGGCTCTGGGGCAGTGACTGTCAGGAGGGTTCTCTCCCTGGAACCCCTTTTCTCCTCTCCCCCAGCGTGGCCCCAGGGACTCTCTTATGGAAGAGGTGCTTCCTGCTGGCTTAGACACAGCCCTGCCTTCTCATCAGCTCTAACTGCACAGCTCGGCTGCCCAGGGCCATCCAGGTGGCTGGGAGTCCTGGCACTCTCTGCTCTGCTGCTTTTGAAGGAGGACAGGTGTTTCACCTGTCCAGTCTAACCTGCCAGGCTTGTCCACATGCTCAGGGCTGATTGAAACTCTTCCTCTTTCAGTCCGAGCTGGAGGCAGGGCAGGGTGGGAGGAAGGAGCAGCCTTCCTGTTCTGCCGCACCCTGGCTGCGGGAGGTATTTACAAACACTCCTGGAACTCAGTGACCCTGCGCGGGTTCAGCTGGCCAGCATAGCCTGGCCTTTGGGAGCGGGGAGGGGCGGCCACAGTGGAGTCTTCCCAGGGCTGGTGGGGAGCCAGGGGCCTGCAGGGTGCCCCCCCTGTCACTGCCCTTGCTGTTGTCCCTGTGCATCCCCAAGCCTGGATTCTGGGTCTGGAAAATTGGGAGAAGACAGAGGGTGACTCCTGGGCAGAGAGTCATGGGGACAATGTGCTTTGGGCTGGTGGAGGGGAAAAAACAGCCACCAAAGCAGCTGGAGGCAGCAAGGCAGCTCTACGGCACACCTGGTGCTGGGGCTCCCGCCTCTCCCTTCTCTGAAAAATTTCCAGTTCCTGCCTTGGGAAGCCCCTACTCCTTTGAGCTAACCCCTGCCAGTGGTCATTGTCTGATGAGAGTGGTCTGGATTTCTTCTGGGTGGTGAGGCAGCTGCGCCTGCCTCCAAACTACCACATTTGCTTTCACCAAAGTCTATTTGTGTCTCACAGAAACTCAAACACATGAGGTCACAGGTGCTTCCCCACCCTCTTTGTCCTCTAATCCTTTCCATGAGTGGAAGACATGCTTTGTTTCATACTCAGCTGGGGAGGCTGTCCAGCTAGGCTTTATGCCTTGTTCTCTTTATTGGGGGAGCAGCACTAAAAATGTGAGTGTTGGAGAGGAGAGGGAACTAGAGCTGAAAAACTTCCTCCCAGGCTGAGTTGTTTGTTTGTTTGTTTTTAAAGACAGGGTCCCACTCTGTTGCCGAGGCTGGAGTGCAGTGGGGCAATCATAGCTCACTGCAGCCTTGAACTCCTGGGCTCCAGCAATCCTCCCACCTCAGCCTCCCTAGTAGCTGGGACTACAGGTGGACGCCACCACACTCAGCTAATTTTTGAAGTTTGTTTTATAGAGACAGAATCTCAGTATGTTGCCCAGGCTGGTCTTGAACTCCTGGGCTCAAGTGATCCTCTAGCCTTGGCCTCTCAAAGTGTTGGGATTACACGTGTGAGACGCTGTGCCCCCCCTCCCCAGGTCAGTTTTGAACTGAAATCTATTACTTTGTTCAGCTGGTGTGTAGTAGAACATTGGACAGGTAGCATAATCAAGAGGAAAGTGTATACCCTCTTATTTAATTCGGTACCAACTTAGAAGAGACTCCAAGATGGGGAAGGGGTAGGCAGATTGGGGCAGAAGGCAGACAATCCCCAGGTGAAAATGAATGAAGGCATCTGGCTGTGACCTGCCTGCCAAGCTGTTGGCTGCTGGACTCCTTCTGCTCATACCTCCCTTGCAATTTGAGAACAGCCTAACCAGGTCATTGCTCAAAGTCCTCTGAAGTCCGGCTCCCCTGGTCTCACACTGTGGCATAAACTCCTTAGCCTGGTGTTCATGGTCTGAGCCCAGCCTGTCTTATTCCTGTCTTATTTCTACCACTCATTCTCAGTGGCCTCCTAAAGCATCCTACACTCCACCCACAATTGGGTATGTGAAACCTGGAAACGCCACGACTCTCTGGTCCCCATATCTTTGCGTAGGCTATTCTCCTGTTCTCTCCTGAAATGCTCTTCTCATATGTCTCCTCCTCTTTCTGTCAAATCTGATATATCCTTCAGGGCCCAGCTGAGCCCCTCCTTCACAAAAACCCACCAACTTACAGAAATCATTCTCTCCTCAAAACACCCAAAGCATCATAGTAATCAGGACTTCCTTTAGATGATGATGGAGTGCCTTGGAACTGAGTCTCATTCAGCTTTGTGCCCTTGGTAGCACCTGGCACATGCCTGGCACAAAGTAAGCGCTCAACAAATCGTAACAGGGTCTCGCTCTATTGCCCAGGCTGGAGTGCAGTGACATAATCATAGCTCACTGTAGCTTCAAACTCCTGGGCTCCAGTAATCCACTCACCTTAGCCTCCTGAGTAGCTGGGACTATAGGTGCGCACTACCATGCCTGGCTGATTATTGGTTTTATTTTTTATCTTTTTGTAGTAATGAGATCTTGCTGTGTTGCCCAGGCTGGTCTTGAAGTCCTGGCTTCAAGTGATCCTCCCACCTTGGCCTCCCAAAGCACTGGGATTACAGGTGTGAGTCACTGCATCTGGCCTCAAGAAGCCTTTATGGAAATTAACTGAGTCATAATGTTGAATGAGTATAATGGATCATCCAAAAGGGAAAATGGCACCAAAACAACACAGTTCTGTTAGGCTTTCTTGCCCCTTCTATGCCTGCTGGCTGCTTTCCCCCACTCCTCCCATCATCTTTCCAACGTGGCCGGGTGCAGTGGCTCACACCTGTAATCCCAGCATCTTGGGAGGTCGAGGTGGGCAGATCACTAGAGGTCAGGAGTTCGAGACCAGCCCGGCCAACATGGTGAAACCCCATTTCTACTAAAAATACAAAAAGTAGTAGGCATGGTGTCGTACGCCTGTAATCCTAGCTACTTGGGAGGCTGAGGTACAAGAATTGCTTGAACCTGGGAGGCAGAGGTTGCAGTGAGCCGAGATTGTGCCATTGCACTCCAGCCTGGGAGACAGAGCAAGACTCTGTCTCCAAAAAGAAAAAAAAGAAAAAAAAATATTTCCAACATACTAAACAGGCCTTTCCCACACTGCAGCTGCCCTCAGTTGCAAACCTGAGGCATACCTCTGTCTTCTAATTTCCTACATGGTAAAAGGAAACACTTGGTCCTCATGGTTGGCCGACTTAACCTGCAAACTCTTGAGTTCAATAGCACTTCCCGGGTACCTACTGTGCACCCAGGTTTGTGCTGGAGGCTGTGAAGGAGACAAGTTGAATAAGTCACTACCTGGTCCCTGCCCTTAGCAGGGCATGAGAAGTCAAACCTCAGAGAAATACGAGTGAACCCTTGCAGTGGGAGGTTGGCAAAGACAGTCAAGGGTACAACATAAAGGCCTGGAGGTAAAAAGTGTCTGGGCCACAGGTTTGTTTGTTCTGAAGATAGAGGAGAATGAGGTAGGGTGGGGACAAAAGGAGTGCCTTGAAATCTCTGTTGAGTCCGAAGGTAATGCGGTTGCTGGTGAGGCAGCCAGCAGGTTAGTGAAGCAATGTGCGGTGTGGACCAGAGGGAGGAGAGCCTGGAGATCGGAGGGACACGAGTAGCCATCCACGATTGGGGTTCTGTGGATCTGGAAGAATCAAGAGATGCATTGAACAGCTGATTGGGAGTCAGGAGACTGGGATCCCAGTCCCAGCTCTGCAGAGGGACCTTGGACATGTCACTCCTCTCTTCTGACTCTTTCCTTAACGGTAAAACTTTAAAACCTTCCAAGTGACCTTTCCAATCTGATGACTCAGTTGAACAGCTGAGCCTTTGAACTAGGACCTGTGAAATGAAGGGAAGCAGCCGATCTATTAGGCATTTGGAACAAGAAAGGGACTGCCTGGGAGCCCAGGGATAGAGGCAGGGAGAGACTAAAGAGGGCCTGGCAAGGGAGAAATGGGGAACTGCGGGCTGGGGGCCTGTCACTGTCCCGATGTTTGATTTGGCAATCCCATTTTCAGTTCCTCCTTTCTTCCCTTTTTCTAACTCAGCCTCACCTTATCTGGTGGGGGGAGGGCAAAATAGGATACTCCCACATTGAACTCATGCGCCCCAGGATACCTTCCCCTTTTCCGGCCCTCACAAGGTCCTCACCTTCCTCTGCAGCTGCCTTCCTCCAGAGCAAGGCTTTCCAGCGGGAGAAGTAGAAAGCACAGTGAATTGGGTGGGCATCTTCCTTAGCACCCTCCTAGTTACTAACTTTATTTTTTTGAGACAGGGTCTTGCTCTGTTGCCCAGGCTGGGAGTGCAGTGGCACGATCTCGGCTCACTGCACCTCGACCTCCTGGGCTCCAGAGATCCTCCAGACTCAGCCTCCCAAGTAGCTGGGACCACAGACGCTTGCCACCACTCCCATCTAATTATTTTTAATTTTTTTTGTAGAGACGGGAATCTGCCTATGTTGCCCAGGCTGGTCTTGAACTCCTGGGCTCAGGAGATCCTCCGGTCTTAGCCTCCCAACGTGCTGGTCATGGTTATTTACTGACAACTCACCACGAGCCAGGCACTGGGCCAAGAACTGTAATGCGTTATTATTATTTTTTACAGCAATCCTAGGAGGTGATTGTCAGGTGAAGAAATTGAGACTTGACGTTAGGTAATCCGCGCAAGGCCACGAATGGCGATGTGACCTTGGAAATGAGGTCTGACTTCCAAGTCAGTGCTTCGGCCAGCTCCTTCCCGCCGTGCGACCTTTGGCAGCCCGGGACCTCATCCGTCACCTAACGCTAACACCTCTCAGATCAGATTCTCGATGCGCCCGCCCCTGCGCACGTGATCCCCTGCCTGCCTGGCCGCGCCAGCCCCGCCTCCGGCGCCCGGGTGCCCGGAGCTGCCCGCGCTGCTGAGGCCGGCGGGGCGGGGCGGGGCGGGGCGGGGCGGGGCGCGGCGCGGCGCAGCAGGTGGAGCAGGCGGCTTGGGCAGGGGCGTGGCCTTGGCCATGAGGGGCGTGGCCTTGCGGGGGTGTGGCCGGAAGCCTTAAAGTGGCCTGGTCGCCGGGGCGGGCCGTAGAGGCCGCCAGTCGCGGCGATCTTCTCCTAGCATCTGGAGTGTTATCGTCACCATGTCCCTAATGGTCTCGGCTGGCCGGGGCCTGGGGGCCGTGTGGTCCCCAACCCACGTGCAGGTGACGGTGCTGCAGGCGCGGGGCCTGCGGGCCAAGGGCCCCGGGGGCACGAGCGACGCGTACGCGGTGATCCAGGTGGGCAAGGAGAAGTACGCCACCTCGGTGTCGGAGCGCAGCCTGGGTGCGCCCGTGTGGCGCGAGGAGGCCACCTTCGAGCTGCCGTCGCTGCTGTCCTCCGGGCCCGCGGCCGCCGCCACCCTGCAGCTCACCGTGCTGCACCGCGCGCTGCTCGGCCTCGACAAGTTCCTGGGCCGCGCCGAGGTGGACCTGCGGGATCTGCACCGCGACCAGGGCCGCAGGAAGACGCAGTGAGTGCGGGCGGGGAGGGGAGAGCCCGGCCTGGGGGCGCGGACCCCTCCAGCAGGGCGGTCTGGGCGCTGGACCCTTCGAGAGTAAGCCGGGCAGCAGCGGGGAAGGCCTTTCGGGACGGAGCCCTCGGCCGGTGCTGGTGTTCTCACCTGGCTTCCCCTTCTGCAGCTGTCCCGCCCAGCTCTCCCAGCTTTGGGTCTTTTTGGAAAAAGGGGCCGTATCTGGGGCGCTTTTTTTTAAGACAGAGTCTCTGCTGCCCGGGCTGGAGTGCAATGGCAATGGCACGATCTCGGCTCACTGCAACCTTCGCCTCACAGGTTCACGTGATTCTCCTGCCTCAGCCTCGCGAGTAGGTGGGATTACAAGCGCGCACCACAACGCTCGGCTTTTTTTTTTTTTTGAGACGGAGTCTCACTCTGTCGCTAGGCTGGAGTGCAGTGGCACGATCTCGGCTCACTGCAACCTCCGCCTCCTGGGTTCAAGCTATTCTCCTGCCTCAGCCTCCCGAGTAGCTGGGACTACAGGCGTGCGCCACCACGCTCGGTTAATTTTTGTATTTTTAGTAGAGACGGGGTTTCATCAGATTGGCCAGGATGGTCTTGAACTCCTGACCTCGTGATCCACCCACCTCGGCCTCCCAAAGTGCTGGGATTACACGCGTGAGCCACCGCGCCCGCCCCGCCCGGCTAATTTTTGTATTTTTAGTAGAGACGGGGTTTCACCGCATTGGCCAGGCTGGTCTCGAATTTCTGACTTCAGGTGATCCGCCCACCTCGGCCTTCCAAAGTGGTGGGATTACAGGCGTGAGCCACCGCGCCCGGCCTGGGGCGCTTTTGAATCTGCAGGACGCCCCTCAGCGTCTGGCACACAGTAAGCGCTAAGTGAATTTTAGATGAATTCCAACTATACGTGGGCAGGTGCCTTCTTCTTACTAGGGTGGTAGCCCGTGTTTGATACTCGCCTTCGCTTGGGTGGAAGGCCTCCTGGGTATTTCACTGAATAGAAGAACACTTCGAGCCGAGAATGACTAGGCCAGGGCGCAGGGCAGAGGAACTGGAGGCATGAAACCAGCTGACACCCCCACCCTAAAGGCTAACCCCGGGCGCAACGCCTTTACAATGCAGGGCGGGTGGAGGTTGGGGGAGGGGAATGGCGTTTGCCGGCTGTCACATGACTGCTAACCCCTTCCCCTACCTCGTACTTGCCTTGGGGGTTGGTGAGAGAATTTTCCCCTACAGAAAGAATGTTACAACAGTGTGGTGTGTGCCCTGGGCCCAATGTTAGTAAAGATTTCTCCGGGTTGGAAGGAGCCTGGGTGGGCCCTTGGCCCAGCAGAACTGGGCATTGTTTCCTTTTGGAGTTGGTAGAGTTCTTCTCTCTGGTCCTGATCCTGGTGGATGTCTGCTCACCTGTAGCTCCCAAAGATTGTGTCAAGGTATTTCACTTCCGCAGTAAAAACTGGGCAAAAACCATTCACTCCATGATATTACCGAATTATTTGTTTCACAGGTGTTCGGAAAGGGCAGTGATTCACCCAAAGGAACTTTTGATTATGTTCAGCTAGTGTACCAAAGCTAGCCTCGATTAGCTTAGCTGGTTACTTTGTTAGATCTTAAATATGCAGGCCAGTCAGTTAGCACCGAAAGCCTACAGTTTAGGAAGCACACTGATTTGCTTTGTGTGTTTTAGAGATACATAGCCTTTTAACTTTCCCTTGTGAGGGAGACAGGAAAAGCCAGAGGGTTTGTCCTCTGGAGGCTCCCTTTACTGTGGGGTGGGTTCCATTTCAGCATGTAGGCTTGCAAATGGAATATCTGATGATGCACTTACCTGGCTAAAGATGAATAGGCATTTTTGAACTCACATCAGATAAAACTAGCCTTGATGTGAGTGAGGATGGATGGGGTATCTCACAGCATCAATTTACAAGCCATAAGGTGAGCAGTGTTTTTGCTACGGAGGGGCTGCAGCAATGCTGATCTTCCATCTGATTAAATGACACTGGGGGTGGTGGGTTGGCTTCCCTTCCAGCTTCAAATGGGTGCTGTTGGCCATCCGTTGTCTTGCGCCATCCCAACATGTGTGTATTCACTTCCTTCTCTGCCACCTGTTTCTTATGTGGACATTTTATCCCCTTGAGAGGTAGATCACATCTCCCTGCCAGAGACGGAGATTCCAGAGTCCTGGGTCCAGTGCCCACAGCAGCCCTGACTCATTGTTGGGCTTCTCTGTCCCTAAACACCCAAGTTTCCCTATTTGTAAATAGAGCATGTTGCCAGACTTAATTGATGTTTGTAAGATGTTTCTGGGTTCCTGGATTAATAGGGCCAATGTATCCAAGAAGTGATTGAAAAGGTTCTGTAACTGCTTTGTGAGAGATTGAAACCTCCTTGAGCTCTCTTTTTTTCCGGAAGAGTTCAGTCTCTGCATCTTCATTTTTCTCATTTTATCCAATGTAACCCTAAACCTACACGATAACTCCCACCTATTATGGGAACCGATTACCACCTAGTCACAGTATTGACTTCCAGGAAAATGGTGCTTAGTTGATTTTTTTTTTCTTTCTTAAAATAACTGCAAAGGAAGGCTTCTTTGCATCTCTGTGGGTAGATGAAATTGCAAGCTTTCCACTTTCCATCTATAACTTTCTGGGACTTTCCAAGGTGCCAAGGGTGCTGTCTGATGCCCTGGTGCCCAAGATAGCTGAGATTTAAAGAATAAGATATGCATTGAATGGTGGAATTTTTTTTTTCTTTTTTGAGAGGGAGTCTCACTCTGTCCCCCAGGCTGGAGTGCAATGGGACGATCTCGGCTCACTGAAACCTCTGCCTCCTGGGTTCTAGCAATTCTCCTGACTCTAGCAATTCTCCTGCCTCAGCTTCCTGAGTAGCTGGGATTACAGGCGCCTGCCACCACGCCCGGCTAATTTTTGTATTTTTAGTAGAGATGGGGTTTCACCATGTTGGTCAGGCTGGTCTCGAACTCCTGGCCTCAGGTGATCCACCTGCCTCAGCCTCCCAAAGTGCTAGGATTATAGGTGTGAGCCACCATGCCCGGCGAAAGGTGGAATTTTAACAGAAGGAAATGAGCTGTGGTAGAAAAGTCATTTGAACTGGTTATTAATGGTTTGGCTCCACTTCAGACATAAAAACAAGAAACAAAAGCTAAAATCTTGGTCTATAGATAGTGTGTGTGTGTGTGCGTGCGTGTGTGTGTGTCTGTCTGTCTGTCTGTCTGTCTTTGTCTTAATCTCTAGCAAAGAAGAGTTGCTGCAGCAGAGTATGACTTTTGTCTTGGGTCCAGAAGCTGAAACTCAAGGAGTTAAGAGCTAACTGTGCAAATATTTCCATTTGTTTTCTTGATAAGGCCCCAGTGTCATTTATTTAGAGCCAAGATGTGATGACATATACTCTTAAAACACCAGAGGCTAACATATAAATAGGATATATCTAGTAGGGAAGAATGTGTGGCCCATTAGGAAAAATCGAAATGAATTGACTTTGCACTTACACATCTGTTAAGGATCTGGGGTCTTAGTGGGTCTCAGATACATGGGAATCAGTTAAGTACTGTTACTACAAAACAGACATGAATCTAAGAGGTAGAATCGGGTGACCATTATGAGGGATTCTCTGCACAACTCTCTAGTCTCATGTAGTTTGGGATCCTAGACTGATAGAAACCTTTTTAGGAGGCTAGATGTGGTGGTTCCTACCTGTAATCCTAGCACTTTGGGAGGCCGAGGCAGGAGGATCACTTGAGCTCAGGAGTTCGAGACCAGCCTGGGTAACGTGAGACCCAAACTCTATCCAAAAAAAAAAAAATATACATATATATATATAATATATATTAAACTTGCAGTTCTTCCAAGTATCTAACCCTTTATAATACCTAAGTCCTTTCATATGCAACCAAATTCCCTCTTGAGTTTTAATAGATATAAGAACATGGCCCTTCATCACTCACACTCTCTCTTCATGTGGGGAGGACTATCGCAATATTAAGTTTCATGGTGTTTAATTACACAACAGCCCTCTAGTCACCAGGCTGCATAAATATTTGTTTTAATCTATACTTAAGAAATTATTATTTTATATATATATATATCCGGGCATGTTGGCAGGCACCTGTAGTCCCAGCTATTCTGGAGGCTGAGGTGAGAAGATCATTTGAGCTCAAGAGTTAAAGGTTAGGGTGAACTGTGATCAGGCTACTGCACTCCAGCCTGGGCAACAGAGTGAAAGCCTGTCTCCAAATATACATACATATATATACACACACACACATATACATATATATATATGGCTAGGCGTAGTGGTTCACGCCTGTAATCCCAGCACTTTAGGAGGCCAAGGCGGGTGGATCACCTGAGGTTAGGAGTTCAAGACCAGTCTGGTCAATATGGTAAAACCCTGTCTCTACTAAAAACACCAAAAATTAGCTGGACGTGGTGGCGGGTGCCTGGGTGGGTACCTGTAATCCCAGCTACGCGGGAGGCTGAGGTAGGAGAAATGCTTGAACCCAGGAGATAGAGGTTGCAGTGAGCTGAGATCGAGCCACTGCACTCTAGCCTGGGCGACAAGAATGAAACTCCATCTCAAAATATGTGTGTGTGTATATATATATACATATATATATAAATCAAAATGAAAAACCTTCTTAGGATACTAAGAGCAACAAACTTTAGGGAAATAATTTCTTAAGTATAGATTAAAACAAATATTTATGCAGCCTGGTGACTAGAAGGCTGTTGTGTAACTAAACACCATGAAACTTAATATTGCGATAGTCCTCCCCACATGAAGAGAGAGTGTGAGTGATGAAGGGCCATGTTCTTATATCTATTAAAACTCAAGAGGGAATTTGGTTGCGTATGAAAGGACTTAGGTATTATAAAGGGTTAGATACTTGGAAGAACTGCAAGTTTAATAAGATGCTGAAATAAGTTGCCAACAGAAATGTGGGTTATTAAAAAAAAAAAAGCAAGAGCTAGATAGTTGTTTTTCTGGGAGAGTTGGATGCAGAAAAACGACATAGATGACCATAGAGGTCCATAATTCACAAATTATAAGCAATGGGTGTTTGTTTTTATACCTTTAGGTTTCCTAAGAACATTTAGATTTTGCTTAATAGGTTGGAAAATTCGAGTAATATTATTACTGATTACATTTTTCTTTTCTTGGGATTTCCCTTAAAGATAATATTGAGCCTTACTGGAAATCTCCCCAGGTCTTACGAAGCCACAGTCCCCTCCCACTCTAGTGTAGGAAACTGAGATAGCTCAGTGCTCAAGCCTGAATTCTCTGTAGGTTCTAGAATAAACAGCCCTAAACTGCTTATAACAAAGGAATGAAATGACTAAAAAGGATGAGAGTCCTTCAGAGTTGTTCTGGTGACATGGAAGATATTCCCTCATGGTTTTTTTTGATGGTATTTTTTATGATTTCATCTGTAAGACATTCAGTTAGTATGGAGAAAGTTCTACCTGCTTTTTTTCCATCTTCTTGTTTCTAAAGTTTATCCTTTTTTTTTTTTTTTTTAGAGACAGGGTCTCATTCTTTCCCAGGCTGGAGTGTAGTAACATGATCACAGCTCACTGCAGTCTCAACTTCCTGGGTTCAAGCAATCCTCCCCGATCAGCTTCCCGAGTAGCTGGGACTACAGGGGTGTGCCACCACACCAAGCTAATTTATTTTTTGTTTTTGTTTTTGTAGAGATGGTTCTCTCACTATGTTACAGGCTGTGCTTGAACTCCGGGGCTCAAGCAATCCTCCTGCTGTAGCCTCCTGAAGTGCTGGGATCACAGGTGTGCGCCACCTTGCGCAGCCTCATCCATTCTTGTAGTCAATATTTTTTAATGCCTACTATGTGCCAGGTGCTGGATATACAGTGTAAACAATGGTGAAGAAAACAGGGATGATCCCTGCTTTCAGGAAGCCCAGAGCCTTGTAGGGGAGTAGGCATTAAACGAATGAACATGTAATCTCAGCACTTTGGGAGGCCGAGGCAGGCGGATCACGAGGTCAGGAAATCGAGACCATGGTGAAACCCCGTCTCTACTAAGAACACAAAAAAAATTAGCCGGGCGTGGTGGCGGGCGCCTGTAGTCCCAGCTACTCGGAGAGGCTGAGGCAGGAGAATGGCGTGAACCCGGGAGGCGGAGCTTGCAGTGAGCCGAGATTGCGCCACTGCACTCCAGCCTGGGCGACAGAGCGAGACTCTGTCTCAAAAAAAAAAAAAAAAGAAATAATCATATATTGTGGTGAGTACTGTGGAGAAAGAGGATGGTATTATAGAAGAAAAGGGCAGGAAGGACATGATTTAAAGAAGGAGATTACAGGTAGCCTCTCTGAGGCAGAGAGCTGAAGAAAGAAGAGGAATTTTTCTAGTGAGGAGTGGAGGAAGGGGGCCTGGTGGAGGAGTAGCAGCCTGTGCAAAGGCCCTGAGGCAGGAATACCTGGGAAGTGGGGGAGTGCTTGTGTAAGATGAGGCTGAAAAGGAAGTCGGGGCTTTACTTAGGAGGAATGGGAAGCCACTGAATGTTAAAATTAAAAGCAGTGGGGGCCGGGCGCGGTGGCTCACACCTATAATCCCAGTACTTTGGTAGGCCAAGGTGGGTGGATCACCTGAGGTCAGGAGTTCGAGACCAGCCTGGCCCAACGTGGGCTCTACTAAAAATACAAAAATTAGCCGGCTGTGGTGGCGGGCGCCTGTAATCCCAGCTACTCAGGAGGCTGAGGCAGGAGAATTGTTTGAACCTGGGAGGCAGAGGTTGCAGTGAGCTGAGACTGCGCCATTGCACTCCAGCCTGGGCAACAGGAGCAAAACTCTGTCTCAAAATAAATAAATAAATATAAATAAAAGTAGTGGGTTGATACGGTCCAATTTATTTGTCAGAGATCACCATGGCTCTTGGGTAGAGAATGGATTTGAAGCTGGCCTGACCTAGAATTGGACAGACAAAATGGGAGGCTGTTGCAGTAATCTAGATGGTGGATGGTGGTGGCTTGGACTAGAATGATGTCCAAGCCACCTGTGGAGGTGGACAGAGGTGGGTGGATTTAAGAAATATCTTGGAGGTTCAACTGACCTGACATGTGATGGATTGGATATGGTAGGGTGAGAGGGAAAGGAAGTCATAAGAATGAACACATAAAATCAGGAGAGCTTGGTGTTGAAAGTGAACCAGGAAGTGGCAGCTGCTTTCTTTCCCTTACAGCCACTGTGATACCCGGGTGAGGTCACCATTACAAAGACAGCTTTGGGCTGTGACACCTGTGAGTGGAGATTTCTGTTGGAGTGAATTACTAGGAAATGCCATTGAAACCAGGGCGTGTGTGTATGTGTCTGCAAGTGATTACCCACTCAGTACCGCCAAGTCTTTGTCTTGTAACAGCAGAGCTGCTGTGATCTCATTGATTTGCTGTCACACAGCAGATGAAGTCACTGCTTTAAAGGATATAGGACTAAGAAAAGGAGAACATAATATATAACATTAGTAAAGTTAGACCCATAAATGAAAAAAATATTCTCAAGTAAGTGAACCAGTTAAATGTTTTTTGCATTATGAACTGTAAGCATAGAAAAGAGTCTTGTGCCTTTTTCATTTTACTTAAACTGCCTTTGGTTACAAAGACTTCTATTGTATTTCTGTAACTCCCATCAGAGGAAGGTTTTTATAAATAGTATCTGATATGTCATTTTAATTGTAGTTATTAACTAAAAAATGTTATAATTACATTACAAGCAATCCACATGCTTATTAAAATGCCATCAACTCTAACATGTATTTGCTGACATTACTCTTCCTCTCCCTTAACAATAGTCTTACACATCCATTAAGATACTATGGTTTTCATTGCTATACGCCCTGGAAAATTGTGCTTCTTACCCTATACTTTCGAAGGAGGGACAGCTAGCTCTGGCTTAGCTCCAGAAGGATTAAGAAGCTCTAGCCTTGAATAGAGAGAGTGATGGGAGGTCATTTTAGGCCTTATCTTCATCTCAGAGCACTTCCTAGGTGGCGTTTGGTTCTGGGTCTGGCACAGATCTCTAGACCTAAGGGTCTCTGGATTCCAACAAAATTAACTCCCAGACCCTTGTATTGGCAAAGAGAGAGGTTCCGCTCTCCATAAGGTGTGCTGGTTCAGATCTCATGCCCCAGCTGGCTCAGGAGGAGACCAAGCCTGACTTTGCCCTGTTTTCCTCTGGGGCAGGGACCACGTCTGTCGTGTCCTTTGCTGTGTGACCCAGTGTAGGGGCTCAATAAATGCATTTGCGAGGGAGGCAGTGGTTGTGGTTCCTGTAGGCACAGGGCAGGCAGTAGATTGCCTGGGTGAACGTGGAGAAGCATTTAATCTTATGTTTTAGCCGGGTAGATTACAGACTGGGGATGTCTGAAGTATGAAATCAAAGCTCTGCTTCTTTCGGTTTCCCAGTTTGGGGTATGGCTTTGTGGTCAGTGCCCTTTTCTTTCTTTTCTTTTTTTTTTTTGTCAGAATTTTGCTCTTGTTGCCCAGGCTGGAGTGCAATGCCACAATCTTAGCTCACTGCAACCTCCGCCTCCCAGGTTCAAGCAATGATTCTCCTTCCTCAGCCTCCTGAATACCCTTTTCTTCTTGAAGAAGCAGGTTACCTTCTGCGACTTGCTAGCTAATGATGCCTTTGGCAAAGGAGGCAGTTTTCACCGCTAATGAGACAGAATTCCTCTCCTGCAGGGAGACGCTTGTTGATAATCTGTTAGAGGAAAATCAAGGGCTTTAGTCTCCAGGGTGTTCCTGGGGGACACATTTAGGAATGTGCCTGTGGAGAGACAAAAGGCAATGGTAATTAAGTATCTTTTCCTGAATGCTGGCCTTTGAATGGAGTAGAGGGAAGGCATTTATAAGAAATCCCCCAAAAATATTTCTAGAGGTGTGACTGCCACACACACTTCACTTTTTAAAAAGGATGTGGCTAGCGTCTAGGTAGAACAATTAAGGCCTCTAGAAAGCCTGGTCTAAAGAGATCTCTGGTTATTATAAAAGAATGGGCATCCTGTGTGAAATACAGTAGCAGCCGGCTGGGGCCCCAGATGTTTCTTCAGTCTGCTCCTTTCCCATGCAGAGAACTGTGCCATGTGGTTCACTAAAATAGAACTTTTCATTTGTACTAATCATTTGTTATTAAAACATGATTTAGAAATGCTTTTGGTGAGGCCAGGCTCATGCCTGTACAGAATCCCAGCACTTTGGGAGGCCGAGGTGGGTGGATCACTTGAGGTCAGGAGTTCGAGACCAGCCTGGCCAACATGGTGAAACCTTGTTTCTACTAAAAATACAAAAAATTAGCCAGGTATGGTGGCGGGCACCTGTTATCCTAGCTACTCAGGAGGCTGAGGCAGAAGAATCACTTGAACCTGGGAGGCGGAGCTTGCAGTGAGCCGAAATCCTGCCACTGCACTCCAGCCTGGGTGACTCTAGTCTCAAAGAAAAAAAAAAAAAGAAATGCTTTTGGCGTAATTATTTTCCCTTCCTTTGGACTTACCTTGCTTATGGAATAAATCACAGATACTCTGCTTCCTTGCCAGGAACTCTCATAGCAAGAAGTGTGGGAGTTTATGTGGTGAGGAAGGGCTGAGTGTTCTCCGATGTCAGTCATGCTGAAGTTTGTTTTCTTTTGTCCTGGTTAAGGGGTGGTGAACCAAACTATTGCATTTTATTTTTCCATTCTTAAAGTCTCTGTGTGTGAGGACCCCATGGTTGCCACAAGACAGTATTCTTTGACAGAATAAATAAATGCATCAGTGGCATTTACATTTGAGCAAGAGGTTGGATACTGGATTTGATGGTAGAATATTAACATGTGTGGCTTTTTGGGATAGGATCGAGCTTTGTAAAGAATTGGTAAGTCATGATGGTGGGTGTGGTAGATGTAAATGTTTAAAAATGAGTTGATTTTTCTAATTCTTAGAGAATTGTTAAAATAAAGATGCTTGGCATTTCCTTTAGTCTTCACCTACAAGAAATTTAGTATTGCTCTCCACTTAGAAAACGTATCTTGATTCATAGACTTAATTATGTCATCTTGGCCTATTTCTGAGAGTTCGAGAGCCCTGTTTCTTGTCTCTTTCTTTTCTGTGTAGAAACCCTGAAGGGGTCCATGAGGATCATGACATCTCTCAATAAATTGCAGAAAGTAAAGCCGGGTGCGGTGGCTCATGCCTGTAATCCCAGCACTTTGGGAGGCCGAGGCGGGTGGATCACGAGGTCAGGAGATCGAGACCATCTTGGCTAACACGGTGAAAACCCGCCTCTACTAAAAATACAAAAATTTAGCCGGGCACGGTGGTAGGCGCCTGTAATCCCAGCTACTCAGGAGGCTGAGGCAGGAGAATGGTGTGAATCCAGGAGGTGGAGCTTGCAGTGAGCCGAGATAGCGCTACTGCAGTCCGGCCTGGGTGAAAGAGCGAGATTCCGTCTCAAAAAAAAAAAAAAAAAGTTGCAGAAAGTTTACACTGAGGGGCTGGGTTCAGTGGTGGCTCATTCCTGTAATCGCAGTACTCTGAGAGGATCACTTGAATGCAGGAGTTTATAACCAGCTTAAGCAACATGATGAGACCCCGTCTCTACAAAAAATAAAACCTTAGCAGGGTGTGGTGGTGCACGTCTGTAATCC
This sequence comes from Nomascus leucogenys, assembly GCF_006542625.1. Taxonomy (NCBI): domain Eukaryota; kingdom Metazoa; phylum Chordata; class Mammalia; order Primates; family Hylobatidae; genus Nomascus; species Nomascus leucogenys. The sequence goes on along the minus strand of NC_044388.1, from coordinate 42,737,483 downwards.
TAGCTACTCGGTATGCTGAGGTGGGAGGATTGCTTGAGCCTGGGAAGTTGAGACTGCAGTGAGCCATGATGGCATCACTGCAGTCCAGCTTGGGCAACAGAGCCTGTCTGAAAAAAATAAAAACAAATACCTTTTTTTTTTTAAAGAAAGTACACACTGATCATGGTTTGTTAAAAATTTTATATATTTTTTAAGTTTGGAAATGTAGCTAGGTGCAGTTGCTCACGCCTGTAATCCTAGCACTTTGGGAGGCCAAGGGGGGCGGATCACCTGAGGTCAGGAGTTTGAGACCAGCCTGGCCAGCATGGTGAAACTCCGTCTCTACTAAAGATACAAAAATTAGCCGGGTGTAGTGGTGGGTGCCTGTAATCCCAGCTACTCAGGAGGCTGAGGCAGGAGAATCACTTGAACCCAGGAGGCAGAGGCTGCAGTGAGCTGAGATTGCGCCACTGCACTCCAGCCTGGGCGACACAGTGAGACTCTGTCTCAAAAAAATAGATAAACAGATATATAATTTTGGAAATTATGTAATACAAACCAATTTTGGAAGTGAGTAATTTCTGTTCCCTTCAAATGCAAACCATTGTTATTTATATTTGGTCGATAAGTTAGGGTGGTTAGTAATACAGTGTGTCGAAACTGTTAAAATCCTAAGTTCCCTTTTGAGAATCATCTGAATGGGTAGATAAACTATGGCGTATACCCACTTCACGGAATATCATTTAGCCATTCAAAATTATAAGTTTGACGATTATAAGCCAATAATGTATAATGCACTACAAAGAAAATTGCATATGTACAGCTAAGTAGGAATTATAGCTAAGACTTATGGCCAGGTACTGTTCTAAGCACTTTGCATACATTAAACCATTTAATCTTCCTAACATTCTTATGAAGTGGGTGTTCCTAACCCTGTTTCAGAAGAGGATCTTGTCCCACAGAGAGGTTAAATATCTTGTCTAAGGTTTCTCAGCTACTAGTTGTTAAAATGTATGGGAAAAAGACTTCAAGAAGATTTACAAAAAGGCAGTCGTCAGATTAGCATGGGACTAAGTCAATTTTTGCTTTTTTTTTTTTTGAGATGGCGTCTCCCTCCGTCACCCAGGCTGAGTGCCGTGGCGCGATCTTGGCTCACTGCAACCTCCGTTTCCCAGGTTCAAGCAATTCTCATGCCTCAGCCTCCCGAGTAGCTGGGATTACAGGTGCGCACCACCACACCAGGCTCATTTTTGTATTTTTAGTAGAGGCGGGGTTTCACCATGTTGGCCAGGCTGGTCTCGAACTCCTGACCTCAAGTGATCTGCCCGCCTCAGCCTCCCAATGTGCTGGGATTACTAGGCGTGAGCCTCCGTGTCTGGCTGTCATTTACCAGTTCTTAGAATTCAGTTTGGTGGCTACAAACAGCCTTTCCATGCTGCTGGAGTGGCTGTTTTGGGAATTAAGGTCAAAAAAACGAGCCATGACCTATTTGCTACTCTTATGATTTACCAGTTTTTCCAAGTAGCTGACAATGGGCAGAGGGCAAGGTCTAGGGAGGCAAGGTTGGCTGATGGATAATAATTCTGTGTTCAGAGTTAGGTTATGATGACTAGCTACCTTCTTCAATACCAGCGCTCGTTAAACTGCATAGTTTCTGGAAGGTACACAGCACAAACATTTTATAGGTCATAAACATTTCTGTCTGTTTGCTGTGCATTGCTTCTAGGTGACCAGAAGAAGAGACTGGACGTCTTATCCATATGCAATCACTCCTTTTCAGATCCTTTTTAAAAGATGTTCTCAACTGCTAACCACATGATTTGCAGCCTGATTTTTTATTTCCTGGGGAAGACAGTTCATGGACTGCTTTTAAAATTTCTTCATCTAAGAAAGGTTAAGTGTGTCCTCTGTCCCACACTAGGTCAGGGGTGGTTCTGTTCTTCCTGCTTCTTTCCTCACTCGAGACCATCATCCCCTGTGTCATGATGCCTGGTTAACATGGAGATGACTCATGCTGTAAGTCAGGATTGGGATTTTTGTATAGCCAAGGAAGTAGGCAGTCCTCACCGAACCCGGAGTCCAAACTGGATATAGAAACAATGATCCCTTGAAATTAACACTGACACATGTAAAGTGTTGAGGTAACCCAGAGAGCTGGTGGTCCTCCTTGCCTGGCCTTTCCTGGAGACTCCTGTGTTTAATACGGGGATGCAGTATTTATTCACTTGCTGAACGGTCCCTAGATAGGTGGTTCTGATAGCCTGTTGGGGCTTAAATGACCTGAAACCTTATTTGTACGTGAGTCATTTGTGATGAAATTGTGTACTTCAGCAGGAGTTTTACCTGTAATTAATTTCTCTCATGCCTGAAAGTTAGAAAGTTGGAAGCAGCTGCCCCAGTGTAACAAATGCTTTGTGATCTTGGGTGAGCTTGTTTCCCATCCCATTGCAGGGTAAGCTTTTTAGTCCTCTTCATTCTCTGTATTTCCAGCGTCTGGCATGTAAAAACGTTGGAACTGAATCTCCGAAGGCATCATTTCTCTGCATATGTCTGCTCTCTGGAATGTTCTAAAGGGAAAAAACATGTTTATTTCAGCTGCAGAAAGATTATTTTTGAGACATCCCAGTCAGTCCTTTACCAGCGTAATCGTGAATATCTGCAGGGCTGCACGGGAAGGCTTTTCATTTCCCTATAGCAAGAGCCATGCTGCCCTGACCCTGCCACATTCCGACAGAAGGCCCCCTGGGATCAGCTCTGGGTATGTTTGGGAAGCCACTCCATGTTCTGAGGCACACCAGCCCTGAGGATAGGGCATGGTTGAATGGTCTTAGCTGTTCCAAGAGGACTGAAAAGCCCAAGAGATTTCACAGTATGGATGCAGGCACGGGCTTCCCAGCGGGCCACTCAGGAGGTGGGCTGGTGCCCTGCACCCCGCTCTTGTGTGTGGGCACAGGCTCATGTTTTTTTCTGCACTGTATTTAGTTCATTCTTTTTCTGTGTTCCCTTATTTTTCTTCATAAAACATCTTTTTGAAAGTGTAGAAAACTTAAATGACTTTTTGTATACTTTTATCTGTGCCTTGTCTTGTGTTTGACCAAAAAAAATAAAATCTCCAAAAACAAAAACTGCAGGGTAGCCTATTTGGATAATACACAGTTTTGCTTGTCTGTGGCGAGACCACCATTTGGGAGGGTGTATAAACTGATAATAGTGGTTGTCTGTGGTACGGAGACTGAGGGGTATGGGATCAGGAGGGGTGAGAAGATGGAATTTTTCATCCTATACCATTTTGTCTGATTTGAATTTTTACCCAATGCCTGTTATTACTTAAAAATATAGGCTGGGGGCTGGGCCTGGTGGCTCACGCCTGTAATCCCAGCACTTTGGGAGGCCAAGGTAGACGGATCATCTGAAGTTAGGAGTTCAAGACCAGCCTGGCCATCATGGTGAAACCCCGTCTCTACTGAAAATACAAAACTTAGCCGGGTGTGGTAGCACACGCCTGTAATCCTGGCTACTCAGGAGGCTGAGACAGGAGAATTGCTTGAATCTGGGAGGCAGAGGTTGCAGTGAGCCGAGATCGTGCCATTGCACTCCAGCCTGTGTAACAGAGTGAGACTCCATCTCAAAAAAAAAAAAAAAAATTAAAAAATATAGGCCGAGTGCAATGGCTCACACCTGTAACCCCAGCACTATGAGAGACTGAGGTGAGAGGATTCTGTGTGGCCAGGAGTTTAAGACCAGCCTGGGCAGCATAGCAAGACCCTATCTCTAAAACAAAACAAAAGACTAGCTGGCATAGTGGTTCACACCTGTAATCCCGGCACTTTGGGAGGCTAAGGCAGGCAGATCACTTGAGGTCAGGAGTTCAAGACCAGCCTGGCCAACATGATGAAACCCTGTCTCTACTAAAAATACAAAAATTAGCTGGGCATGATGGTACATGCCTGTAATACCAACTACTATGGAGGCTGAGGCATGAGAATTGCTTGAACCCCGAAAGTGGAGGTTGCAGTGAGCCGAGATCATGCCACTGCACTCCAGCCTGGGCAACAGAACAAGACTGTCTCAACAACAACAACAACTAGTTGGGTGTGGTGACACATGCTTTTAGTCCCAGCTCCTCAAGAGGCTGAGGTGGGAGGATGGCTTGAGCCTAGAACTTCAAAGCTGCTGTGAGCTATGAATGTACTGTACTCCAGCCTGGACAACAGAGCAAGACCCCGTCTCAAAATATATATGTGTGTGTATATAGTTTATAGAAATTTTATTTTATTTTATTTTTTTTGAGATGGAGTCTCACTCTGTCGCCCGGGCTGGAATGCAGTGGTGCGATCTTGGCTCACTGCAAGCTCCGCCTCCTGGGTTCACGCCATTCTCCTGCCTCAGCCTCCTGAGTAGCTGGGACTACAGGTGCCCGCCACCACGCCCGGCTAATTTTTTGTATTTTTAGTGGAGATGGGGTTTCACCGTGTTAGCCAGGATGGTCTCGATCTCCTGACATCATGATCCACCCGCCTCGGCCTCCCAAAGTGCTGGGATTACAGGCGTGAGCCACCGAGCCCGGCAGTTCATAGAAATTTTATGTTGGCCGGGCGTGGTAGCTCATGCCTGTATTCCCAGCACTTTGGGAGGCCGAAGCGAGTGGATCATGAGGTCAGGAGTTCGAGACCAGCCTGGCCAAGATGGTGAAACCTTGTCTCTACTAAAAATGCAAAAATTAGCCAGATGCAGTGGCATGCACCTGTACTCCCAGCTACTCAGGAGGCCGAGGCAGGAGAATCGCTTGAACCTGGGTGGCGGAGGTTGCAGTGAGCTGAGATCGTGCCACGGCACTCCAGACTGGGCAATAGATAATAGAGTGAGACTCTGTCTCAAAAAAAAAAAAAAAAATTATGTCACTTTCTACATATCCAGAGATCCTTTTAATTCTTGCAGGACTGAGTTTAATGATAAGCAATAATAATTTGCTTATTCAAGGGATCATTTGATTTTTACTTTTGATAGGTGGCAAGATTTTTTCAGAATATGGGCTTAAAAATAAACTTGTCACGTTGGGATTATGGCTCTCTTTTTCTGCCCTTTGGACTAGGGAAATGGACCCAACCCTGATTTCTGAGATAATTCAAGCTTTCCGGGCCTACGTGAAAGATAATACTGGAACACACCCACGCCGCCATCACATGCTGTGTTGCTAGGCTGGGACTTTATTATTTATGAGCTACTTCTGTGAGGTGCAGGAATTAAGTGAACTGAAAAACACATGGGCAATAACACTTAGAAACTGAGTTGATCTTAAACATAAAAATCCACAGATGTGTTCTTCTGGTTTGGGATTTCTTAGGGCAAGATATTCAAGCACTGTGGTTTTCACTGTCTTATCAAAGTATGCTTCTATCAAACATCCCTTGCTTAAACTGTTTTTGAATTTGAGGATAATATTGCTAGTAAAAGAAACAATTATTGGCTGGGCACAGTGGCTCACGCCTGTAATCCCAACATTTTGGGAGGCTGAGGCAGGCGGATCACCTGAGGTCAGGAGTTTGAGACCAGCCTGGCCAACATAAAATTAGTTGGGCATAGCTGCTCACGCCTGTAATCCCAGCTACTCAGCAAGCTGAGGCAGGAGAATTGGTTGAACCCAAGAGGAGGAGGTTGCAGTGAGCTGAGATCACGTCACTGCACTCCAGCCTGGGCGACAGAACGAGACTCAGTCTCTAAAACAAACAAAAACAAAAACAAAAAAATCTAGAAAAAAAAAGAAACAATTCTTGTTTTCCTTTCCAGCTTTAATACATCGAGCACAGATTTGTAAATTCTGCCCCTTTGCCTGGGCTGTTTCCCTGCTGGCCTATGATTCAGCCTGTTTCATATCCTTCAATAGCCCCGTGGCTGGTGCCTGGCTACCTGGTGTTTGGTTTTAGGTTTGCTTGTGAAATTAAGCAGCAAGAACAGTTGGTGATGTTTTTATTTGCACTTCCTAATGGTGTTGGAAGTTTCCAAAGCAAATCCCACTTTAGGACCCAGGGATTGGACCTGAGGATCAGGTAATAATTGGTCCCGAGGGAGGATTCTGGAATCGGTTGTAGTTTTGCTCAAAAACCATTAGGAAGTGCAAACAAAACCTCACTGATACTTTTGGAAAGGCAAGGCTGGCCCTTGGAATTGTCAACTGGCTGTGTTACAGGAAAGGAGTCCTGATCCAGACCCCAAAAGAGGGTGTTTGGATCTCCTGCAAGAAAGAATTCAGGGCAAGTCTGCAGTGCAAAGTAAAAGCAAGCTATTAAGAAAGTAAAGTATTGAAGATACAGCTACTCCATAGAGTAGGACGTTCCCGAAAGCAAGAGGAGGAACGCATCCACTCTAGGCACTATGCTTATTTATACACAGGATAAAAAGATCATTGAGAGATGTGCCCTACTACAAGGGTTTGTGATAAAGGATTAATTTTCTCAATTACTATATTTTGTGAGAATCAATATTATTATCTTCAAAGCAAAATTAGGATTGCCTTTGTTCTCCAGATTTTGGGATATTGGAATACTCCCAAGTCCGGGTCTGTTTGGTAAACATTATCCATCTGTTCCCTTACCCATAAACATCTAGAGGCTAGGAATACCTAACTTTCTGGGAATGCAGCGCAGCAAGTCCCAGCCTCATTTTCCTAGCCCTCACTCAAGACGGAGTTGCTCTGGTTTGAATGCCTCTGACAGCTGCTTTGGAGGCCTGTCACATTTTTGCATCCCTGTGGAGGGCTAATAGAAGGGGCTATGTGGAAGAGCTGTGGAGAAACCCCTGCCTGATGCTCCTGCCCTGGGCGGGGAGGTGAAGCATGCTGCCCGCCTGCGGTTGGCGAGGTCATCGAAACCTCCTCAGTCAGCGTTCAGCAACTTCTCCTTTTCAGGTGCCTGCAACTGGTATTTACAAAAGCTAAACACCCTTCATCACCAAGGCTACCATTTACCACATGACTGTCAGAAGAGAAAAATATAAATAATCCTCTCAAAATCAAAGTGACAAATATGCAAACGATTCCAGGCCAGGCCCTGCTGGCAAGGGTGACATTGTCTATAAAGACCTTGCATTTTCCACTTGAGCCCAGGAGTCCAGGGCTGCAGTGAGCTATGATCGCACCACTGCACTCCAGCCTGGGCAACAGAGTGAGACCCTGTTGCAAAAAATAAAAAATAAAAAAAGACCTTGCATCTTGCAACACGCACCACTCCCCGCCTGCCCAGCTCTGGATTGAGGTTATAAAAACCATAAAAGATTTGTCTCCTAAGGGTCCAAAATTATAGCTCATATAATTTTATCCTCTCTTTGCTGTATTTTGTGAATTCATTTTAAGTTCTTCTTGATGACTTTGTATACTGGCCTTTAAGTAATCTCAACGATTTATGACTGATGGCAAGCTATGTTAGTTTCCTTCCTTTCATCTTTGGACATTTAAATGAGAAGCTTAAATGTTTCTCAAAAAGAATTTAAATTTGAACCCTCATTTCTCTATGTTACAAAAGATGGCCCATCCAAGATAAATTAGGAGAGAATTTAAAGCAGGAGTCTTGGTGTAGGGGAAAGAATAGAAGAAAGAATAGGGGAAACTGATTTGGAATCCTAGCTGTACCCCATAGTGGTTGCAAGACCTTGTGCCAATTTTCAGACCTCTGAGCTTCAATTTCTTCATCCATAAAATGGGTATAATATCTACTCCGTGTCATTCTTGTGAGGCTGAAATGAGGATATCTCTGTGCGTATGCAGTGTCAGGTATGCCACAGGTGCTGTTTAGGTGTTAGGTTTTGACTTTCCCCTGTGCGTTTCCTCTAAGTGTAGAAGGAGCCTTAGCAGTGGGGGCAGGGATCTGCCCTGTGAGCGAGCCACCAGCCATGGCTGAAGGTGAAAGAGGAAGTTGTGCTCATTTGGGCAAAACCATCATTTCCTTTAAGTCCACTACCCTCAGCTCTTAAATAGGTCACCGAAAAGAACTTCAGAATGTGAGTTCTCAGTTTGTGAGGGTGACCTGGTGGACAGCTCGCTATAGACCAGGTATTTGGAGTTATTTGTCCCATTGTATGGTCTTGCTACAAACTGGGCTCATATATATATATATTTTTTTTAAAGAGATAGGATCTCACTCTGTTGCGCAGACTGGAGTGCAGTGGTGCAATCATAGATCTTACTACAGCCTTGAACTCCTGGGTTCAAGTGATCCTCCTGCCTCAACCTCCCAAGTAGCTGGGACTATTAAGTACGCACCACTGTACCCAGGTAATTAACAAATATATTTTTAGCCACGCTTGGTGGCTTATACCTGTAATCCCAGCACTTTGGGAGGCGAAGGTGGGTGGATCACTTGAGGTCAGGAGTTTGAGACCAGCCTGTCTAACATGATGAAACCCTGTCTCTACTAAAAATACAAAGAATAGCTGGGCATTGTGGCATACACCTGTAGTCCCAGCTACTCGGGAGGCTGAGGCAGGAGAATCACTTGAACCCGGGAGGCGGAGGTTGCAGTGAGCCGAGATCGCGCCATTGCACTCCAGCCTGGGGGACAGAGTGAGACTCTGTCTCAAAAAACAAAAAATTTTTTTTTAGAGAATGAGATCTTGCCTTGTTGCCTATGCTGGTCTCAAACTCCTGGATCCAACCAATCCTCCTGTCTCAGACTCCCAAAGCACTGGGATTACAGGTGTGAGCCACTGTAGCCGACCTGGCTCACATTCTTACAGTTCACCAAAGGTATAGGGCTCCTAAATGGAAAATGAATGCCATGAGATCTCCTTTTTCTGAAGCTTGTCTCTCAGTGGAGTTGGACTGGTATAATGTCATTTTTCACATCTTGAAGTGGGTTGCAAATGACCAAGTGTAATTCTTGGATAGTGTTTGAAATGTTCCTTTTTCTGATTATTAAGCTAGGGAAGAAGGCTTCCTTTCCAACTAACCATTTTTTTTTATTGTGGTAAAATATACATAACATTAAATTTACCATTTTAACCTTTTTTTTTTTTTTTTTTTTTTTTTTTTGAGACAGAGTCTCACTCTGTCACCCAGGCTGGAGTGCAGTGGTGCGATCTTGGCTCACTGCAAACTCCCCCTCCTGGGTTCAAGCGATTCTCTTGCCTCAGCCTCTAGAGTAGCTGAAATTACAGGCATGTGGCACAACACCCGGCTATTTTTTGTATTTTTAGTAGAGATGGGGTTTCACCATGTTGGTCAGGCTGGTCACAAACTCCTGACCTCAAGTGATCTGCCCGCCTTGGCCTCCCAAAGTGCTGGGATTACGGGCGTGAGCCACTGCGCCTGGCCCCATTTTAACCATTTTTAAGTGTGCAGTTCAATGTCATTAAGAATATTCACATTGTTGTGTGACCATCACCGCCATCCATCTCCAGAACTTTTTCATTTTCCGCAGCTGAAGCTCTATGCCCATCAAACATTAACTCCTCATTCTCTCCTTCCCCTCCTCCGGCAATCACCATTCTACTTTCTAACTGGATGAATTTCACTAACCCAGGAACCTCACATAAGTGGACTAATACAGCGTTTGTCATTTTCGAACTGAGTGATTTCACTCTTTTTTTTTTTTTTTTTTTTTGAGATGGAGTCTGGCTCTGTCGCCTAGGCTGGAGTGCTGGAGTGCAGTGGCATGATCTTGGCTCACTGCAACTTCCGCCTCCCGGGTTCAAGCAATTCTCCTGCTTCAGCCTCCTGCATAGCTGGGATTACAGGCGCTCGCCATGATGCCCGGCTAATTTTTGTATTTTTAGTAGAGACGGGGTTTCGCCATGTTGGCCAGGCTGGTCTCGAGCTCCTGACCTCAGGTGATCTGCCTGCCTCGGCCTCCCAAAGTGCTGGTATCACAGGCGTGAGCCACTGTGCCTAGCCTGATTTCACTCTTTTAAAAAATTTTTTATTTTTATTTATTTATTTTTAGAAACAGAGTCTCGCTTTGTCACCCAGACTAGAGTGCAGTGGTGCAATTATAGCTCACTGCAGCCTCGAATTCCTAGGCCCATGTTGAGTTGCTGGGAGTATAGGTGCACACCACCATGCCAGCACATTTTTAAATTTTTTATGGAGATGGAGTCTTGCAATATTGCCCAGGCTGGTCTTGAACTCCTGGCCTCAAGTGATCCTCCTGCCTCAGGCTCCCAAAGCTCTGGGATTACAGGTGTGAGCCACCATGCCCAACCCCCTCCCCACCTTTTTTTTTTTTAAATTCTGTGTTGTATTATTATTATTTTTTTACTCCCTGGCAGGGACCATTCCTTACTACAAACTTGATTTTCTCTGAGATTTAATTATACATCATTTGCACGCTACCCTTCTTAGCTGTTTGTGTATGATCTTTGCTTTTTTTTTTGTTTGTTTGTTTTTGAGATGGAGTCTCGCTCTGTTGTCCAGGCTGGAGGGCAGTGGTGCGATCTTGGCTCACTGCAACCTCCGCCTTCTGGGTTCAAGTGATTCTCCTGCCACAGCCTTCTGAGTAGCTGGGACTACAGGTGCCCGCCATCACACCCGGCTAATTTTTTATATTTTTAGTAGAGATGGGGTTTCACCATATTGGCCAGGCTGGTCTCGAACTCCTGACCTTGTGATCCACCCGCCTCAGCCTCCCAAAGTGCTGGGATTACAGGTGTGAGCCACCGCGCCGGCCCTGGTCTTTGCATTTTTACCCTACTGAAGGAAAACATCACTCATCGGAAGTGATTCCATGGAATATTTTTTTTTTTCTTTATTTTTAGAATGAGGTCTTCATTGAATCAGGATTTGAGGTGATTATATGCTAAGCACAACACTGGATCCTATCTTTGTCTAGCGCATATCTTCTCAAAAATAAAAGTGCAAAATAAAAAACAAAACAAAAGAAATAAAAGTGCAAATTCTGCTCTCAGCCAGGCGCAGTGGCTTACGCCTGTAATCCCAACATTTTGGGGGGCTGAGGCGGGCGGATCATCTGAGGTCAGGAGTTCGAGTCCAGCCTTGCTAACATGGTGAATCCCCGTCTCTACTAAAAATACAAAAATTCGCCGGATGTGGATGTAGTGATGCGCTCCTGTAATCTCAGCTACTCAGGAGGCTGAGGCAGGAGAATCACTTGAACCCAGGAGGCAGAGGCTGCAGTGAGCCGAGATGGCAGCATTGCACTCCAGCCTGGGTGACAGAGCAAGACTCTGTGTCAAAAAAAAAAAAAAAAAAAAAAAAAAATTCTGCTCTCTTCTACCACTTCCCGAAGAGAATGTATGCATTGAAGAGGCTGCTGGTAGCAGAGAGGAGAGGCCAGTTCATGGGGATTGTGAACATTGTTGCAGTTGCTTCCATTCAAAGGTAACTCTGCAGCCTTTCTCCTTTCAGGTGGTATAAGTTGAAATCCAAACCAGGAAAGAAGGACAAGGAGCGAGGAGAAATTGAGGTTGACATCCAGTTTATGAGAAACAACATGACTGCCAGCATGTTTGACCTTTCTGTGAAAGACAAGTCTCGGAATCCATTTGGAAAACTGAAAGACAAGATCAAGGGGAAGAATAAGGACAGCGGGTCAGACACCGCCTCCGCCATCATCCCTAGCACGACACCTTTGGTCGACAGTGATGATGAGTCTGTGGGCAAAGACAAGAAAAAGAAATCAAAGATCAAGACCTTACTTTCCAAGTCGAATTTGCAGAAGACGCCTCTTTCCCAGTCCATGTCTGTCCTGCCGACTTCAAAGCCAGAAAAAGTGCTGCTTCGTCCCGGAGACTTTCAGTCCCAGTGGGATGAAGATGACAATGAGGATGAGTCCTCCTCGGCCTCGGATGGTGAGTTTCTGCCTCTTCCTGCTTGACCTCTCTTCTTCCACTTACCATGCTTCGTTCTGAGAGAGAAGAAACAGACAAATCTCAAGAGAAAGAGTTTAATTCAATTCCTCAGTTACAAAATCATGGTGGTGGGGGTGATGATAGTGGTGGTTAAGATGCTCTCTCTAAGGCCAGGCGTGGTGGCTCATGCCTGTAATCCCAGCACTTTGGGAGGCCGAGGCAGGCAGATCGCTTGAGCCCAGGAGTTTGAGACCAGCCTGGGCAACATGGTGAAACCCTGTCTCTACAAAAAATATAAAAATTAGCCAGATGTGATGACACACTCCTGTAGCCCCAGCTACGCAGGAGGCTAGGCTGGGAGGATTGCTTGAGCTCAGGAAGTAGAGGCTGCAGTAAGCTGTGATCGTGCCACTGCACTCCAGCCTGGGTGACAGAGTGAGACTCTGTCTCAAAAAAAAAAAAAAAATGCCCTCTCTGCTTCTTTTTTTAAAATATTTTTTGTTTGTTTGTTTTAGAGACAGGGTCTTGCGGAGTGCAGTGGCGCGATCATAGCTTACTGCAGCCTCCAACTCCTGGGCTCAAGGAATCCTCCCACCTGGGCCTTCTGAGGAGCTGGGACTAAAGGTGTGCACCATCACACCTAATTAAAAAAAATTTTTTTTTAAGAGATGAGGTCTCACTATGTTGCCCAGGCTGGTCTGAAACTCCTGGCTTCAAGTGATCCTCCTGCCTCAGCCCCTCAAAGGGCTGGTATGACCAGCGTGAACCACTGCCCACGGCTGAGATGCCCTCTCTATTTCTAAGCCCTCTGGTTTATTTCTTTCTTTCTTTCTTTTGAGATGGAGTCTTGCTCTGTCACCCAGGCTGGAGTGCAGTGGCGTGATCTCGGCTCTCTGCAACTTCCACCTCCTGGGTTTAAGTGATTCTCCTTCCTCAGTCTCCCAAATAGCTTGGATTACAGGTGCCCGCCACCACACCCGGTGAATTTTTGTATTTTTAGTAGAGTTGGGGTTTCACCATGTTGGCCAGGCTGGTTTTGAACTTCTGACCTTAAGTGATCCACCTGCCTTGGCCTCCTGAAGTGCTGGGATTATACCCTCTGGTTTCTAAGAATGTATAAATTCCTTTTCCAGAGTTCCTGGCTCTATAAATGATGCCCACTAGTACAAGCTTTTAGAGCTAACAGAATGAGTGTCTTGCAAGTTTTTTTTTTTTTTAAGGGTAAAACCATGGAACCTGATAGTAATTCTGATATTTCATTAATTCATCAGGTAGTTATTGAGTTCCTGTGATGTGCTTAAGCCTCGTGGGATATAGCCTTATCAGAAGCCAAGGAATCTGGTTCCTTTAGCTCTGAGTTAATTATGTATTTTGAACTTCAATTTCAATGTCTGAATCCCTCCCATTGGCCGGATTCTGCTACTCTACCAAGAGTGCTGCCCTTTTCATTGGTTTAATCCAGAGTTTCTCAACCTCAGCACTGTGGACAGTTTGGACTAGACAGGCCTTTGTTGTGAGGGGCTGTGCTATACATTGTAAGATGTTCAGTATCATCTTTGTCCTCTACCTGCTGGATACTAATAGCAGCACGCCCCCTCTAAGTTGTGACAACCAGAAATGTATCCAGACGTTGACAGATGCCCCTACACTGCAAACCACCCATTTAACATCTTATCCCCTTTCTGTTCTTTGTTTTTCTTCCCAAAGTCATGTCTCACAAGAGAACAGCGAGTACGGATCTTAAGCAACTGAACCAGGTCAACTTTACCCTTCCCAAGAAGGAAGGACTTTCCTTTCTTGGCGGCCTTCGGTCTAAGAATGATGTCCTTTCCCGCTCTAATGTCTGCATCAATGGGAACCATGTTTACCTGGAGCAGCCAGAAGCCAAGGGTGAGACCAAGGACAGCAGCCCGTCCTCCTCCCCATCCCCCAAGGGCTTCAGAAAGAAGCATTTGTTCTCTTCTACGGAGAACCTGGCGGCTGGGTCTTGGAAGGAGCCTGCTGAAGGAGGTGGGCTGTCTTCTGACAGACAGCTCTCTGAATCTTTCACCAAAGACTCCTTGAAGTCTATGACCCTGCCATCCTACCGACCTGCCCCACTGGTCAGTGGGGACCTCAGAGAAAACACGGCCCCCGCAAACTCGGAGGCCACAAAAGAAGCCAAGGAGAGCAAGAAGCCAGAGAGCAGGAGGTCCTCTTTGCTGTCTCTGATGACGGGGAAGAAGGATGTGGCTAAGGGCAGTGAAGGTGAAAACCCTCTCACAGTCCCAGGGAGGGAGAAGGAAGGCATGCTGATGGGGGTTAAGCCGGGGGAGGACGCGTTGGGGCCTGCTAAAGACCTTGTGAGAAGATCCGAGAAAGATACTGCAGCTGTTGTCTCCAGACAGGGCAGCTCCCTGAACCCCTTTGAAGATGTGCAGATCACAGAACCAGAAGCTGAGCCAGAGTCCAAGTCTGAACCGAAACCTCCAATTTCCTCTCCGAGGGCTCCCCAAACCAGAGCTGTCAAGCCCCGGTGAGTTTTGGCTCTTCTCGTGCAGGGCATTTCTGCCTCGCCATTGGTGGTTTTCAGGCTTACGTTAGACCAGCTCTTGCTGGTTCCATGATATCATAGTACCCGTATATGCCAAAGGTTTGCTGGTCTAAATTATTTTTTTAACCAGTCCCTACTGCCAGCTTGGCCTGCCCTGTACAAATTGCAGTGATGTTTCCTAGCTCAGAGCTACTGCCCAGCAGGCATGGTCTGTCCTTTCAGTCAGCTTATCAGATCTCAGTGGAATGCAGTGGTTTGTAGCAGATTGTGAGTGTTGCAAGTTGGGAATACTGAGTTTGGGTTGTAGTGTATGCAGAACCTGTGTTTTCAAAGTTCTTATCTCACATTTCCCTTTGAGCCAGATGTTATCCTGCCTCCTTGCCTTTTGGCATTGGTTTCTGGTATGAGAGACCCTCGGCCCTCTCTCAAGTGACAGTAACGGTTCTCTGTGTCCACTCTGCCCCTTGTTGTAAGAGCCGGCGTGAGCCTTGGGGACTGGCCTTGGGGACTTCTGCTTTTTGGTGTGACTCACGTTCACACTGACAATATTTCTGTGGTCTGGGGAGTGAGTTTTTTTTTTTAGAGATTCTGCTTACTTTGATATGCACACACACACACATACACACACATACAAACTGTTCCTCTTAAACTTATCTGTGCCTGTTGCTTTGTGTTACATCTTTAACCACTTTAAACCTTTTAGGTGCATTTTGTCCTGTAATAATCAAATGCTCGGACCTTGTGTTAATCACCACAAGAAACCGGAGGCTATTGCTTTACTGGGATCTTTTCATTTCTATTGCAACAGACTTTTGTGTGACAGATTTGCTTGGTTATAAAAGTGTCTATTGTGTATGCTAAGTGTCAGTGTTCCTTTTTTTTTTTTTTTTTTGAGACAGTCTCCCTCTATCGCCCAGGCTGGAGTGCAGTGGCACGATCTCAACTCACTGCAACCTGCACCTCCCAGGTTCAAGCAGTTCTCCTGCCTCAGCCTCCCGAGTAGCTGGGACTGTAGGTGCACACCACCACACCTGGCTAATTTTTGTATTTTTCAGTAGAGATGAGGTTTCACCACGTTGGCTGGGCTGGTCTTGAACTGACTTCAGGTGATCCGCCCGCCTCAGCCTCCCACAGTGCTGGGATTACAGGCGTGAGCCACCGCGTCCAGCTAGTGTTCCTTTTTTAACTTCTTAAGGTACTGCCCCATGTGTAAAGACGTTCTCCCCTGGTGAATGACTTGTTTTTGTGTATTTTCTTTGTCTCTCATGATGCATCTGCACTGACCTGCAGATTTCATTTTGTCCTTTTTGCAGACTGGAAGTGTCTCCGGAGGCGCAACCCACAGCCAGGCTTCCTTCCCCCACTGACTCCCCTTCCTCTCTTCCTCCTCTCCCTTCTAGTTCTGGCCAGGCACCTGTCCCCTCTGAATTGGGACTTGGTGCAGACACACAGTCCTCTGAGAGTCCTTCTGTCTTCTCCTCTCTCTTATCTCCCATAGCAGCTCCCATTTCCACATCCACTCCAATTGAAAGCTGGCCTCTCGTAGACAGGGGCCAGGCCAAGTCTGAAGAACCACCCTTGCTCCCTAAGGCAGAGTTGCAAACTGAGAGTTTAACACCGGTTCCAAATTCTGGTTCTTCTGCCCTGGGATCACTTTTCAAACAGCCATCCATTCCAGCAAATAAAGGGACAGAAGATTCTCTGATGGGCAGGACCCGTGAGACAGGCACAGAGAAGAACACCAGCAGCCTTGAGTTGGAGGAGTCTCTCCCAGAGCAGCCTGAAACAGGGCGACAAGAGGAAGAACTTCCGAGATTCCCCCGCAAAAAACAAGACTGTAGCCCATCATTTGGAGAGGCCCAGGAAGTACCATCTGCCCTTTCACTCAGCAGTGATGGAGCTGCGAGCCCCGTTGGGGAGCTTGTGGCAGGAGGAGACAGAGACTTGGAGAGTCAGGCTGGGTCTCTTGTGGAGAGCAAAGCTAGGGATGCAGTTGAAGAAGTGGCGCCCCCTCTTCCCATGGGAGAATCGGTGCCTTCCATTGATTCCACGATGCAGAAGCTGGAAGAGATGGGTCTGAACCTCCGCGAGGGCCAGAAGAAAACCAAGAAGCGTATGTCATTTTCTGAGCAGCTCTTCACGGAAGAGGCGGTGGAGAGGGCCACCCCGCTGGTGGAAGGACACAGCAGTTGTCCGCAGGAGCTGACCGCTGCATGGGCTGTTGCTGGAAACGCATCTGATGGAGAGCCTCCTGAGTCTCCCCATGCAGAGGACTCAGAAAGGGAATCGGTGACCACACCTGGGCCAGCGACGTGCGGTGCGCCAGCCTCCCCAGCGGATCACCTTCTCCTCCCCTCCCAGGAGAGTTTCTCCGAAGGCCCCACGAGTGAAGCAAGCTCAGCGAAAGACACTCCACTCTTTAGGATGGAGGGAGAGGATGCCCTTGTGACTCAGTATCAGAGCAAAGCTAGTGACCACGAAGGTTTATTGTCTGACCCCTTGAGTGACCTTCAGTTGGCCTCAGATTTTAAATCTCCAATCATGGCTGATCTAAACTTAAGCCTTCCTTCCATTCCTGAAGTTGCATCAGATGATGAAAGAATAGATCAGGTTGAAGATGACGGAGATCAGGTTGAAGATGATGGAGAGACAGCAGAGTCATCAACTCTGGACATAGGAGCTTCGTCCTTGGGCTTGGTAGTCTCCTGTCCTGAGAGGGGAAAGGGGCCCAGTGGCGAGGCAGATAGGTTGGCACTGGGGGAGGACCTGTGTGATTTCAGGCTGCAAGCACCCCAGGCATCTGTGACAGCTCCTTCAGAGCAGACCACAGAGTTCGGAATTCACAAACCACATCTCGGCAAGAGCTCAAGCTTGGATAAACAGCTGCCAGGCCCCAGTGGTGGCAAGGAAGAAAAACCGATGGGAAATGGGAGTCCAAGCCCGCCTCCTGGCACATCCCTGGACAATCCTGTACCCAGCCCCTCCCCTTCTGAGATCTTTCCTGCCACACACTCTTTCCCCAGCTCTGCACATTCTGACACTCACCACACCAGCACAGCAGAATCTCAAAAAAAAGCCACAGCAGAGGGCTCCGCTGGTAGAGTTGAAAATTTTGGCAAGAGGAAGCCACTCCTCCAGGCCTGGGTCTCACCCTCGGAGACACATCCAGTCTCAGCTCAGCCAGGCGCTGGAACTGGGTCAGCCAAGCACAGGTGAGAGATGGGGGAGATCATCTATGTAAATGTGAGCAATGTCCCCCTTTGCTTCCTACCTGCAGAGGTTACGGCTTTCTAACCACACAGACGTCTGATGTGACAACCCTCCTGTCACTCTCCTGCTGGTAGGGCTGCCCCTTGTGGTGGTAATACCTCAAGACACTGCTGCGTTTATAGCAAGAACATAATAGTAGTCTGTAAATATAGCCTAGGAATTGTTCTGCACAGCCTCTCACATTGCAGAAACGCAATGCCACCAGTATCTTAACAGTCTCAGAACTAACTGGCATTGAGTGGTAGTAGTATCTAGCAGTGTCAAAAACTGCTTCAAGCACTACCCAACGTGAAGCTTGTATGTTTGTTTTGAGCTGTCTTTACTGTGGAGGGACGGAAGCCTCTGCAGAGTTTTACAGTGAATGCCTAGGCTCTAGTTGACTTCAAAAAATAAGACATTGCCTTTAATGTTCTGATGTTTGTAACAAGACCAAGGGTCCCGTGAAGACATCAGGACATCTGGACAAGGACATGCTTTACTGGCTTGCATGTGGCAGCCCTGTCCTGACTGCTTTTGTTTCCACAGGAACTGAGACATTGGAGTGAGTTGGCCCAGAGATGAGGGCAGCATGTGACCCACCTGCCCCTTGTCTGGCTTACTGGCTGCCATCTTTGCAGTGGGCAGTTGCTCAGTTTTGCCATGACCGGAGGGTCTAAAGATCCTTTTCCCCTTCTCTTTAGACTTCATCCTGTGAAGCCAATGAATGCAACGGCCACCAAGATTGCTAACTCCAGCTTGGGAACTGCCACCATCATCAGTGAGAACTTGAACAACGAGGCCATGATGAAGGTATGTCCTCTGAGAAGCTGGTGCGTTCGTTAGGAATTGACAAAACACCCATTTCCATAGTCACCATCGTATACCTCTCCCTGGGCAGCCGGTGGTGCCAGGAGCACTTAGTCATACATCTTGAGTCTTTGAGTAAACTTTGGAAGCCCCCAGACATTCCATTGGATAATTACTTTATTCCCTTATACTTGTTTAGTTATTGTTAATTTTTTTTTTTTTTTGTCTCAAGCAACATGATTGACACTGGCCCTTCTTTTTTAAAAAAATTATTTAAAAATTTTCCTTCTTAATGGAGATGGGATCTTGCTATGTTGCCTAGGCTGGTCTTGAAATCCTAGGCTCAAGTGATCCTCCCACCTTGGCCTCCTGAAGTGCTGGGATTATAGGCGTGAGCTACCACACCCAGCCTGGTGCCTCTTTTTAAGGAGAAGAAAATGTCACCCACAGTCTGGCCCATTCAGGTCAGGTATTTTCTTTTTCCCTCATGTTTCCTTTCCTTTGGCAAGAATGTAAAATTCTGATAATTGCAATCATTGCATAGATATACTTTTTTTTTTTTTTTTTTTTTTTTTTTTGAGGCGGAGTCTTGCTCTGCCGCCCAGGCTGGAGTGCAGTGGCGCGATCTCGGCTCACTGCAAGCTCCGCCTCCCGGGTTCACGCCATTCTCCTGCCTCAGCCTCTCCGAGTAGCTGGGACCACAGGCGCCTGCCACCACGCCCGGCTGATTTTTTTATATTTTTAGTAGAGACAGGGTTTCACCGTGGTCTCGATCTCCTGACCTCGTGATCCGCCCGCCTCGGCCTCCCAAAGTGCTGGGATTACAAGCGTGAGCCACCGCGCCCGGCCGCATAGATACACTTTTTTGATAACTTTATTTTGAAATAATTTCAAATGTTAAAAAAAAAGTTGCAAGAACAGTACAAAGAACTCCTACAAACCCTTCCTCCCAGTTCTCTAGTGGTTAACATCTGACCACATTTGCCCATCAGTCTCATCCTCTCTGCTTCCTCTCCCCCACCTTCTCTCTTTCTGGATATACACACGCAGGTGTATGCATAATTTTTTTTTTAATCATTTGGAAGTAAGTTGTGTACCTCACGTTCCTTTTAACCCTAAATACTTAACTATATAATTCCTAACAGTAAGGACTTATTAAAATCCTTTAATTACTATGTAATTTCCTAACAGTAAGGATTTATTAAAATCAGGGAACTTTTTTTTTTTTTTGGAGATGGCGTCTCACTCTGTCACCCAGGCTGGAGTGCAGTGGTGCAATCTCGGCTCACTGCAACCTCCCCCTCCTGGGTTTAAGTGATTCTCCTGCCTCAGCCTCCCAAGTAGCTGGGACTATAGATGCACACCACCACGCCTGGCTAATTTTTGTATTTTTAGTAGAGACAGGGTTTTGCTACGTTGGCCACGCTCATCTCGAACTCCTGACCTCAGGCGATCCACCTGCCTTGGCCCCTCAAAGTGCTGGGATTACAGGGATGAGCCCCTGTGCCTGGCCTACCTCATGCTCCTTTTACCCCTAAATACTCCTAACAGTAAGGACATTCATCAAAATCAGGAAATTTTTTTTTGATACAGGATCTCACTCTGTTGCCCAAGCTGGAGCAGAGTGGCATGATCACGGCTCATCATAGTCTTGACCTCCTGGGCCCAGTCAATCCTCCCACCTCAGCCTCCCAAGTAGCTGGGACTACAGGCGAGCGCCACCATGCCCAGCTAATTTATGTATTTTTTGTAGAGATGGGGTTTCATCATGTTGCTCAGGCTGGTCTTGAACTCCTGGGCTCAAGTGATCCACCTGCTTCGGGCTCCCAAAGTGCTGGGATACAGGTGTGAGGAGGCAAGATGCACAGCCTGTTTTCTGTTTTTCAGTATGAATTAATATCATAGTCAACAACTTCCTATATGGAATTTTTTCTTCTCTTTAGATTATTTCCTTAAGGTAAATTTCCAGGAAGTATCTTGCTCATTTGGAGGGTCTCTAAAAGTATGGGCTAATATTAAAAAACAACTCCCCACAAAACAAAACCAGCCTCCCAGATGAACTCTGCCTAGGATTGTCTTCATCGTGCTCTTTCTGGTTCTAGAATCTGAAGGATTTAGAATATTGCCTTGCTGCAAATCCCTGGTCTTCAACTCATTATCTGGACTAGAAGAGAATGATTTACTGAGGGACTGGTGACCTTTAGTGGGCAAAGATATATTGTATTTCAAATATGTAGAGAGGGACTTCCCAACTGACACTGGGAACTGCAGTCTATAGAAAAAAACTTTGTTTTTATTTTAGTTTAGAGGAGCTAAAATTTCATTCCATCATAGATTTTACAGTCCCATGGACTCTGGATATTGAATAGTTTTCTTTTTTGGGTTTTTTTTTGAGATGGAGTTTTGCTCTTGTTGCCTAGGATGGAGTGCAGTGGCACCATCTTGGCTCACCGCAACCTCCACCTCCCGGGTTCAGGTGATTCTCCCCCCTCAGCCTCCAGAGTAGCTGGGATTACAGGCGCCCGCCACCATGCCTAGCTAATTTTTGTATTTTTAGTAGAGACAGGGTTTTGCCATGTTAGCCAGGCTGGTCTCGAACTCATGACCTCAGGTGATCCCCCCGCCTCAGCCTCCAAAAGTGCTGGGATTACAGACGTGAGCCACCGCACCAGCCTTGTTTTGTTTTTTAATGGTGATGGGGTCTTGCTCTGTTGCCTAGGCTGGCGGGCAATGGCTATTCACAGGTGCAATCATAGCTCTTCGCAGCCTCGAACTCCTGGGCTCAAGTGATTCTCCTACCTCAGCCTCCCAAGTAGCCGGGACTACAGATGTGCCACCATGCTTAGCTGAAAGTGTTTTTCAAGTGCTGGGTACTTGTTATTCCCTCTGGCTTCACTGCATGTCTACCAGTAAGAGCTGGGATAAAGGTTCACAGGACGCTGGAGGTCCAAGTTTTTGGTAAAAGAAGCGAAGTAATCATAACTGATGATTGCTGAAAACAAGATAGCATCTTCTTGCTGTCTTGCCCCACTTTTTTCTTTCCTTCCTTCCTTCCTTCCTTCCTTCCTTCCTTCCTTCCTTCCTTCCTTCCTTCATTCCTTCCTTCCGTCCTTCCTTCATTCTTTCCCTCCCTCCCTCCCTTCCTTCCTTTTTTTTGATGGATTTTCGCTCTGGTTGATCAGGCTGGAGTGCAATGGTGCGGTATCAGCTCACTGCAACCTCCACCTCCCAGGTTCAAGCAATTCTTATGCCTCAGCCTCCCAACTAGCTGGGATTACAGGCATGCACCACAACACCCAGCTGATTTTTTTGTATTTTTATTAGAGACGGGGTTCTACCATGTCGGTCAGGCTGGTCTTGAACTCCTGACCTCAGGTGATCCACCCGCCTTGGCCTCCCAAAGTGTTGGGATTACAGGTGTGAGCCACTGCGCCCGGACCCCACTCTTTCTTTGTAGGACACATTGACAGGGCAGGTGGTAAGCAATTGTCTCAAGATTATCAGCCACAGCCAGAATTGTGTACCTACTACATTTCAGCCCTAGCCTAAAAATGTACAATATGTCAACCAGCTTGCCTGGCTTCTGTGTGTTGCAGATAGATGAGGCAGCACTTGTTTTCCTGGAATTAATGATATTTATCAGGAAATGAGATAAAAGGACAGCATAAAGGGACATCAATGAAAATTAAGAGTCATTCGGCCGGGCGCGGTGGCTCACGCTTGTAATCCCAGCACTTTGGGAGGCTGAGGCGGGCGGATCACGAGGTCAGGAGATCGAGACCACGGTGCAACCCCGTCCCTACTGAAAATACAAAAAATTAGCCGGGCGTGGTGGTGGGCACCTGTAGTCCCAGCTACTCGGAGAGGCTGAGGCAGAAGAATGGCATGAACCCGGGAGGCAGAGCTTGCAGTGAGCCGAGATTGCGCCACTGCACTCCAGCCTGGGTGACAGAGCGAGACTCCATCTCAAAAAAAAAAAAGAGTCATTCAGCAGCTTCCCATCCGTCTTCCTTTTACTGTGGAATGCAGTGTGGCTCCAAAGAGAAACAAACACCTTGTTTCTGGGAAGTTAGCAAGACCTTTGGCTCCCATTTTATTTCCTCTTCAAAGCTCATTTAATTCAAGGGCTTATCTACTGGCCCAAGAGAATAACTTAGCTCAAAACAAAGGCAACTGACCCTGGAGGCTCTGCTATTGGCCTGCCACGTGATAGATGCTTTGTGTTAAGGCACAAGACAGTATTTATAAAGATACCTACTCTTTGGAATGTTGCAAAGTAAGAGAGGTTTAAGGGAAAGAAATTGCATAGCTAAAGTTATGAAATGCTAGGTGGATCATTACTACAGTGATTTTTTTTTTCTTTTCTTGGTTGTTGTTACAGGGCCTCCATCCTTTACAGATGATTTATAACTGGGAGTGTATTATTTACCCAGGTGGCTTTAACATTTCCGTTTTAAAATAGTAAAGCCAACTAGATCCAAAAATCATCTGTGATATGGAAAAAGTTGGATGCACATTTGAGTGTATGTCATTATCACAACTATGTAAAAGGAAAAGTCCAGGGTAAGAATCCTGGTGAGAAATACATGACAATGGGCACCGTTCTTTCTTGCATTTGTGGGTATTTTCTCTGTGCTTCTTCTTCTCCAAGGCCATTACTCACTTTTTATGATGCTGGCTTATTTTACAATTTTTTTTTTTTGAGACAGGGTCTCGCACTGTTGCCCATGCTGGAGTGCAGTGGCACGATCTTGGCTCACTGCAACCTCTGCCTCCCGGGTTCAAGTGATTCTCCTGCCTCAGCCTCCCCAGTAGCTGGGACTACAGGTGCCCGCCACCATGCCTGGATAATTTTTTGTATTTTTAGTAGAGACGAGGTTTCACCATGTTGGCCAGGTTGGTCTCGAACTCCTGACCTCATGATCCACCCGCTTCAGCCTCCCAAAGTGCTGGGATTACAGATGTGAGCCACCATGCCTGGCCCTGTTTTATAATTTTTAAATATCGCAAAACTAGGCTCTTCTAATGATTTTAAAGTCCTTTATATCCTTTTTCCCTTTGAATTACAGAATCCAAATTAAATAGCTGTTTGACGGTTCGTATGAAGTACCTTAAGTGTGCACACATTTTCAATTCTAGGCATTTATCTTAAGGAAGTACTTAGAGATATGGCCAAAGATTTATGTTCATGCATTTTGATAAAAATGTTATATATAATTGTACAAATTGAAAACAACATAAATAATCCAGCAATAGAGGAATAGTTAAAATATAATGAGATTTTAAGCATCCATTAGAAAAGCAGGTTTTGCTAAAATGTTATGATGGAAAAAATGCTTACTAAATAGTAAAAAGCTGTAAAACTATTATTTTATATGAGGCTGACATTATAAAACATATCATCAAGAACCCCAGGAAGACTGGGCTCGGTGGCTCACGCCTGTAATCCCAGCACTTTGGGAGGCTGAAGCGGGCGGATCACTTGAGGTCAGGAGTTCAAGGCCAGCCTGGCCAACATGGTGGAACCCTGTCTCTACTAAAAATACAAAAATTAGCTGGATGTGGTGGCAGATGCCTGTAATCCCAGCTGCTCAAGAGACTGAGGCAAGAGAAGCACTTGAAACCTGGGAGACAGAGGTTGCAGTGAGCTGAGATTGTGTCACTGCACTCCAGCCTGGGCATCACAGTGAGACTCTGTCTCAAAAAAAGAAATTAAAAAAGAATCCCAGGAAAAATAAAGAGACCCAAATGTTAGGTGTTGGAATTAATTAAATGACACCCTACAGGTGTCAGCCTCTGCATCCCTCTCTCTTTCAAACTCCATGTAGGGTATCTTATGTATTGAGACTTTAAAAAAAATAAATAAATAAGATCCTTATATGACAGAGGTATAATCTGAAATCCCTTGAGGACGCATTCTTTGCCATTATTTACAAAGGTGCCTCTTTTTTCTTGATATAAAATGTAAGGCTGGGTGTGGTGGCTCATGCCTGTAATCACAGCACTTTGGGAGGCCAAGGTGGGAGGATCACTTGAGCTTGGGTATGAGACCAGTCCAGGCAACATAGTGAGACCCCGTCTCTATGGAGAAAAAAATAAAAATAAAAAATAAAGGCATCAAGTACATTCACATTGTTGTGCAACCAATCGCTAGGGCTCTTTTTCAGTCTTGCAACTTTTCAATGAAATATTGTTTTGGAAGTCACATCTACAGTGACTGAGGTCCAGAGGAGGTGCACTGTGAATGCATGCCTTCAAAGTTTTAAAAAACAAAGATTAGGGGAGAAGCAGGTTTTGAAAAAGCAGTCCAGTGTCTCACCTCTGAATGTGCAGCCTGTGTGGGGTTGAACCCGCTCTGTCTATGGAAACGGTGGTGTTGTGTCTAAGTTAGTACCGCCATCATCGTGCTTTTGTTCCTGGCCAGGATGGGAGGGCTGGGATCCCTCCTTTGACTTCTGGCTCGTGTCCAGGCAGTTTGCATCACTGACTGAACTGGGGCTCCTATCATGTCACTGAGGAGCGAGTGTTGATTCTTGGAGAAGGTAGTCTCTTGGCCTTCCTGGTAGGCAGTGAAACCGTTAGATCCTCAGGGCAATAAAGCTATTCCTGCCTCAGAGCTCTGCCAGCAAAATCATCTTGATTCTTTAAACATGTAAATCTCAGGCTACAGATTTCAGGAAAAGTCACTTTTTTTTCCTTACTAGGGACTTGCACAGCATGTGACTTTTCATTTAAGCTTTACCTTGCGTCTCCTCCTGGTTCAGGCTGCTTGGGCTTGCAGGGGCCCCAGATCATAAATGCTGATAAAGCACAGTGACTCCGCAGGGTGTGTGCTGTCCTCGGGAGTGGAACACTCAGCTCTGGGACAGGCCGCTGTGTACCCAAGGGCGTGCCTAGATGGCCACGGGTGAGGACGGGGCATGGTGGCACCTGGCTCTGACTCCGCATATTTCTTGATTATGAAGTGATGTGAAGTGGGGTCCCTGGGTGTCCTCTGCATCCACCTGCTCAATGAGTCCTTCTGAGTGCAGCTTTGGCAGGAGCAGACAGTCTGGGCTGAACCTTGACTTGCTGCCCTGGAAGGAGAGCCCTTGCCCCCTGCACCTGCTGTCACAGCTGTGCCTTCCTGGGCCCCCTCTGGCTTGGGGGTCGTCTCCAGCTCTGCACTGGTGTTTGGTTGTGTGAGCTCCTAGTGTTCCCAGAGGAGTGAGCAGTCATTTGGAGAACTGAGTCCTCCCATGATGGCATTGCTTAAAATCCAAACCCAGAGTCAAGTCCAGAGGTCCTCGACCTGTGAGGCAAGTATGGTTTTTACATTTTTAAAAGTTCATACAACAAAATAAAACAAAGCATAACAAACCAAAAAACCAAGGAAGAACATGTTAACAAAGGCTGGCTGTGGCCCACAAAGGCTCAAATATGGGCTATCTGGCCCTTTCCATAAGACTTCATCAATCAACAACCTGTTTTCACTGTAAATTGAAAACAGATTTCCCTGGCTGGGCACGGTGGCTCACGCCTGTAATCCCAGCACTTTGGGAGGCTGAGGCAGGCGGATCACCTGGGGTCAGGAGTTCAAGACCAGCCTGGCCAACATGGTGAAACCTCGTGCCTACTAAAAAAATACAAAAATTAGTCAGGCATGGTGGCGCACGCCTATAGTTCTAGCTACTCAGGAGGCTGAGGTGGGAGAATCACTTGAACCCAGGAGGTGGAGGTTGCAGTGAGCCGAGATCGCGCCACTGCACTCCAGGCTGGGTGACAGAGTGAAACTCAGTCTCAAAAAAAAAAAAAAAAGAACGAAAGAAAATGGATTCCCAAGAGACCCAGATCACTAGTCACTTTTTCCTCCTTTGTACTTCTTTTAGGTTTTAGATTTCTGTGCTGATTTTATAACTCCTTTTTCCCAACTTTTACCTCCTCTCCAAAGAAATACAGCCCCTCGGACCCTGCATTTGCGTACGCACAGCTGACCCATGATGAGCTGATCCAACTGGTCCTCAAACAGAAGGAAACGATAAGCAAGAAGGAGTTCCAGGTCCGCGAGCTGGAAGACTACATTGACAACCTGCTTGTCAGAGTCATGGAAGAAACCCCCAATATCCTCCGCATCCCGACTCAGGTTGGCAAAAAAGCAGGAAAGATGTAAATCAGCAAAGAAAAACACCGCGATGTTTCTGTGACTTCACTTTCACCTGCTCCAGGGGTCAAGGACTTGCCCTGCCTGATAACCAGCCAGCAGGCTCCGAATCACCATCTCCCTCATGTGTTATCCGGCAAGAGTGAATTCTACCAATGGAAGCCAGGTTAATGACTACAATTAATCTTTTACTGTACATTCCCAAGGCTTTAGTTTTAAATGCCACTGTGCCTTTAACTAGGTTGTAAATATTTTATGCCCACCAGAGATGTGGTCATAAGATCTGATCCTGAGCTAGAGATTCAGATGGCACAGGAAGTATTCATGTATTTTAACACCGGGGTTTTCTTTCTTTCATACTGAGATTTTTTTCAGTATGTATCCTCCAGCTCTTAAAGCTTACCTGAGAAAGCTTTAAATGAGAAAAGGACCATGCGATTGGTGCTGTGTTACATACACATACTTTCTTGGCCTTTGAGTAGCTCAGGTGTGGCTTTTGGCTGCAGATGTTAAATTTTGATACCATGTAAACCTACCCAGCTTCTCAGACTTGGGTCTTGTTTTTTGATGGGGGCAGAGGTGTTTAGAGAAAGCCTCTGAATGTGCCTTTCAGATTTTGAACAAGCGGCCTTTTCTAAACATCAGCTTCTACTACTCTCTAGCCTTAAAATATCTTCTGCTTAGATCCAGGGCCCTTCTACTGGAGACAGGAAAAGTAGAATTCAGGAATTAAAAGAATTCCTCTTTATTCAATTTGAGGAACTTGGTGAAAGCCCCTCCTCTTATGACAGCCAGGTTCCTGCTGGCTGGACCAGCCTATCCAGCGCTTTGCTAGGGGATTGGGTGGCCCAAGCACTCGCTAATACAGTTCTCCAGGTGTGGAATGATGTCAATAGGATTGCTTGGCCTTTTCCCCCTGTGCCTTTGCTCGGTGCCGTGGTTTCCTCAGCAACACTCCTTGTGAGGGGCAGAGACAGGGTCCACCAACTCCCCAAGATGATGAAGCCCCTTCAGGCCAGGCGCGGTGGCTCATGCCTGTAATCCCAGCACTTTGCGAGGCCGAGGAGGGTGGATCACTTGAGGTCAGGAGTTCGAGACCAGCCTGACCAACATGGCGAAACCCCGTCTCTACTAAAAATACAAAAATTAGCTTGGCATGGTGGTGCGTGCCTGTAATCCTAGCTACTCGGGAGGTTGAGGCAGGAGAATTGCTTGAACTTGGGAGATGGAGGCTGCAGTGAGCCAAGATCGTGCCACTGCACTCCAGCCTGGGGAAGAGTTTTTTTAAGACTCTTAAAAAAAGAGCCTGGGCAATTTTTTTAAGACTACATCTTAAAAAGAAAATAAAAAGAAAAAAAGAAGCCCCTTCACTGTACAGGGGACGGGAGACCATGGATTGGACCCCAAAGGGATTGAACTGCGTCTGCATGTCTGTCCGTTGAAAACTTCCTCTCCCTGCCCAAAAGGAAACCCAAATTATTTGTGGGATACTGGGGAAATTGTAATGAAGGGCTTAATGTAGTTAATAAAAGTTAAAAGTCAGTAGAAAACAGAGATGCCTCAGCCTTCAAATGGTTGCTTTTTTTCCATTTTCCCTCATGAATAGACTCACTAGCATTTTACCCCCTTGTTATAAAACTATGCAGAGCAAGAAGATGATACTTATTTTTGAATTTGTATTTTTAAAACTAGATTTATAGACTTTTTTTTTTTTTTTTTTTTTTTTTTTTTTTTTTTTAACTAGGACACTTGCCTCCTTCTTAGCTAAAAGCACCAGTTGAGATTTTTCAGGTAATTTTGTTGTTACTCACTTAAGACTGGAATTAGAATGTTTCTGGTATTGCTCATTTTTTTCCCTGGCTATGATAGAATCTCATCTAATCTTGACATCTCTCCTAGGGGAAGAATATCACAGGCTAATAGCGTGGGCGGGGGGTGAAGATGATAGCAGTTATTAAATCAGGAATCTCTTTTATGTATGTCCTTGTTACATGGAGGTTAAGAGGCAAAATCATTGGCAGTGCAATCCCTTTCCAGGATTTCGTTTGCTGTGGCATTGGTTATATCAGAGCACTTTAATCTGAAGGATGATACTGTAACTTGATTTATCTAATTAGCTTTTAATTATCTACGGCTATTTTATTTTATTTAATTCTCTCCTACAGTACTGGGACCACTGTCAACTTCTCAGATGACTTGTATTTTTGTAGTGCTATGAAATTTATTTACATACTTATAAAGAAAACTGTATATTCACTTGAACTCTGAAAATGTACATGTATGGCTGGACGCGGTGGCTCACGCCTGTAATCCCAGCACTTTGGGAGGCTGAGGCGGGTGAATCACTTGATTGAGGTCGGGAGTTCGAGACCAGCCTGGCCAACATGGCAAAACCCCATCTCTACTAAGAAATACAGAAATTAGCTGGGTGTGGTGGCAGACAGCTGTAATCTCAGCTGCTCGGGAGGCTGAGGCACAAGAATCGCTTGAGCCAGGGAGGCGGACGTTGCAGTGAGCTGAGATCACATCATTGCACTCCAGCATGGGCAACAGGCGAGACTCTGTATCAAAAAAAAAAAAAAAAAAAAAAAAGAAAGAAAGAAAGAAAGAAAATGTACATGTATATATTTGTCCTGCATTATGTTTTTTACTTGATATAAATGTATTTTTACTGTGATAGCCCAAGTGCACTGGGGGGTAGGTGTGCTCTGCGTGGTTCTTCTTCCATTGGAGAGCTGGTGTAGAGATCTGCAGTGTTCACGAGGATGTTGGTTTGGAGATGTCTGCTGCTAGGACCTGGGGTGTGTGACTCAGTTCATATGAGAGGGACATCTGGGTGGAGGAGTGAATTCCTGTGCTCTGAAATGCCACTTGGGAGCTCTGGACAATGAAGGAGAATTGACTCAAGGGTGCCTGGCTTCTGCTGCTGCTGGGAAAAAATTCAGTTTATAGCATTCCTGCACTTCCCAAAGTAGATAACCTGGAGGTCATTCAGTTAACAACTGTCCCTGAGGACTCAGTTTTGGGGGAGGGGTTATCTGGGAGAAGCTTTAGCCTGTTCTGAGCCATTAGGAGACATTAGTGAATTGGAGCACTGGAGAATCCTACAAATGGACTATGTCTCAGAAGAGCTGGGACCTCCTTCCAGCTGCTGCAGATGCTGACAGGCCCTGGGAGGCTGCTGTGCTCTGGAGAAGCCGGAGCAGCTCATTTCTTGGCCTTGACTGGCTGCCTCAGAAAGAGCAGTCAGGACTTGAGGGAAGCATCATTCTATACCCGTAAACTGCAGCTGGAGGTCAGCTTTTTGAAATGTCTAGCCTTTGCCCAATTGTTTCAGATCATCTCATTCCTCAGGCTTTGGCAGGTATCCTGCCCTCCATCTTATTCCAGCGTGTTCACCTCATCAAGGCAGCAGAGTGGATGAAGGAGCAAGTCTGCCCTTTGCCATACTGAACAGCTGTGGGCCCGATTGGTGAGGGCTCTGCACATGCCTGTATGAAGGAGATACAGGTGTGTGTGCACATGCCTGTATGAAGAAGATACAGGCGTGTGCTTCTCAGTTTTGCTGACAGTGGGAGCTCAACGGGACAGAGGGAGGAAGGTCCATGATGCTCATCCACATACTGTAGAGAGAGGCAATTTAATGTTAAATGACACACCATCCTCCCTCCCTGGGTCCCTTCTCCCAGTCAACTTTTTTTCTTTTTCTAGAACTACTAATTATCTCTCGTGGCTGAAAAATTAATTGCCTCAGGTGGAGAACTTAATTCCTAGTATCCACCAAACTTAACTCCGCGGTGTCTCCGTATCTACTGTGTGAGCTATTTAACTGATGCCCCCTTCCTCCAACTGAAGGATCGCCCAACGTTTTTGGATTATAGAATTATTATTTCCTGCTTTCTTTCTTTGGGACTTTTGAATTTCTTTGCTTTCGTTTTTAAGAAGTAACCCAACATTTCCTACAACACTAAATAAAATGGTACTTACCTTTCAAAGATTTGTGTCTGTAGTTTGGTATGGGTGCAATAAAAATTTATTCTGTCTTCCTAGAAAACCTCTCTTGGTGGGGGTGGGGGGATGACCAGTGTTTCTCATCCCACGAGGGTCTCTCACTGGGATTTGTGCTGCTGCCACCTTGCCTGGTGCCCAGGAGTCCCAAGGCCCTTTTTCTCAAAGGGGACGGACATGTCTGGTCCCTTCGGATGCACCCTTCATCTTGGCCTGAGGAACTATGGTACTGGCCAGAGAAACTTGAGTTGGAACGTGCTGCCCCCTTTTCCTTTGCAGCCGGTACCCTTGGCTGAGCATATGGACAGGGTCTTTCCTCAGTTCCCACCCCTACCACACACACAGGTTCCCACAGAGCGATGTCTTCACTTTGGGGGCATGAGTTGAATTCAGGCTGGGCTCAACTGCCCCATCTGGGAACCAGGTCCTTGTTCGATTGACTTAGTTGGTCCATGTGTGAATAGAGGGTATTAGGGATGCACAGGAGTCTCCTGGAGCTCATCTCTCCAAACCCCGGGCCTTCCCGAGGAGGTGAGAGGTGTGCCTGCCCTGCAAGCAGTGCACGTGGTCCACACTCCAAGGTCCCAGACCTCTTGGAATGGAGGCGATGCTTTTGCTCTTAGAGATGAGTCACACTGTAGAGAGACAGAGGCAGGCGGTGCCTGTGAGACTCCTGGGCTGGGATCCGGGAGCTTCCCTGAAGGCCTCCCTGGTTTTGGTGGAGAGGCCTGCTGATTCCAAGTGGACATCGATTGCCATGTGTAGTGACATGAAGACACTTAATAATAAATTTTATTTTATTTATTAAATCTCTTAATAAAACAACCCTCTAAATGGAAGGTCTTCAAGGAAGGAAAGTTTAATTACACAAATGACCCCAACTTTTCTCTCTCAGATTTATTCCCCTTGCTTTGGAGTTCTTTCTGTTTGGTTCCTGCTGTTGTCACCAAACCCAGCCCTCGGGGCCAGGCTATTGAATTTTTCAAATTCCAGCCCAAGGAGGGAGACACAAACATCTTTTCTTTTGAGTCCCCTTAGCCCAGCAGCTAGTAATGGAAAGCTTAAAAAAAAAAAACAAAAACAGGCCTGGCACAGTGGCTCACTCCTGTAATCCCAGCAGTTTGGGAGGCTGAGGCGGATGGATCACCGGAGGTCAGGAGTTAAAGACCAGCCTGGCCAACATGGTGAAACCCCGTCTGTACTAAAAATACAAAAGTTAGCCGGGCATGGTGGTGGATGACTGTAATCCCAGCTACTTGGGAGGCTGAGGCAGGAGAATCGCTTGAACCCAGGAGGCAGAGCTTGCAGTGAGCCAAGATCACGCCATTGCATGCCAGCCTGGGTGACAGAGCGAGACTCTGCCTCAAAAAAAAAAAAAAAAAAAAAAAAAAAAAAAAAAAAAAAAGAAAATAAGGGAAATAATTATAGGATATATGAACAACATAAAAGGTGAACTTTCCCAAATCCAGAATTCTGAGTCGAAGTCAAGCCCCAAAGGTCTAGAGGCGCCCAGCCACTTGGCTAGGTGGCCCCAGTTGTTCTTAGGTGAACTGAATTCCCTTGTGCTCCATTCTGGAGGAGCAATAGACGCTGTTCCCCTCCTCCACTCCCGTCTGCTCACTCACTCTAGATTTTTCTTTTTTTGAGATGAAGTCTCTTGTCGCCCAGGCTGGTATGTAATGTTGCAATCTCAGCTCACTGCAACCCCTGCCTCCCAGGTTCAAGCGAATCTCCTATTTCAGTCTCCTGAGTGGCTGGAATTACAGGCACCCGCCACCACGCCTGGCTAATTTTTCCATTTTTAGTAGAGATGGGGTTTCACCACGTTGGCCAGGCTGGTCTCGAACTCCTGACCTCAGGCAATCCACCCGCCTCTGCCTCCCAAAGTGCTGGGATTACAAGCATGAGCCGCTGCTCCCGGCCCTCACTCTAGATTTTTCTAAGTAACAGCATAACATGTTTGTTCTTGGAAAAGAAAAAAGTCCTAAATTTCCCCACTACCAAGAGGTAACCACTGTAGTTTTGACTTGTCTCAGGATTTTTCCTCTCATATAAATAGCCACACTTTACAAGGAAGATAGGATCACACCTTCTGTACTGTTTTGAACGTATCTCCATGACTTGGTAGCTGGCAGCTATGTGTGTTCTGTGACAAGGACTGATAGGATTCCCAGGAGAACCTTTCCTGGCTAACAATTCCCCTTGGCAAAAGAAAAAAAAAAAAAAAAAAAAGCTGCAGCAGTCACAAAGATAATCTAGGTCCCTTCCGGCCCAGGCTATAATCGTAGCCGCCTGTGGATCAGAGTGGGGACTTGCCGGGGGACATCCTGCCCACTCCCAACCAGGAAAACAGTCACTTACTGGGCGTGGTTACCATTCTTTACTGGGGCCAGTGGTCAGCACAACAGCCTCCATTAGCCCTTGGACCCAGTCTCTGAACACAGGCAGCTTGCCCCTGGGCCGCTTTGCGGGTGTCAGCTTTTGGGACCTGCAGTTTTCCCCTACTGGGATGTCATGAACTATCACTTCTGACTCGAAACTGGCTTCCTTGAGCCCTTTGAGGGGAGGGTTTCCCAATGCCAAAAAGCCTCCTGAGGGGATATGTCCTTACTTGGCCTTTCGACTTTCTATTACTTTACACAGAAACCTGTGTCTTGAGCCTGGGAAAGAATCGCCTTGGGGACATGATATGGCTCTCACAGAGTTGAGAAAAAGCTGCCTCTGTCCTTACGGACTGCTCACTTCAGGCTAAACCTTGACTGCAAAAGGAAGGCCTGCTTCTTGAAGCACTGAGGTGTACTATTTTTAATAACTCTCATCCAGGTCAATGTCTCCATTGTGCAGCTGAGCAAACAGACTCAGAGAGGCAACAGCACTCTCATTTGCCTAAGTCACACTGTGAGTTGTTAAGAGAGGATTCGATCTTATAACCTGTCTGACTTGCAGGCCTAGAACGGGTCAGCAAACGACAGCCTGTCTCCTGTTTTTGTACAGCCTTCAAGTCAAGAATGGTTTTTACATTTTTTTTTTTAATGCTTCAAAAAAAATCAGCTGGGTGCAGAGGCTCACTGTAATCCACAAAGGAAAAAAAAAAGTAAGAACAAAAAAAAAAAAAAAAAAAAAAAATAAGCTGGCATGCCATTATAGTCCAGCTTCTTGGGAGGCCAAGTAGGGAGGACTGCATGAGCCCAGGAGTTTAAGGCTGCAGGGAGCCTGGGTGACAGAGTAAGACCCTGTCTCCAAAAAATAAAGAAAACAACCAAAACAACAGTATTTCATGACACATACAAATTATACGGAGGGCTGGGCACAGTGGCTCACGTGTGCAATCCCAACACTTTGGGAGGCCGAGGTGGGCAGATCACCTGAGGTCAGGAGTTCAAGACCAGCCGGGTCAACATGGTGAACGCCATCTTTACTAAAAATAGAAAAATTAGGCCGGGTGTGGTGGCTCACGCCTGTAATTCCAGCACTTTGGGAGGCCGACACAGGTGGATCACACGGTCAGGAGATCGAGACCATCCTGGCTAACACGGTGAAACCCTGTCTCTACTAAAAATACAAAAAAAAAAAAAAAAAAGCCGGACGTGGTGGTGGGCACCTGTAGTCCCAGCTACTCGGGAGGCTGAGGCAGGAGAATGGTGTGAACCCAGGAGGCGGAGCTTGCAGTGAGCCGAGATCGCACCACTGCACTCTAGCCTGGGCGACAGAGCGAGACTCTGTCTCAAAAAAAAGAAAAAAATAGCCAGGCATGGCATAGTGGTGGGCACCTGTAATCCCAAGTACTCGGGAGGCAGAGGCAGGAGAATTGGTGGAACCCAGGAGGCGGAGGTTGCAGTGAGCCGAGATTATGCCACTGTACTCCAGACTGGGCGACACAACGAAACTTCCCTCTCGGGGGAAAAAAATATAGAGGCCTGTAGCAGGGCAGGGGTGGGCCCTGAGGAGGCGCCTTGGCCAGACCAGGTTGCACCCAGAGACCACAGGCTGCCTGCTCACCTCATGCCCATCGGCCACCCCTCCCTTCCCTGCCCCCAGTCCCCAGCAGGGCCAGAGAGGCCACCACCAACGTTGGTGGGGATCTGGTGGGAGTCTGGTGAAGGGAAGCTGAGAAGTGGGTCCTGGGGAGCTCACTGTGCTCCTGCGGGACGGGAGATGGAGGCCGAGTCACTCTGCTCATTGCTCGAGGCCAAGGTGCTGCCTTTCTAATGTGACCATTCGGCTCTCAGCTCTCACCCCTGCCGGTTTGATTCTGTTTTCCCTGGGTTCTGAATACCCAGAGACCCAGCAGAATGTCAGCCAGTGTTGCTCCTGTTAAAGCACTTCTGACTGATCTCTGTTAGTTTAGCTACTGTTCACTAGTTGATGCTGAAATTGCTCTTATTAAAGTTAGATAGCATTAGGATTGTATGGTACTATTGGTACTATTTTCAAATAAAGATTGTTTAATATGATTCTTACGAATACATGACTTCCACATCTCTGGGCCCTCCAGAAGTACATAGGATAAGTATTGTATTTTCATTTAGAGAAAGCGTCTCTCAGCTGGGTGCAGTGGCTCACGCCTGTAATTCCAGCACTTTGGGAGGCCGAGGTGGGTGGATCACTTGAAGTCAGGAGTTCGAGACCAGCCTGGCCAAGATGGTGAAACCCTATCTCCACTAGAAATACAAAAATTAGCTGGGTGTGGTGGCACACACCTGTAATCCCAGCTACTCAAGAGGCTGAGGCATGAGAATTGCTTGAACCCGGGAGATGGAGGTTGCAGTGAGCCGAGATGGCACCACTGCACTCCAGCCTGGTCAATAGAGCAAGACCCTGTCTCAAAAAAAAAAAAGAAGAAGAAGAAAGAAGAAGAAGGAGGAGGAGGAGGAAGAGAAGAAGAAAAGAAGAAGAAGAAGAAAAGAAGAAGAAGAAAGAAGAAGAAGATGAAGAAATGACCCCTTTTACCTCAACATCATTGTGTTCAATATGGATAGAAAGGTTGAAAACAGACCATTTTGCCGGAATAATTTCAGCACCCATAGATGAAGCTTTATTGGAATATAGCCATGACCGTTTGTTTGTTTATGTAACTGTCTATGGCTGTTTTCACATTACAACAGCTGAGTTGAGTAATTGCAACAGAGTATCTATTGTTCGAAAAACCCAAAATATTTACTATTTGGCCTTTTATAGAAAAAGTATGATGGCCGGGTAAGTCTGATGGCTGGGTGTGGTGGCCCATGCCTGTAAACCCAGCATTTTGGGAGGCCGAGGCAGGAGGATCATCTGAACCCAGGTGTCTGAGACCAGCCTGGGCAACATAGTGACATCCAGTTTCTACAAAAAAAATTTTTTTAATTAAAAATATTTTTTAAAAATAGAAAAGAATAAGTTTGCCAACCCCTAGGCTAGGATCGCTTTGAGGGGCAGGAATATAACATTCTATCATTCACTTGGAATCGTGGAGGATTGGAGCGGGCAAGGAAAATGGAGGCCATATGACTCAATCCTCTCTCAGGACTTTCCATAAGGCCAGATGAGCCTCAGCCTCCCAGCAGAGAGGCGTTCCAGGTCAGGTTGCAGTGGCCTACGCAGCGCACCCAGTCTGTGCTGTGACCACCTTCCTGGAGTTACCAGATGCCTTTGTTCCTAGGAGTTCAAGAAATTGAACGTGTGAATCTTTAGCCCAGAGAGAAGTGGCTGGGAGGGGCAGACTAAACTATGCAGAGGGGAAGCTGCATATGAGTGAGGAAAGGTGCTTGGCACGGGGATTTGGGAAGCCCTGGCCATGCTCTGCCCTGAGGCTATCTCATCGGGAAGTGCCCACTGAAGAGCGGTGGGAAGGAAGTCCAGTCAGAAAGGCTCCAAGGCCTGAGGCAACTGCCAGGCCCAGTGCCACGGTGCGAGCTGTACTCAGGGCTTGGTGAAACTGGGTCAGGGTCGCAAAGCATCATCAGCTAAGCTGAGAGGAGCCCAGAGCTGAGGCTGGAAGGCAGGCCTGGAGAGCAGCCCGCTCTCAGCAGTCACTTGCTCTAGATGGAAATGGGCCTGCTTTGGAGGAACTGGGTCTATGTGGTGCTCCTTCTTCTTCATCTTTTTTTTTTTTTTTAAGAGTCAGGGTCTCACTCTGTCACCCAGGCTGGAGTGCAGTGGTGCAATCGTAGCTCATGGCAGCCTCTTAACTCCTGGACTCAAGTGATCTTCCTGCCTTAGCCTCCCAAGTAGCTGGGACTACAAGTGCACACCACTATACCCTGCTATTTTTTTTGAGAGGGAGTGGGATCTCACTATGTTGCCCAGGACAGTCTCAAAGTCCTGGCCTCAAGCTGTCTTCCCACATCAGACTCCCAAAGTGTTAGGGTTACAGTCATGAGCCACGTGCCTGGCCTATTTGGTGCTGTGGACAGGCCCACCTAGGACAGGAATTCACAGGAGTTGAACTTCTCTTTACTGAATGCCAGCCCTCACTTTAGGAGGTACTCCTGGGGACACAAGGATGAGAAAGCCAGATTGTTCCCATAGAGACTTCCATCCAAAGAGAAAGTCAAACAACGAACTAGAATGTACACAGCCAACCGAGGGAGGATGCGCAGAGGACTTCATTCAGGTGCCAGATCCTCCTCTTCCTCAGTGCCTTTCTCTACTCTCCCCTCTAGAAAGAACTCTGGCCTCAACGTCAGCATTATACATCTGGACTACAGCTGGGCTGCTGTTCAATGGCCTCCCGACAACTAGCTTTCTGCTCTGGCCAAGCCCACCCTGGGCACTCGGGGCATCTGTTAAAAAGATAATCACTGCCAGGCATGGTGGCTCACGCCTGTAATCCCAGCACTTTGGGAGGCCGAGGTGGGCAGATCACCTGAGGTCAGAAGTTTGAGACCAGCCTGGCCAAGACAGTGAAATCCCGTCTCTACTAAAAATACAAAAACTAGCCAGGCATGGTGGTGGGCGCGTGTGGTCCTAGCTACTTGGGAGGCTGAGGCAGAAGAATTGCTTGAACCCGGGAAGTGGAGGCTGCAGTGAGCTGAGACTGTGCCATTGCACTTCAGCCTGGGCGACAGAGTGAGACTCCATCTCAAAATAAATAAATAAATTAATTAATTAAATAAAATAAAAAGATAATCACTACCAGGAATGATAACTCTTAGAAGACTTGGGAGCAGTGGAGAGGGCACCGAGATGATTTCCACGTCTGTCCAGATTTCCTGGAGCAAGGCAAATACATTTCCCAAATAAATGGACTCCTTCCTGAGAAAGTGAACCCCAAACTTACACAGCTTAGTAGAGGGCGCCACCTTCTGGCCTGGACCCTGCCCCCTCCCAGCCTGTGTGTGCCCGAGGACCAGGCTCTCCTAGGCTCCCAGTAAGTACATCCCACATGTGTGACTGGGAAAGACAACCAGCTTTCTCCTTCCGTGGCTGGCTGCAGGGTCATAAAACTGCTTTTCCACTTTACAATCAATCAGGTTGGGTCAGGCAGGATTTCAAGGCTTCTGTCGTAGGTAGATGGGCTCTGTAAAGTCCCGCTTAAAAAAAAAGTGGAGGTAGGTTCAAGATCTGCACACAACTGGGGATGAGGGGAGTCTGATGCTCTGCTGTGTGATCATGCAAGGAACTGTTCCCAGTGCAACTTATGTCGCTTTCAGGGACACTTTCTTCGTCCAAGTAAGAATGTCAACCACACTAAAACTAATGGATGTCTCTGAGTGGTGTGTGTGTGAGGGTGCGCATGTGCAAATGTGTCTTAATATTTAACTGTCAGCCAGAAATAAGCTCTCATCCTGTATCTCACGCTAGTGGGGAGGTCTAGAAAAGGGTGGGGGGTTTGAACTGCCGGATCCCACCCACAATTAATGTGCTGAAGCCCCCTTCTGTTATGATACTAAAGTAATTCAAATTGAAGAGAAAGGACCGTTGGGTATTATTGTGTCCCTTTGCCCTCCAATGTGATCAAGCCCCATGGGAATGGATGGGATGTCTCTGAAAAGGAGTAGTGATTCTCACACTCTGAGAAAGCAGTCTCTCAGGGAAGGGATGGTGTCTTTAGGTTTGGATATCACGTGTTAAAACTGGGTGTGGAAAAGAAGGGACTGACCCTTCTTAAAGGTATGTTTTGTTCTGTTTGAGATGGAGTCTCGCTCTGCCACCCAGGCTGGAGTGCAGTGGCGCGATCTCGGCTCACTGCAACCCGCGCCTCCTGGGTTCAAGCGATTCTCCTGCCTCAGCCTCCTGAGTAGCTGGGATTAGAGACGTGCACCACCACGCCCAGCTAATTTTTGTGTATTTTTAGTAGAGACGGGATTTCACCATCTTGCCCAGGCTGGTCTCAAACTCCCGAGCTCAGGTGATCCACCTGCCTCGGCCTCCCAAAGTGCTGGGATTACAGGCGTGAACCACCACGCCCGGTTAGCTCAAGGTTTTTTAAAAAACATCTGAATCTGCGTGCTTGCGCCGATCCAGGTTGCCAAAAGCTCCATCACTCCATATTCTTTCACTCCAAACTCCTTTAGCCATTCCTGCCTGGCCTCGAAAAGCATTTGGGTTTACCTCTCTGGATTTTATTTCAACTTCCTCATTTTACAGTTGAGAAAAACAGGAGGCAAAGAGAGGAAGGAACCTGCTTTAGGAAGCAGCTCTGGAAAGCAGAACACAGTTTCCTGCTCCCGCTCTCTCTCCACTACTCTCCCTTTAAAAAATATACTTTCTTCTATGGCCAAATTAAACATTCATTACCAACGTGCGATTCCCTTAGGACTTTAAAAGGAGGGTTGTTCAGGGGTGACAACAATCTCCTGTCTGTTATACGTGTCCATGTAGGCAAAAACTTTCCCAAATTCAACCCCAGTCTAGGTCCCAAAAACTAACTACAGAGAGAAGGGAAACCAGAGAGCTACAGTTCAGACCAGGAACCTCCTCTCCTAGCTCACGTTTCTACCCGAGCCCGCGGAGGAACAGACCGGAAATAGCGCGCAGCTTCCCCGCGGAGGGAACCGCCTATGCCGCTGCCGCACTGGCCGGAAGACGGGGGTGCAACCCTTTGAAGTGTCCCCTCCTACTTCTTGCTGCTTCACGGTTGCTGTTGCAGACCCAGGAGTCTCCGAAGGCTTCTGCGGCTTTGGGGCCGGTTGTGAGATGCCAGGCAGAGGCCGCTGCCCCGACTGCGGCTCCACGGAGCTGGTGGAAGACTCGCACTATTCGCAGAGCCAGCTGGTGTGCTCCGACTGCGGCTGCGTGGTCACCGAGGGGGTCCTTACCACTACCTTCAGCGACGAGGGCAATCTCCGAGGTACTTGTGGCCCAGGGGACAGCCTGGGGCGGTGGAGGGATTAACATCAGATTTCTTTTGTCTCCCCGCTCCCCCCATACTCCTAACTGAAACGCACACACTTAATTGGAGAGAAAATGACCTAAAGTGAGCGAGGGAGCTGAAGGAGATGGGGGCTGCCATTCATCTGTGTTTTCCCAGCACTTAGGATCGGGCATAGATGGTGCGTGTAATAAATATTGAATAAGTGAAACAGAAACAAAGTTCCACTTATCTTGCCATGTCTGGTCATTGTGGAAGGATTGCCGATATGATTATAGCAGGTATTATTACCCTGAAATAGTTTTAAGCACAAACTGGCAAAACATCACTTTTCTTTGCTTTCCAAGTTTCTGACCAATGCAGCCCTCAAAATCTGCAGCCACTGTCTGTGTGGGGTGGCTTACGCCTGTAATCCCAGCGCTTTGGGAGGCAGAGCCGAGAGGATTGCTTGAGCCCAGGATCTCGAGACCAGCCTTGGTAACGTAACGAGACGAGTGCCTAAAAAAATTTTTTAAATTAGCCAGGTATGGTGGCATACACCTGTAATCCCAGCTACCCAGGAGCCTGCTGAGGTAGGAGGATTGCTTGAGCCTGGGAGTTGAAGGCTGCCATGAGCTATGATCGCACCACTACACTTCGGCCTGGACTATAGAGGGAAACTCCTTAAACAAACAACAAAATCTGCTACTAGGGAAATTGCCCGTGTGGAATGTACTGGAAGGATGACTGGAAATTTGGAACACTTGGAGCTGCTTTAATGCAGTCCTAACCTTTCCCAGTCTCTGTGTATTCGGAACCGCTTGTAGACATAGAAAACCAGATGGGGCCTTTAACTGTGCAGCAGCAGATGCTCAATGATTTGAATTCTGCATTCTGGTTTTGTGTGGTGGGAGGGCAGGGGTCTGATGAATAAAGGCTAAGCACACTATTTGTTGTTTATTATCTTACAGAGGTAACATATTCCCGAAGCACAGGGGAAAACGAACAAGTTAGTCGCAGCCAGCAACGAGGTGAGAATTGACCTTTTACAACACAGTGGCTTTAAAGAAAACTATCCTAGGCCGGCTGCTGTGGCTCACGCCTGTAATCCCAGCACTTTGGGAGGCCGAGGCAGGTGGATCACCTGAGGTCAGGAGTTCAAGACCAGCCTGGCAAACATAGCGAAACCCCATCTCTACTAAAAATACAAAAATTAGCCGGGCATGGTGGCATGTACCTGTAGTCCCAGCTACTCGGCAGGCTGAGGCAGGAGAATCGCTTGAACCTGGGAGGTGGAGGTTGCAGTGAGCTGAGATCGCGCCACTGCACTCTAGCCTGGGTGACAGAGTGAGACTCCATCTCAAAAAAATAATAATTAAAAAAAGAAAATTATCCTGGTGGCCTAGCCCAGCTTTTCACTTTTCCTATTTTCAGCATTGCTGGTGTGAGGTAGAGTAGAAGAGAATGGTAATTAGGAATTTAAAATCGGGATGGTGGCTCACACCTGTAATCCTAGACTTTGGGAGGCCGAGACGGGCAGATCGCTTGAGGTCAGGAGTTCAAGACCAGCCTGGCCAACATGGTGAAACCCTGTCTCTACTAAAAATACAAAAATTAGCTGGGCCTGGTGGTGCATACCTGTAATCCCAGCTACTCGGGAGGCTGAGGCAGGAGAATCGGTTAAACCCAGAAGGAGGAGGTTTCAGTGAGCCAAGATGGCGCCACTGCACTCCAGCCTGGGCAACTGAGCCAGACTCTGTCTCAGAAAATAATAAAATAAAATAAATAAAATAAAATAAATAGGGATGGTTCTGAGAGAGGCAGCAATTCAGTATAAGGTTTGGGTTTGATCAGATGTATGTTTGAGGTAGCCTCTAAGAGCCTGGATAAAACTTTGGCTTGGCCCTGAATCAAACCAGCCTGCAAAAACTGGTGGGCTGAAATGTGACTTCTTTACACAAATGTTTTTGTGTCTTTAGGATGACTATACCAAGTGTCATTCCTGTCTATGCAGAAAGGTACATAATTTGTGCATCTGATATCTGAGGCAAGTTTAGCAGATCTAAGTAAGTCCTAGCAGAATTTTCTAGGAGTTGCACGATAGCTCCTTTGACCCCTCTAACTCTTGCTGTGGGTTTTTCCTAGGTCTCCGGCGAGTGAGAGACCTTTGTCGAGTTCTGCAGTTGCCACCACCATTTGAGGATACCGCGGTTGCCTACTACCAACAGGCATATCGGCACTCTGGCATCCGAGCGGCCAGGCTGCAAAAGAAGGAGGTGTTGGTTGGGTGCTGTGTCTTAATCACCTGCCGACAGCATAACTGGCCCCTAACAATGGGAGCCATCTGCACACTGTTGTATGCAGATTTGGATGTGTTTTCTAGCACTTACATGCAGATAGTGAAGCTCCTGGGACTGGATGTGCCATCTCTGTGCTTGGCAGAACTGGTGAAGACCTATTGCAGCAGGTACGTCCCTGGTGGGAGACAGTAGGATGGGATGGGATGGGTCCTTAGACCTGAATCCTTTGACCTTTGGCCATCTCTTTTTTTTTCTTGAAACGGACTCTCGCTCTTGTCATCCAGGCTGGAGTGCAGTGGCACCATCTCAGCTCACTGCAACCTCCACCTCCAAGGTTCAAGCTAATTCTCCTGCCTCAGCCTCCAGAGTAGCTGGGATTACAGGTGCCTGCCACCATGTCTGGCTAATTTTTTTGTTTTTCTTTGCATTTTTAGTAGAGACAGGGTTTCACCATGTTGACCAGGCTGATCTCGAACTCCTGACCTCAGGTGATCCGCCCACCTCGGCCTCCCAAAGTGCTGGGATTACAGGCGTGAGCCACCGCACCTGGCCTTGGCCATCTCTTTTTTTACCAAAGCCCATGTAAAAGGATGTGGGAGAAAGATCTTTAGTTTATACTTGTGCTAATAAGGTTAATATTGTTTTACATTTTTAGAATGCTATAATTTTCTGTTTTTTTGAGACCGAGTCTTGCTGTGTTGCCCAGGCTGGAAAGCAGTGGCATGATTTCGGCTCACTGCAACCTCCCCTTCCCGGGTTCAAGTGATTTTTGTGCCTCAGCCTCCCAAGTAGCTGGGACTACGGGTGCATGCCACCATGCCTGGCTAATTTTTTGTTTTTAGTAGAGATGGGGTTTCTCCATGTTGCCCAGGCTGGTCTTGAACTCCTGGACTCAAGCGTTCCACCCACCTCAGCCTCCCAAAGTGCTGGGATTACAAGTATGAGCCACTGCACCCCGCCAAAGAATGCTGTAATTTTCAAACCCCTTTGCCCTCACAGCAACCTAATGACGTGCGGAAAATAGGTCTGAGTCTTGGCACAGGGCTGCTGAGTTGCACCACTCATGTGCTCTGTGCATGGCAGTTCCTAGAGGTGAGCTGTGCCATGGGCTTTGTGGCTGAATGCCCAGCTCTGTCTCAGCAGGATCATCTGCAGAGGAAGCTGAAAGGATATTAGTTAATGACATAACTGGGCTTAGAAGCTAAGCCTTTTCTAGTTTTTTTAAAGACAGGGTCTCACTCTGTCACCCAGCCTGGAGTGCAGTGGCGCCATCATAGCTCACTGCAGCCTGGAACTCCTGGGCTCAAGCGATCTGCCCACCTGATCCTCTCAAAATGCAGGTATTAGAGGCGTGAGCACTGCATCTGGCTCTTTTCTCATTTGAAGTAGCTACGTTCTTTTCTTTTTTCTGATAAATAATATTGAAAGCAGAGGCTGTTGGTGTCTAATAGCCTTGTATTTGAAGCTTGGTTACTGCCTGGCTGGATGACTGTGGGAAAGTTTTTTAACTATACATGCACATAAGATGGTGCACATGCACGTACA
The DNA here is from genome assembly GCF_006542625.1 of Nomascus leucogenys. NCBI lineage: Eukaryota > Metazoa > Chordata > Mammalia > Primates > Hylobatidae > Nomascus > Nomascus leucogenys. The sequence goes on along the minus strand of NC_044388.1, from coordinate 42,693,855 downwards.
TTAAATGAGAACGTTGTAAAGCACTCAGAATAATGGCGACTGGGAGGCGCCCAATAAATGTTCGTGGTCTCCTGCATCCCTCCGCCTTCCCCTAACAAGCGGAAGATGCCCTATTTTCTCTCACTTACCTTTATTAACTTGCTGCCCAGTGAGCTTGAGTATTCCTGAGGGCAGAATAGCTTCCCCATCTTGAGTGGGCTGTCTTTCCTCACTGTGGGAGAGCAGCCCCCATATCATTAAGATCCAACCCTCATTTTGGTTGTTTCAGCTTCAAACTGTTCCAAGCTTCACCTTCTGTGCCAGCCAAATACGTGGAAGACAAAGAGAAGATGCTGTCTCGAACATTGCAGTTGGTGGAGCTGGCAAATGAGACGTGGCTGGTGACTGGGCGGCATCCCTTGCCCGTCATCACTGCTGCGACTTTCCTGGCTTGGCAGTCGCTGCAGCCTGCATATCGGCTTTCATGTTCCCTTGCCCGATTTTGTAAATTGGCAAATGTGGACCTGCCCTACCCCGCGTCCTCCCGCCTGCAGGAGCTGCTGGCTGTGCTGCTGCGGATGGCTGAGCAGCTGGCCTGGTTACGAGTTCTGAGACTTGACAAACGGTCTGTGGTGAAGCACATCGGTGACCTTCTCCAGCACCGCCAGTCACTGGTCCGCTCGGCCTTTCGGGATGGGACAGCAGAAGTGGAGACCCGAGAGAAGGAGCCACCGGGGTGGGGACAGGGGCAGGGAGAAGGGGAGGTGGGAAATAATTCCTTAGGTTTGCCCCAGGGGAAGCGACCGGCCAGTCCTGCCCTTCTCCTGCCACCCTGCATGTTGAAGTCCCCAAAGCGGATCTGCCCTGCACCCCCTGTCTCCACTGTCACTGGAGATGAGAACATTTCTGATAGTGAAATAGAACAGTATTTGCGTACCCCTCAGGAAGTTAGGGACTTTCAGAGAGCCCAGGCTGCTAGACAGGCTGCCACAAGTGTCCCTAACCCTCCCTGATGGATATCCATTGGGAGCACTTCATCCTGTTCTGACAGCTTGATAACAGTCCTGTCATAACCAAGGACGGAAGTGTACACGAGTCTGTAGGCATTGCCTTTCTTGTTTGAAGGAACCAAGAGGGGCTCTGCCATTAGTTGGACCCCGGGTCCTGGAGTAAAGTCCGGAGTGCAGGGATGACTATAGGTAGGAGAGATTCCCATCCCTTGGTGTGGGAGAGCAAGTTGCCTATGGCCATGTTCTGTGAGATGGCTTTCCTCATGGATGGGAAAATGTCAGGCTCTTTGCTGCTGGTTTGAATTGGACACACTGCTGCGGCTCCTCCTGCAGGCCTGAGGGGGCTTCCCTCTGCTTGTGGGGCGGTTGGCATTCCCAGCAGTATCAACCCTCAGAGGAGCGGGAACTGGGGAATTCCTGGCCCTACGTGCATTCACAGGCATTGGTGGGTTTGTGTGTATGGTATCATGAGATCCTCTACCTCATAACAAAAGGACAGTGGGTAGACTAAGGCAGTAGCTCAAAGGGCTTTGCAGAATTTTAATATATTAAAACAAGAGGCATCTGCTAGAAAACATTCTATTGTATAAAACCCGAGTTCTTAAAAACATGTTTTCTTTGGCACTTTCATTCCCTCCCTCCCCTTTCCCCAGCATATTGCAAAAAGCTCTCCAGTGCTAAGGCGTTGGCAGGGTGTGTAAACAGCAGCCAGCATATGTGGAAGAATAATACAAAGCATTTTTTTTTTCTTCTAATATGTCTGTGCAGCAAGCATAAATAACAGGACCCATTCCAAGGAGTGTGTGTGGGTTTTCCCCCTCCCCTGTGTCCTCTGTCACCTTGGTGATGAGGCCAGGGTGATGTGAAGATTGGGAGGGAACCCTAGGTCAGACCTTGGTTTCTTGTTGCTCTTCCCAAGACCCAGGGTTCCCTCTGTTTCCATTTGGTCCTGTAGTGAAATGCTGGTGGTTGGTTTTAGGTTGGGGAAAAGATGGGTGCTGGTGTTTAAAAGGAGTAAAGGCATAGGCCCCTCATGATCTGCAGGGACCCCAGCCACTGCCTCTGGGCTTGGCTTGAGCTCCTGGGAGTCGGAAAGCTGGTTTGACATTTTGTAGGTTTCTCTCTACTGTGGAGCTGGAGATCAAATGATTGGGATGGTTCTTCCTCTGGCCTCATGGAGGCAAGGAAGTGCTCTTCCTCAGTCCCTTGGTGTTGTCAGGCTGAGACTAGGGAGATGGGTCTTGTAACTGAAAAGTAACTGCTTCTCCAAACACCACCTGCAGCTTTCTGGAGCGCCATTGTTTACAGGACTAGCTTTAGGGTATGACTAGATTCTGCCCTAGTTCCACCTGCCGGCTCCCTCTACTCCCCTCAGTTCACCCACAGGCACCTGGCAGTCAGCTGTTGAGGTGCAGGGCCTCGGCTTTGTCCCGGTGTGCCACCTCTGAACCCTGCTGTCTGGTTTAAGTACCACTCCTGTGGGAATGGTGGCATTGTTCCTAGTTGTGCCCGGTTCCCACTCCCCTCCCCCAGGACTGGTTGATGTCTAGAGCTGCCTGTCACGTGGCCCCGCCCTCCCCTCTTGCATAGTGGATCTGAAAAGCAGCACCTTGTGACTTAACATCACTTGTTTCATGTGCTGGGCTGGCTCTCGTGCCAGCCAAACCCGGGAGGAAAAGGGACCCAGGATCTAGGCAGGGGCTGAGCTGAAATCAGTAGAGGGCAGGGAGGAGAGAACACAGTTCCCACGCTCCCATCTCTGCTTTGCTGGTGAGGCTGATGGCCCCCGGTGAGGCCGCATGGACAGTAGGCGGGGTGGGAGTACTTGGGGAGGGTCCACCTGGGATGTGCTGTGCCCTTTCACACAGACGGAGGCCTTCCCCGTTCCTGGGAGGGCACCGACAGTCAGACTGCCCCGGGCTGGACGGAAATGTATTATGCGTGTTTCTGGGATTGTCTGTCGCTACCCCAGAGGGATGCCCTCTAGGCAAGTGGGGAACATCTGCCTGTGAGCTTCCTCCAGCCATCGGCTCCTCCGCCTCCAACCTGCTGACTACGGAGACGCCTTGGAGGGCCCCGAGGAGCGGGGGAACGAGCCGCGTGGCCAGCCCGTCTACCGCGTCGCCCGCCCCACCCTAGACGGTGGTTTCGCTCTTCCAGAGTCCGGTCTTCATGCACCCGCCGCTGGCTACCTCCGCGCCCATCACGGTGACGTCGTCGTACTTGCCCCCCTTGGGGGCGCCGTTTAGGCTGGCGGCGTTGAGCGGGTACGAGCAGCGATGGCTCTCCTTCTCCAGCGCGCCGCCTCCCTTGAGACTGTCGCGGCTGGCGCTGCGGCGCTGGCTTGCCCGGCCCGCCTCAGAAAGCGGCGCGGCGCTGGTGTCGCTGCCCTCCGACGGCGTGAGCATGGGCTCGCCTTCCAGCTGCAGGCCGGCGCCCGGGCTGTTGCGGCTGCTGCCCAGGTAGCTGTCGGTGGGGCTGTTGTGCAGACTGCCGCTCTCGCTGGACAGCAGCTCGGGCGCCCCCGCCGCGCCCCCGCGCAGGGCCTTCAGCCGGTTCTTGCCGCCGGCCTCCCCCGCGCGGTGTCCCTTGGCCCGGCTTTTGTGCGCCCGACGCCCGTGGTGCACGTTGTTGGGGTGGCGGTGGGCGAAGTTTCCCCGGGTGCCCGCAGGCTCCGGCTCTCCTTCCCCGCGGGCCGCCGCCCCGGCCTCGCACACCTGACTCTGGGCCAGCTGCAGGTTGGTGAGCTTGCAGGGGCCCAGAGCCAGCGGGTGGCCGCTGCTGCCGCTTGGGGAGGACTTGAAGGAGGGGGGCCCCTCCCCGAACACCGGGGAACCGTCCTCTGCGGCGGCGGGCAGGGCCCGGGGTGGGGCTTGGGGGGCCGAGGGAGAGGCAGGGGGGCAGCAGGCGCGCCACGAGGCTCTCACGTCCCTCCGCCTGGCACAGTGGTGAGTGAAGACGAAGAGGCCCAGGGCGGAGGCTGCCACCCCGTACAAGCAGCTGCACACCACCCGGGGCAGCCAGCGCTGGGACACTGCCAGAGCCCCGCAGGCCCACATGGCCAAGTACAGGAAGTGCGTGGTCACCAGCGCCCCTAGCTGGACTCCCGGAGAATAGAGGCTGTCACCATCCTCCGGGGGCCCGGGCGTCCCCACCCGCGCGCTCCCAGTAGCAAGAAGGGAACCTGAGTCACTCAGGAGGGGGCCGCTGCCCCTGAGCCTGGTAGAACCCCTCAGCTCCTCCCCTGCCTCCAAGGAGGCCCTGCTGTTGCCCGCCTTGGGGTTCTGTGCCAGAGGACCCCGTAAGCGCAGCCCGGCGCACAGGAAATAGATCCAGGTGATGAGCAGAATCAAAGCCACCGGGATGTAGAAGGCGCCAAGGCTTGGACGCCACACCAGCCAGCAGCTGCAGGAGACACAGAAGCAATGATGAGGACAGGGGGCATGGCTGGGGGCCGGGGTGGTTGGGGAGACAGGATATGGCGAGTGCGGAGACAAGGACGGCTTGGTCAGCATGCGTGGGCTTGGGTTGGGTTATGGCTGGGTGGACCTGGCAGATGGCCCTGCCAGTGGAGTGGAAGGCATCTGGTGTTAGGTAGGTGGGCTTGGGGCGGGAGGGAGGGGTGCTCACTAGGGGCTGTGGTCCCGGTAGTTGTGGATGTTGACTGCAGCCGTGATGCCACAGATAATGAGTGGAATCCCTCCAGCGATCAAATAGAACCTGGAGGGAATGAGGGATTGGGGGTCCCAGAGATGGGGAAAGGGAAGGGAAGAACTGGGTGCTCAGAGCCCTTTGCTTGGTGTCTCTGTCCCATCCTCTTTCTCCTTTAAATTATCAGAATTTTTTGCCAGAGATGCAAGGTCCCTGCAGGGACTACTTGGACTTGGCCATGACTGTTCTAAGGGGCAGAGGCCAGAATTGCTCTCTCACCCTAAACAGTGCAGAAGTCAGGGGTGCCACTCAGGTTCCCAGGATCCTTGCCATGACATTTGGAGTCATCTCCTTCCCTGGCTTTGTCATGCCCCAGAAGCCCACAGGATGTCCCCCACTGCATGGTCTTGTGTGATCTGCTGAGTCTAGGGCCTAGCCTCTCCTGTCTTTGGAGAGTGATCTCCCAGGGACCTTAAACTCACCCTTCACCCACCCTGGGAGGTTTCCTGCGCCTGCCTCGGAGTCCCTCCCCAATTGCAAAGCTGGAATTGAAAGTATGTACCGGAGCATAGGACTGGGAGCGGGCAGGGCAGCGTCCCCTTCTTGTGGAGGGGGTGCCCTCCAGGTGAGCTCCTTGTGGAGCACTCGTGCCTTCACGCCCATCCAGAGCAGCGTGGATAGGGAGGAGTAGTGCAGGGTGATGCCCACCTGCGGGGTCAAGGCATGGAGGCTGGGGATATGGGGGCTACCACTGGACCTCCCAGAGCCTCAGCCCTGCTGATGTCCTCCCAGGCTTCCAGCCTCCGGCCCCCAGCTTTTTTACTTTACCCAGCCCACTCCCCATACACTCGCCAAGCTTCCATCCCTGCTGCCACCCTCTGCCTCCACCCCAGTGTTCTCTCCCACTGCAGGGCTTCCCATGACCCTGATATGGCTATCCAGCTGATCCCCCACCTCCCCACCACTGCAGGTCTCCATTTCCACTTTGAAGCCCATCTCCCATTCTCTCTGATCTGGTTCTTACCACCCCCTACTCTCACTCTCAACGACCCACCATCCCTGCCTTCCAAGGCTGCCACAGAGGAAGCCATGGAGCCGTGGAATATGAGCACCAGCCTTTTTCTTCCAGTGTATCTCCCCACTCTATGCCTAGGTGCCAGAACTCATCTCAGAGCACCACCCCCAAAGCCCCTTCTCCTGCTTACCGCCTGGCAGACCATCTGGTAGTTGGTGAGTGTGATGCCCCCCGCAAAGACAGCAGAGGTCATGGCCATGTGGAAGCACAAGTTCAGCAGCATGTGCCAGCCCTTCCGGGACACACGGATGGAGCTGCCCGGAAACAGTCTCTAATTAATGGCCGTCCAACCCAAGGTCAGGCCCATGGGGTCTCAAGGCCACTGGGAGAGCCACAGGGGGCAGGCACATATCTGCGTGTGTGAATGGGTGGGAATGTGACAGAGGCCATAGGGTAGGGCGTCCTTAACCCCTCAAAGTGATTCCAACCCCAATGGGTGAGAGGCTGAGAAAGTCATGTGGACCCACCTGGGGAAAAAACCCCTGCCAAGTCCTCAATGAGTCCACCCTGCACCCACGCTGGGAGGTTTCCTACACCTGTCTCGGAGTCCCTCACCCATTGCAAAGCTGGAATTGAAAGTATGTACCAGAGCATAGGACGGGGAGCGGACAGGGTGGGGGACCCTTCCGTGCCTGCCCACCATGCCCTACCTCCTGCAGGAGCACCCACCTGTGGTTGAGGATGTAGGTGATGATGGTGGCGAAGAGGCAGAGCAGCAGCAAGGCCGTGCAGGGGTACACCACGGGGTGCAGCCCTGCCCCGGCGCCCCCCACCTCCCTGGGAAAGGCGCTCAGCTCCTGGGAGAGGGCGGGAAGGAGGACGTGAGGAATATGGACACCTTGCCAGGCCCCCATGCCAACTTTCCTCTTCCCAGGCCCCGTCAGCCTTGGTCCTGCACTTTGGTGCTTAGTTCATCTGGGCAGGGAGGAAAGCTTCAGGCTGGACAGCTTAGGAAGCCAGCCCTATGGAGCCAGCTACTGCGGCCCCTTCCCTGCCTCTGGTCCTGCTTTGCTGGGGACTCTTCACGCCCCCAGCCTGAAAGACCAGAGATGAGGAGAAAGGGAGCAGGTGCTGCCTGTGACCAGCAGCAGGACTGCAGGACTGGAGAGTGGCAGTACCACGTGCCACGAGGGATGGGGTGACCAGGAAGGAGAAGGGTTCCCAGATTATTTTTTTCTTCTTTGTAAGAAGTCTCGGCTGGGCACAGTGACTCATGCCTGTAATCCCAGCACTTTGGGAAGCTGAGGCGGGTGGATCATTTGAGGTCAGGAGTTTGAGACCAGCCTGGCCAACATGGCAAAACCCTGTCTCTACTAAAAATACAAAAAATTAGCCAGGCATGGTGGCACACGCCTGTAATCCCAGCTACTTGGAAGGCTGACTCAGGAGAATTGCTTGGACCCAGGAGGCGGAGGTTGCAGTGAGCCGAGATCGTGCCACTGCACTCCAGCCTGGCGACAAAGCCAGACTCCGTCTCAAAAAAAAAAAAAAAAAAAAAAAAAAAAAAAAAAAAAAAAAAAAATCTGGTCTCAGAAAGTGCGGGATGTGAAGGCCAGGCTAGGGAGTTCCAGATCCATTAGGAGTTCCAGATCCATCAGATCCAACTATCTGGATATAAGCATGGAGGCCAGACCTCCCTGTCTCCTGATAGATGGAGAGGTGGGAGAGGCCAAAGGGCCATTTCCCCACATCCCACCACTCATGGGGCCCAGTAGGGCTGCTGTCCTTTCTGTATTTCTCCATGGTCCCAAGTGGTCAGAGTACACCCACCCCCATTTTCCACCCAGCCCATGTCCCTGCCCCCACCTACTTGTCACCCCACCGCACACCCACCATGAGTACGGCCACATTGCCCAAGTGCTGGCAGTGCAGGGCGCTGACATTGGGCTGGCTGGAGCGGAGCTGGCAGCCCTCCGAGGTCCAGCCCCCGGCCTCCCCGGGCCCCTCCTGGCTCCACCAAGCGGCCACAGGTTCGGCTCCCTCAGCCCAGTGCCGCAGCGAAACGGCCACTGGCTCTGTTAGGTTTCCCACGCCACAGCCACCTACAGGGGGAGAAGGACGTCCACACAGACACACACAGGGTGTCAGGGAGGTGGGCTCAGCTGGGACTCAGCAGCAGCAGCAGTGACAGGGTGTGTACTAGGCACCTGCCGGGCAGGGCACAGTGCTGGGCTGGGGGCATGTGATGAGATGCCAAGGACAGCCTCAGTCTAACGGGGGACCCTGGAGGGGGTGGGTGCGGATGATGGTGGAAAATGTGAGCCCTCTGTGGTGGCCCGCCCTGAGTGCTGGATGAGCAGTGATGTCATGCTCCATGGTGAGGACTCAGGCTGGGGGCGCTCAGGGACAAGAACACAGAAATGCAGATGGAGGGAACAGAAGCCAGGTGAAGGGAGGAGGGAGGCGGGCGGGATGGAGGGAGGACTAGGAGGAGGCGTTCCCAGTGGGAGAGGGGCTCCCGGAGCAGGCCCTGGTCTCCACAGACCCCTCACCCACCCGCCTCAACCCACACACTCCCACAGCCCATGCGGCTGCGGACACAGGGCTCTCACCTTCCTCAGGCCACCTTACTTGTCCTTTAAGTCTTAGTGGTTTTCGGGAAAGGCCTCCCTGGCCTCCAACTAGGTTGGGTGGTCCCTCATCCCTGTGCCCTCCAAAACACTTCACTGCTGCTCACTTACAACGAGCTGCTCACTCACTGCTGCTTACTTACAACGAGCTGCACTTACAATGACTTGTCCACTGCCTGTCCTCTCTGCTGAAGGGTGTGTTCCTCAAGGACAAAGCCGTAACTGTCTGTGCACAAGTGTGTCCCAGCTCAGGCACAGTCTGGCACATACCAGATACTCAGTGAGTGTCCCCGGCCAGAACGCAAGACCTGACAGCAAGAGTCTGTGCTAGGAACAGGATGGAACCCACGGTGGGGTGGCAGCGCCTTCTGGCTGGGCAAAGGGGGTACAGCGGCATCGCTAGGACCCTAGAGGGCTCATGGAGGGAGGCAGATGTCCTGATGGTGGGAAACAACCCAAGATTTTGAAGGGGCTCTCTGATGTGCAAAGTGCAGTTTGCATAAGGTGAATCTGGTGAGGGCATGAGGGATGGACTGAAGGTGGAGGTGTGGGGGCCAGAGATGGGCTGGTGCCAGCGTGGATGGTGGGAGCAACAGTGGAATCACCGGCAGAAAGAAGGCAGGTGTGGGGGTTGCTGGTCCCGGGGGAGAGATGGAATGATAAGAGGGGGACTGCAGGTGATCCATCTGCTTTCTGGGTGCCAGGCCCCCAGCTGGGTGGCGAGTCAGACACTCGGTGTCTCCCACCCCCCACACCTCTGCTCATGTTGTTATTCCTCTGCCCTGGTCTCCGCCCTTCCTTGGTGTCTCTGAAACTCCTGATCATCCCTCAAGGCCCATCTGTGTCAGTCCCACCTCCGCCACGACAGCTGGAGCCCTGTTGCCTTTTCAGAATGCTTCTCACCTGGGCTGCCTGTGCAGCAGCTTCCTGGAACCTCTCCTATGGCTGCCGTGGGAGGTTACTTCGCCCTCTACTGCTTAGGTAGCCTCTGGGAGCAGGGACCATGGCCTAGATGTTTTTATTCCTTCCAGCACCAGTGACAGTGCTGTTTCTAGCAGGCACCCGTTCAGCATTACTTGTCTGCATTGGGCCCGTGGGGTGTGTGTGTGTGTGTGTGTGTATCTCTGCCCTCTGCCCTGTTGGGAAAAGGTGAGAGACCCAACATCCTGTGTCGGTTCCACTAGGGCACTGGGGGGCTGTGGGCTAGGGAAGGGCAGGATAAAGGGGAACAGGGCGGACACACGAGAGGCACCCCGGGCAGGGCGGGGAGTTCAGCCCCTTACTGGTTCCTGCGAAGATGACGGGGGTGGCCACGCCACGCCTCTTGCCAGGCCCAGCAGCTCCGGGGCGGGAGGTGTTGCTGTGGCTGCGGAAGAGGCGGCCATTTCGGAAGACGAGCAGTTGCAGGGTGCAGTCTGGGGGCACCGGGGGAGCCAGGGCAGCCGGAAGGGATGAGAACAGACTCGGGGGCAGCTGGATGGAGGCCAGGGCCACGCTGTTCTGGGGGGACATAGGAGCTCCTCAGAGACACCAGGACCCCCTAGAGCACTGATGTCTTGCAGCCCCCTCCTCCCACCTCCTCTCACTGCCCCCACCAGGCACCTGCATCTGAGTGCCTCCCTTCTCCCACCCCCTCCCCCTCCCCCAGTGCCCACCTTGATGTGGAAGGACGACAGAGAAACATTGGGCTTCCCGGTGGTGCAGCGGAAGCGGAGCTGCTGGTCAGCTGGGGGCTCAGGTTCAGGTGGGGGGTTCTGGCCAGGGCTTCCTAGCCGTGCTCCCGGCACCCCTCCCTCCCTCCTCTGGAAGGCTGTGCAGGTCAGGCCCACGTAGCTGTGCGGCTTGATGAGGTAGGCCTCCAATGCCACGTTCCTCGCGTTCTGGGGACAGGGACCTTGTCATCCCACCATTTGAGATGGTGGCCTTCTGCTTGGGACTGCACATCTCTCTCAATGGGTCTGCTCAGGCTGTAGTCCTGCCCTTCAATCCTCAGTTTTTTCAAAGCCACCTCTTTTTTCTTTTTAGAGGAACAGGTTCTTGCTATGTCACCCAGGCTGGAGTGCAGTGTCACAATCAGCTCACTGCAGCCTACAAATCCTGGGCTCAAGTGATCCTCCCACCTCAGCCTCCTGAGTATCTGGGGCTACAGGCATGCTACCATGCCCATATAATTAAAAACATTTTTTTTTTTTTTTTAGAGATGGGGTTTCACCATGTTGCCCAGGCTAGTCTCAAATTCCAGGCCTCAAGTGATCCTCCCACCTTGGCCTCCCGAGTAGCTGGGACCACAGGCGCATGCCAACACTCCTGGGTAACTTTTGTATTTTTTGTAGAGACCAGGTCTCTCTTTGTTGCCCAGGCTGGTCTCCAACTCCTGGCCTCAGGAGATTCTCCTGTCTCGGCCTCCCAAAGTGCTGGGATTACAGGTGGAGCCACTGCGCCCGGCCTCTTGCTCACCTCTTAGGTATGCCAGTTCTGTTGCCTGACTCAGCTGTAGAGCAGGCTCCATGTCTCGCCCCTTTGCATCGCCCCAAGGGCCTACCTAGCACAGTATCTTGCACATACACGATGCTGTACTGTGGTTGTTATCGGATTGGAGCCCTCACCTTCTCTCAGGGAACTTCCATTACTCTTCACTCAATCCCGAGTGCTGTCTGCCCTGCCACCAAGCCCTCCTCCCATCCCTTCTACTCCTTTCACTCTTCCTCCTGCTTATTCCCGTCAGGCTGGCCCTTTGGCTCAGTTCCCCACCACGGAGTCTGGCATCACTTCTCCAGGGTCACTGGCCATCTCTCCTTAGCACTGCCCCTGACAACTTGGAAGTGAACCCCATGGCTCAGAACTTTGTCACGTCTGCTGCTCTTGCTAGCTGGGGCACAGCAAGTGCATGCATGAGAGGGAGCGCCTCCCTCCTCTGCATGCCAGGGCCACCCCCTATGCTGACCCCCATTACCACCGAGATGTGCTGGGCATGGGGGCTGAGGGCGGCCCCCCCGATGCGCTCCAGGGCACCCACGATGCGGCTGCAGGCCTTGTCCTCGCGCTGGGCCAGCCACAGCAGGTGCTCGTCCACCAGCATCAGGTTGCTGGCCATGTCCACCATCACCTCTACCAGCTGGGGGGACAGGGAAGTTGCTGAGGGCAGGGGCGGGGCTTGGGACTCAGGGGCTGGAGTGAGAGAGAGGCTTGAGCAAATGAGGGATGGGGGCGTTTTCCGAGCTCCTGAGGTCCAGCTGAGTCTCACCTCTTTGATCTGGTCGACATAACCCAAAAATTTCTGGATCATCTGAGCCACATAGACTACATCCATCATGTCTGAAAAGCTGGCGGCCTCAGCTGTGTACACACGCAGCTGGTGAGCCAGGGTCAGCGCATTGGAGGCATTGATGGGCATCTGGGGATTGGGGGAAGAGAGAGGATCATCTCGCCTGTTCCTTCTGCCCCCAAACTGCCCCTGGGGACCCTCTGCTCTGTGCCAGTGCTCAGTGCCTGAGGACAGGAGTCCAGCCTACCTGCTGGGTCTCATCAAGCTAGGAGGGCAGAGAGGCTGAGATCATCACAGCCCAAGGCCACCACTGCCAGCATCCCTGGTGTAAGGACAGTGGGACTCTGCTTTTGGCGTTGGTGAGTAAAGGGGCGTGAGGTGGCCGGATGGGGACAGAGGACTGGTGCCCTTCCCCACTGTGGCCTCAGTGGGTCTGAATCCCCCAGCAGAGGGCGGCTAGAGGAGAGGAGCCGACTCCTGGCTCTGCACAGGCAGGGGACAGGAGGCACAGCCCAGCGGCCCAGAGATCGGGCTCCCCTTGCCCGTTAGGTTGGCTTCTCCCTTCCCTGTGCCCCCGAAGCAGAGCTGGTGGGGTGCCCCAGCCTCTCCTCACCAGCACGAAGGTGTACAGCACCCTGGTGATGTCGTTGGTGTAGAGACAGTGGGAGTAGTCCCCCGGCTCCCAGCGGCCAGCACGGTCACACCGGCGGGAGGCTCGGGTGCCCGGGGCGCCCCCGCCCAGGGGCACTGAGGTGAAGGGATACTGCAGGCAGGACTGGTAGGCTGTGATGCCAGCCAGAGTTCGGGGCCACCTGGGGGCAGAGGCAGGAAGTTGCCGATGAACCAGGCTTCTCAGAACAACAGCCTTTCTCCCGACTTTAGAACTGTGAGGCCGGACTCCTTGGGGCCTTGGGGAAGGATCCAGGAGCGGGGTCCAGACCAGCCTTCCAGGGGTTCCCAAGTTCCACTCTCTTTGTTCTGACCGGGCTGTCACAGGCGATAGGGGGCTGGACTTTAGAGTTCTGAGTTTAAATTCAAGTTCTGCCACTTATTTGCTATGGCTTAAGGCAAAGTATTTATCCTTTCTCGGCCTCAGTATTCTCAGCTGTGCAGTGGGGAGAATAATAGCTTTCCTGCATAACAGAGAGGATCACTGGGATCTTAAAAGGTGATACTCTTTGTGGGCGAGCTTTTGCAAACTATGAATATAAGGAAGCAAATAAAAGCCTTTTTGTGGCCAGGCACAGTGCTTGAGCCCAGGGGTTTGAGACCAGCCTGGGCAACAAAGTGAGACCCTGTCTCTACAGAAAATAACACAATAAGCTAGGCATAGTGGCTGCGCCTGTAGTCCCAGCTCCTCGGGAGGCAGAGGTGGGAGAATTGCTTGAGCCCAGGAATTCGAGACTGCAGTGAGGTATGATTGTGCCACTGCACTGGAGCCTGGATGAAAGAGCAAGATCCTGTCTAAAAAAAGTCACAGTGGCTTAAGCCTGTAATCCCAGCACTTCGGGAGGCCGAGGCGGGTGGATCACTTGAGGCCAGGAGTTCGAGACCAGCCTAGCCAACATGGTGAAACCCTCCATTGAAAATACAAAAATTAGCTGTGCATGGTGGCACAGTCCAGCTACCGGGGAGGCTGAGGCAGCAAGATCATGCCATTGCACTCCAGCATGAGACTGTCTCAAAAAAAAAAAGTCTTTTTGTGCAGCACATCTCAGATGGTAATTTTGTTTGTTTGTTTGTTTGTTTTTGAGATGGAGTCTTGCTCTTGTCTCCTAGGCTGAGGCTGGAGTGCAATGGTGCGATCTTGGCTCACTGCAACCTCCGCCTCCCGGGTTCAAGCGATTCTCCTGCCTCAGCCTCCTGAGTAGTTGGGATTACAGGCACGCACCACCACACCTGGCTGATTTTTGTGCTTTTTGGTAGAGATGGGGTTTTGCCATGTTGGCCAGGCTCATCTCCTAACCTCAGATGATCCGCCTGCCTTGGCCTCCCAAAGTGCTGGGATTGTAGGTGTGAGCCACTGCACCCAGCCTCAGATGGTAAGTTTATACATAAAGTCTATCTATTCGATAGCAAGGCTTCAGGCTGAATGACAAAAGGAAGTGTCTTCTCCATCTTTAGGACCCAACAGAGACATCGGATGGGGAAACTCTGGCCACCTGTGATGTCAGGTGCAAGGGTGGGGTTGGGGGCTGGGCAGCCCTCTACAGGGTGGAGCGGGCCAAACCTGAAGTCCCCGCGGTTGTTGGCGACACGCTCGGCGGGGCAGTAGGAGGCAGAGGTCTCCAGCACCACGATCTCCACCTTCTTGCTGGCGTTGCCCTGGGCCATGGACACGGTGCACTCCCACTCGCCTGAGGCCCACACGCCGATGTGAGACAGCGTCAGCTCACTGCGGGTGGCAGGCGGAGCTAGCTCGTGAGTCACCCTTGGGCCCAGCCACGTCGCCCTCCCTCAGCACCGTCCTACGACATTAGCTGCAGGTCCTTTTTTCTTTAATGAAACAAGGAATGCAAGTACGCACTCCTTTTATTCTGATTGGCCTTATGATACTGTTTTTTTTGAGCTTCGATTTCCCCATCCTTATCATGGAGCCGATAGTATCTCTCTTGCAGGTCTACTGTAGAGATTAAATCTGGTGCCACAGATAGGAGCCACTCTATACAGTGTAAGAGCACTAAAGAGATGTCAAGTATCATCATTTTGTTCTATCAGATATTTATTTCTAGCCTCTATCTAGACCATCGATAACTTAGTCCAAGCTTTCCGTAAATATACACGCACATTCTCCCAGGAACACATCTGGGGGCAGCTCTTTTGCAGGGTGGTGATGGGTAGGGTAGGCCCCCCAACCCCATGCTGAGGCCTGAGGAGGGGCAGCGGGGCTCATACCTGGTGATGAAGGTGCAGTCGTGGATGAGGCTCTCGGCCAGGAGGATGCCCGCCTGCTCATCACCCTCCACAGGGGCTCGGTTGTGGTACCAGCGGATGTGGGTGTCGTTGCCCAGGTAGCTGGCAGAGCACTGGAAGGGCAGCCGATCCCCCTGGAATACCACTTGGCGTAGGGACGGGATGAGATGGTGTGTGTGCAGCTCCAGGGCCCCCTCTGTGGGAGGAGACACCAGGCGTGAGGCCCGAGTGCACACGCATGTGAGGCTGCACATGTGAGGGAGAGTCCAGCAGGATGGGGCGGGGCGGGACGGGACCCTTGGCCTGTAGCCTGCTCCAGCTGGGAAGGAAAAGGGGTCAAGAGAAAGTCTCCAGGGATAAGGGTAAAGGGGAGGGACAGGCGGTTTTTGGACAAAGAAAAGTGCTCCTTTCTCAGCACACGTGTTACCCCGAGAGGTGGGGCCAGATGAAAACATAAACAAGCAGTCCCAAGGGGGCTTAGAAAAGCTGATGGAGGACTGACCCCAGGACACCGCGGGAAAGGGGATGCCCTGGAGGACACGCCCAGCGCTCAGTCATAGGCGGAGTGGGGAGAATAACACCGGCCCTGCCTCACAGGGAGGGTCACTGGGATAGTAAATGTGATTCTTTTTGTGGGCTGGCTGTTGCAAACCTGTAATGAAAGAGAGCACAGAAAAGCCTTTCTGTGCTGGGCAGCACATCTCAGATGGTGATTTATACATAAAGATAAGGTCTCCCTAAATGCAAGAGCAGGACTCAGTGTCGTGGTCTTTTGCAAATTGCAATACAAAGGTAAAAATCTGTGGGTCTGACGGGAGGCTCGTGTCTGGGCCCTGGGTTGGTGGAGAGGCAGGGTCCCTGGTAGATGTGTAGTTGGGGGGACTTGCTCACCGCAGCAGAGCTGGGCCTCCTGGAGGCTGCCCAGGGCCTGCGCATGCAGGGCACTGGGGTAAGCACAGAGCGTGTGCTCCGACAGCTGCAGGGAGCGATTCTGGGCCCAGGGCAGCAGCCAGCGCAGGTGGCAGTCGCAGGTCAGGAACTCGGTGCCCAAGTCCCTGCAGGGTGGGCAGAGGGGTCACGGAGCAGAGCAGAGGGAGTGTGGGCTCGTGGGTGGCCTGGGGCCCCAGGGAGGGACAAGGCTGGAGAGGGTAGGAGGGGCAGAATCGGGTCTCTGTGCACCATCTCTGCCCCGGGCCATTGCAGGAAGGTGATCGTGGGGGCATTTCAGGCACTGTCTGCTGTGGCCACTCGTGAGGCCGGTCCTGGTGGTCATGATGCTTATACATCCCTCCTGGGCAGAGAAAGGGACAGGGGTCTGGGTCCTCGCACTAGGAAGAGATACTCACACAACCTTAAGGGCTGGCAGCTCATCAAAGACCCCAGGTTGCAGACTGGAGAAGATGTTTCCAGATATGTTTCTGCAGGGGACAGGGGACAACTGAGATGGGGTCTTAGGGTGTCCATGGGCGGGCGGAGGAGAGCAGGTGGGATGTGGAAGGGTTGGGGGCCACATTTTGCTTCCTATGCACTTCTTCCCTCTCCTCCCCTCCCCACTTCTCACCCCATCACTTACAGTCGGAGAAGCCTGGGGAGGCCCTGGAAGGTCTCGGAGGTGAGACAGCCAATCCGGTTGTTGGAGAGATCTCTAGAGAGACACAGGCAACCTCAGCGAGTCGGCCACGTGGCAGCACGCAGGTCCACTTGTGAGGAACACATGGGTGGGGCCAGGGCTTGTGTGGAGGGTGGGATGAAAAAGGAGATGAGGTTGGGGCCAGGCCACAGCTGGACTGGTAATGCCGGCTCCTTTGACCCCAGCCAAGGCACCCGAGCGGAAAGGAGGGGCAGGTGTGGGTGGGTGAGAGGAAAGGGGTGGGCATGGAGCAGGAGGGGTGACTTTCTCCCTCAGGAGGAAAGGGGTGGGGGTCAGGGGAGGGCATGCCACTCACAAGCGCTTCAGCTCCCCCAGGCCCAGGAAGGCGCCGGGCTGCACCATGCTGATGATGTTGTTCCTCAGGTCCCTGCAGAGGCAAGTGCAGAGGCCCTCACACCTCTCCCCACTGGAGCTGCCCTGCTCCCTGGGAGGGGTCCTCACTGTCACCGTGGTGTTGTTGCTGGGTTTCTCAGGGACTTGACTTCCTGCTAAACCTCTGCTCTCCTCAGCACTGGGTGGGAGGTGGGATTAAAGAACCACCCCGATCAAGGCCATTCTGGCCAACATGGTGAAACCCCGTCTCTACTAAAAATACAAAAAAAAAAAAAAAAAAAAAAAAATTAGCCGGGCGTGGCAGCATGCACCTGTAGTCCCAGCTAGGCAGGAAAATTGCTTGAACCCGGGAGGCAGAGGCTGCAGGGAGCCAAGATCGCACCACTGTACTCCAGCCTGGGCGACAGAGCGAGACTCCATCTCAAAAAAAAAAAAAAAAAAAAAAAGAACCACCCCCTCGGACAGGCCTCCTCTGCCTCCCTGGCTACCATCAGGGGGCACTGGCCAGAACGGAGAGAGGATGAAGAAGCCAAGAGATGGGATCACAAGGGCCTCGGACGACACGGAAAGCGCCCTGAATTGAGAGTTAGGAGGCCTCCTTTCCCACCCTGCCCCACCTCCGGGCTGCCCTGCAGGTCTCTGGGGTTGCCCTGGGATGCATTTGAAAATAGGTGTCATGGTCTTTTGTAAATTGCTATACAAAGGTAGAAGCTTCTTGAGCCTGGCCTTTGTGGGCAGGGGAGGGGGCACATGGGAGGGGTAGTTTTTTTGTTTTGTTTTGTTTTGTTTTTGAGGCAGGGTCTCTCTGTCACCCAGGCTGGAGTGCAGGGGTGTGATCGTGGCTCATTGTAACCTCAAATTCCTGGGCCAAGCCATCCTCCAACCTCTGCCTCCCAAGCAACTGGCACCACAGGTGTGTGCCACCACACCCTGCTAATTAAAAAAAATTTTTTTTTTTGGTAGAGACAGGTTCCCACTATGTTGCCCAGGCTGGTCCTGAACTCCTGGGCTCAAGTGATCCTCCCGCCTGGGCCTCCCAAAGTGCTGGGGTTACAAGTGTGAGCCACCGTGCTCAGCCAAGGGGGGTATTTTTATGGCTGTTTTATCCCTGTGCCCCTCTCTGTCTGACAGGCGAGGAAATAGGTCAGGTGGCTGGACGAGGCCCAGGTGGACTCTGCCTGGCTCCTCTCCAGCCAGTCCTGTCCAGCCTCCTCCTTCAGATGAGGAAGCCAGGGAGGTGACAGCTTGTTCAAGGTCCTCAGTCCTGTCTTCTCCATGGGTCTCCGCAGGAGCCCGTAGTGTCGGGAGACAGGACAGAAGGGGGCTGTGACCCCCCAGGGATCCCAGGGGCCAAACCTGGCCTAGAGGAGTGAGCGGCAGGTAAGTCTGCAGCCTTCCAGCCCTGAGTCTGTGGCTCAAATACAATCATGGCCTGGGCACAACTCTCTGCCCCCTTCCTCACCTGCCCCCGGGGCTGCAGGGACAGGGCTGAGGAGACAGTGCCCACCCACAGGCGACCTGCTGGGTATCTGCCTGCCCCAACCCCACACCTGCCAGGGCAGGCCCCTGGGCTCCTGGGGCAGGCAGGACCACAGAAGACCAAGGTGGGTGCCTGCTCACTGGCCTTCTCCCTCACCCTGTCCTCTGTGCCCTGCACAGCCAGGGATAGATGCCTAGAAGGCAGGGTGGGTGGGGCCAATTGCCCACCTACTCAAAGGCCAGCTGGCTCTTTCCTGAGCTAAACCAGGACAGGCTTCAGGCTCCATAGAGCTCATGGGGCTCACAGCCCAGCAGGCCTCCCTGTCCTGGGTCTGAGATGGAGAGAGTGGCCTCTTGGCTCCCACCCACTGGCAGGAGATTGTGAGGCAGCAGGCAAGGGTGGGGGACCCCTGTCTGCAGGGGCTGTGGCGGGAAGGCAGGAGATCCACAGAGATTTCTGGGGCCCACTTGCTTTCCCAGGCCCTGCCACCCCTCAGCCCAGATGGAGGAGGGGGTCAGGGGTGGGGGCTGAGGAGGCTCTTGGCCCTGCCCACCACAGCCTCATCAACGTCTCTGGATTACTGGGCAGGAGGGGGTTAACCAAGCCGGCTGCCTGCTGGGAGGAGAGGAAATGGGTGTTCAGGACGGGGACATACTGTCCCACCAGGGGGCCTGTTTGTGCACAGTCCCGCTTGGGGACAGAAACACTGTGCACAGCCCTTCCCACGGCCAGGGGAGCCCTCACCCTCAGCTCCTTCCCATAGGAAGGACTCGAAGGACTCAGCCGGCCTCCATGACCCCAAGTCCCTGGAGAAGGAAGGGAAGGGGCCACCAGAAGGGGCCAGTTCCCTAGAGGAGGGATGGCTTCCACGCTGGGGTGTGCTGAGAGGTGCCCCCCAGCGGGGCGCACACAGGGACTGTGCCAGGACACTGATCCTAGGCCCCTGGCTGAGGGAGAGGGATGCAGGATAAGTATCCTGGCTGCCAGGGGTGCCCCTCCGGCCCATCCCCCACCGTTTTGCCGCCAGACCCCATCCTCACCGCCTGCCCCTCTGGGGCTGTCCCAGCCTGTGCCCCCTGGCCCCTGTTGGGGTCTGGCCATTCTCAGGGCTCAGCCTCCCACCCCCACGTCGGGGACGGGCAGAGAGAAACACATTCCTCATTGTGTCACTTCCCTTCATGGGCTGCCAAGGGGCTTAGGCGCAGCCCCCCTTCCCTCCCCACTTACTTGTGTTTATTCTCATTTCCTCCCCGGCCCCCCTCAAAAGCCCCCACCAGCCTGCCCCACTGATGCTCTGCAGATGGGAGCGAGGCGGCACCCAGGCCCCAGCCTCTCTTCCTGCCCTCGATTTCCTGCAGCCCAGCCATGCTGGGGCCTTGGAAAGGGCGCCTCCACCTCCACGGAGGGTGGGCATGCCTTCTCCCTTGCCTTGAGCCCGCCTGGGGAGGAGCCTCGGGGTGACCAAGGCAGCCCCCAGGAGTGTTCTTGGGAGCTGGCCTGTCTCGGCTCCCTGGGCCGAACTCTGAGAGCCTGAAGGACCCATGGGAA
The DNA here is from genome assembly GCF_006542625.1 of Nomascus leucogenys. Taxonomy (NCBI): domain Eukaryota; kingdom Metazoa; phylum Chordata; class Mammalia; order Primates; family Hylobatidae; genus Nomascus; species Nomascus leucogenys. The sequence continues at coordinate 42,674,380 of NC_044388.1, read as the reverse complement.
GCCGATGCTGCCTGGTCCCTCTGGGTAAGAAGCTATGTCCTCCCTCGGGGCGGGAGAAATGCTGCCATAAGACTTGGACATTTTTGGGACCTGCAAGTCTCCTATAGCCTGGTTGTTTTGAGCCTTTCTTGCTTAGCACATCCTTTTGAAGACCTATGAAGGCCATGAACTTCTGCCCGAGAAAAACTCACTACACCCATCACTATGCATACAATTTCCAGAGGGGCGTAGAGCGCAAGTTAAGAAGCCCTGGCTGGGCGCGGTGGCTCACACCTGTAATCCCTGCACTTTGGGAGGCTGAGGTGGGCAGATCACCTGAGGTCAGGAGTTCGAGACCAGCCTGGCCAACATGGTGAAACCCCGTCTCTACTAAAAAAAAAAAAAAATTAGCCAGTGTGGTGGCGGGCGCCTGTAATTACAGCTAAATGGAAGGCTGAGGCAGGAGAATCGCCTGAACTTGGGAGGTGGAGGTTGCAGTGAGCTGAGATCTTGACACTGCTACACTCCAGCCTGGACGACAGAGTGAGACTCTTAAAAAAAAATGATAGAAGCCCTTTGCTGGATGGTCTGATCTGATCCCTCCATCTCTCAGGTGAAGCTAGAGTAGCTTGTGGAAGCATGCACAGATATGCTTCCACAGAGCCCTGTCCTTGGAACCTGGTAAAGACGCAGGGTGTTGATGGCGCTTCCCCTCCCTGCTACCCATTGCCCTTTGACTCCAGGCCACCCCTTCCGTGTATCTCTGTCAATATGCAGGAGGAAGATTCCCTTAAGCCAGATGTGGAGGGAGGATTCCTGGGAGCAAATCATGCCCCATGCTGTTGTTGGGAAAACAGAGGCTTTGGGAGCTGAGTGTGTAAGAATGAGTTTGTGAGCAGAAGCAATGAAAGGAGGAGGGAGTAACGGATTAATAAAAGTTCAGAAAAAGCAAAACGGGGTGAAATAGGAAACAAAGTAAAGATTGTTAAGTTGGACTTAATAACAACTTAAAAATTTTACACCTTTGGCCAGGTGAGTGGCTCATGCCTGTAATCCCAGCACTTTGGGAGGCTGAGGCAGGTAGATCACCTAAGGTCAGGAGCTTGAGACCAGCCTGGCTAACATGGTGAAACCCTGCCTCTACTAAAAATACAAAAAATTAGCCGGGTGTGGTGGCAGGAGCCTTGTAATCTCAGCTATTCAGGAGGCTGAGGCAGGAGAATCGCTTGAACCCGGGAGGTGGAGGTTGCAGTGAGCTGAGATCACACCATTGCACTCCAGCCTGGGCAACAGGAGCAAAACTCCGTCTCAAAAAAAAAAAAAAAAAAAATATTGCACCTTAAAGGATACCATCAAGAAAGTGAAAGAGAACTACAGAATGAGAGAAAATATTTGCAAATCAGATCTGATAAGGGATGTCTATTTAGAATATATACAGAACACTTACAACTCAATAGCAAAAAGACAAACAATCCAGTTGAAAAAAATGGGCAGGCTGGGCATGGTGGCTCATGCATGTAATCCCAGCACTCTGGGTGGCCAAGGCGGGCAGATCATGAGGTCAGGAGTTCAAGACCAGCCTGACCAACATGGTGAAACCCGTCTCCACTAAAAATACAAAAATTAGCTGGGCATGGTGGCGCACGCCTGTAATCCCAGCTACTCAGGAGGCTGAGGCAGGAGAATCACTTGAACCCAGGAGGCGGAGATTGCAGTGAGCTGAGATCATGCCATTGCACTCCAGCTTGGGCAACGAGTGAAACTGCATCTCAAAAAAAAAAAAAAAAAAAAAAATTGCACCTTAAAGGATATCATCAAGAAAGTGAAAGAGAACCACAGAATGAGAGAAAATATTTGCAAATCAGATCTGATAAGGGATGTCTATCTAGAATATATACAGGACTCTTACAACTCAATAGCAAAAAGACAAATAACCCAGTTGAAAAAAATGGGCAAAGGATCTGAATAGACATTTTATCCAAGAAGACACACAAATGGCCAATAAGCCCATGCAAAGATGCTCAACATCACCAGCAGTAAGGGAAATGCAAATCAAAGCCACTTGACACCTACTAAGACAGCTGTAATAAAAAAGAGAGACTCCAGCAAGTGTTGATGACGATGTGGAGAACTGGAACCCTTACACATTACTGGTGGGAATGTAAAATGGTGCAGACACTTTGGAAAACAGTTTCACAGTTAGGGTTACCATATGACCCAGAAATTCCACTCCTAGGTATATATCCAAGAGAAATACACATACATCCACACAAGAACCCATAGTTGAATGTTCACAGCAGCATTGTGTGCAGTAGCAAAAAGTAGAAACTGGCCACATGTGGTAGCTCAAGCCCGTAATCCCAACACTTTGGGAGGCTGAGGTAGGAGGATCACTTGAGACCAGGAGTTCGAGACCAGCCTGAGCAACACAGTGAGACTCCTATCTCTACCAAAAATAAAAATTGGCCAGGCATGGTGGTGCATGCCTGTAGTCCCAGCTACTCAGGCGGTTGAGGCAGGAGAATTGCTTGAGCCCAGGAAGTCAAGGCTGTAGTGAGCCGTGATCATGCCACTGCACTCTAGCACTCTAGCCTGGGCGTTATAGTGAGACTCTGTCTGTCAAAAAAAAAAAAAAAAAAAAAGGCTGGGCGCAGTGGCTTACACCTGTAATCCCAGCACTTTGGGAGGGTGAGGCGGGCGGATCACGAGGTCAGGAGTTTGAGACCAGCCTGACCAACATGGTGAAATCCCGTGTCTACTAAAAAATACAAAAATTAGCCAGGCATGGTGGCTCGTGCCTGTAATCCCAGCTACTCAGGAGGCTGAGGCAGGAGAATCACTTGAACTTGGGAGGAGTAGATTGCGGCAAGCCAAGATCGCACCACTGCACTCCAGACTGGGCAACAGAGTGAGACTCCAGCTCAAAAAAAAAAAAAAAGTAGTATCCGCCCAAATATTCAAGAGATGAAGGGATAAACAAAATGTGGTATAGTCATACAATGGAATATTATCTGGCCATTAAAAAGAACGAAGTGCTGATACGTGCTATAACATGGGTGAACCCTGAAAGTACCATGCTGAAAGAATCGAGTTATGAAAGATTACCTGTTGCATGATTTCATTTATAGAAAATGTCCAGAACAGGCAGATTTATAGACCTATAGACAGAAAGCAGATTAGTGGTTGCTTGGGCTGGGGGAAGAGGGGGTGGAGGAATGAGGAGTGACTGTTAATGATTCAAGGTTTCTTTTGCAGATGATGAAAATGTTCTAAAATTAGATTATGGTGATTACACAATTCTGTAAAATATACTAGAAACCACTGGATTGCACACTTTTTTTTAAAACGGGTGAACTTTTATGGCACGTAAATTATATCTCACTAGAGCCGTTAAAGAGCATGTGAGTTTTTATGACCGTGTGTCTGTGTGTGTGTGTGTGTGTGTGTGTACCCACATACAGGCGGTGGGGGTGGCAGAGAGTCAACTCCCTCTGGCCCCCACAGACCTCCCTGCTTGTGGTTTTGAAAATCAAATTATAGGTTCGGAGGCCACAAAGCAGCCTTCCCTGGGCCTACAAGACTTCCAGGGTTCACTAGAAAGTGGGGGCTGGCTGAGAAGTGGGCCAGGACACCCTGCAGGTATAGAAGTGTCTAGGGGAGGAAGGGAGAGGTTCTAGTCCCATCCTCCAGGCCCCTCTTGTCTCTGATAACAATCCACAGGTTATTTATTGAGCATGTACCCCATGCCAGGCATGGAGGCTACCATGGCCAACAAGAGGGCTGTCCCTGAACACATCAGCCTTCCTTCCTGGGCCTCAGTGGTGCCAGAGTCCAGGCAGCTTGCCTGTGGCATTCCTCCCCGGTGTTGTTGGGGACGGGGAGGGGAGGAGGGACAGAGCCCAGCAGCCTCACCCTCAGCCCCGCCCACAGATTAATGGAAGCCACCTGGCGTGGGGCGAGCCTCGCTCCACCCCCAGGCCGCCACTTTCGTTCGTTCCCATGAGCATCTGCTTCTAATGAGTGCCTCAGCACCCCTGCATACCAGCCCCCGGGGCTCATTAATCTCATTAAGTAATGACAAATCATCCCGGGGCTGACCGGGCTCCCCTCCCCAGACTCCTTTAGCCGTGCACGAGCCTCTGGGGGCCAGTGTCCACACAGACCCATATGCTGGCAGGCACGTAGTCTCGCTCCCTTGGCCTCTCTTCGGGCTGTCTGCCCTAGCTGGCTTGGTCCCTGGTCTAGAGGCATCTTACTGTGACTGACACCCTCAGAGCCCCCCAGAAAAGTCTTCCTGCGGCCTGCTCCCCATTGCATGTGCTTGGCAGGGGATCCCGGGGAATGAATCACCAGCTGTACTTGGAGCATGTATATTTCAGCTACACAATTGCCTGCTCAAGGCTGGGAACTGTAGGCAAATCTATGCAAATGATAGGCGGCCAGGGTAACATCTAGCAACTGGGAAACCTTCAGAGGGGAAGGGAACTGCCTGCCATATACTGGAAGCCTGTGCTGCCATGCATTCTGTGTAAGGAACTCTTCCTCTGTTCCTGTAACAACTCCTCATAGCCCCATTTTCCAGGTGAGTAACTCAGGGCTGGGAGAGGCACCGGAAGGTGAAAGAAGGAGGGATAATTCCACTCCAGGCTGCTTTTCACACCAAATGGAGTCCCACGCTCTTTCATCAGCTCCTCTCTGCCCCAAAAGTCTTTCCTTTGGGCAAGAAACAGTCTTGGCCATGCTGGAGGGTGGTGGGGGAGAGAGAGGGCCGAGAGGTGCAAGGCAGGTCTTCTGTACACTCCCTGGGTGGCCCAGGAGGTGTTTCTGCGGGGCTCTGTTTCAGGTCTTCCTGTCTATCCTACCTGGCTGATAAAGGCGTGTGCCCCCCATCTCCACCCCTACCCCCAACCTCTCTGGATGATCATCTCTGACATATCCCCACTGGGCATCTGCTCTGTGGCCTCTTCCTTGCCCACCCTGCCTATGCTGGCCTCAGGACCCTGCATTGCAAAACAGATACCACGCAGATCTACTCCAGCTCCTGTCCAACAAGGCGACCCCCTCACGTACACACAGCCCATTTGCAAAGGCCCAAGGGGCTCTCAGCCAAGGAGGCCATGCAAGCACATTCCGCAACAGCCTGGAGCTTCCGTTTCAGTTAGCAGACTGGGCCCCAACCCTCCCACGGGACGTGCTGCTCATAGACTGTGGGATGTCAAGTTGCCACGGCCTCAGCCGCCCAAGCCTAGACATCTGAATTTGACAGGACAGAGGGATCAGTGTTTCCTGAGCACCAACTACATGCCAGCCCGTGGAGTCTTATTCCTGATGAATAGGCCCTCAGTCTAGGGGTCATCTTGCCCACTGGCACCTAACCTGGCTGAGCATGAGAATTGTCTGCATAGCATGTAAAAAATTCCCAGGCCCCATGGGACAGATGAATGAGAATCTCCAGGAGGGAGGCCCAGCATCTGTATTACCCAAGGGCCCTCTCCTTCTGGGGGGATAGTAGTTGTGATGGTTAGTTTTGTGTCAGCTTGACCAAGGCTGTAGTACCCAGTGGTTTAATCACACATGAATCTAGATGTCGCTGTGCAGGCATTTTGTAGATGTGGTTGACATCTTCCATCAGCTGACCTCATGTGAAGGAGATGCTCCTATATGATGTGGGTGGGCCTCATCCAATCAGCTGAAGGCCTTAAGAGCAGACACTGAGGCTTCCTAGAGAAGAAATTCTGCCCCAAGACTGCAGCATCTGCTCCTGTCTGACTTCTCAGACTGCTGGCCTGCCCTACAGATATGGGGTCTGTCAGCCCCCACAATCATGTCAATCAATTCCTTTTTAAAAAATGTCTTCGTGGCCAGATGCGGTGGCTCATGCCTGTAATCCCAGCACTTTGGAAGGCCGAGGCGGGCGGATCACTTGAGGTCAGGAGTTTGAGACCAGCCTGGCCAACATGGTGAAACCCGGTCTCTACTAAAAATACAAGAATTAGCCAGGTGTGGTGGTACGTACCTGTAATCCCAGCTATTCAGGAGTCTGAGGCAGGAGAATCAATTGAACCTGGGAGGTGGAGGTTGCAGTGAGCCAAGATTGTGACACTGCACTCCAGACTGGGTGACAGAGTGAGACGCTGTCTCAAAAAAGAAAAAAAAAGGCCAGGCATGGTGGCTCATGCCTGTAATTCCAGCACTTTGGAAGGCCGAGGTGGGCGGATCACAAGGTCAAGAGATCGAGACCATCCTCATCCTGGCCAACATGGTGAAACACTGTCTGTACTAAAAATACAAAAATTAGCTGGGCGTCTTGGCGGGTGCCTGTAATCCCAGTTACTTGGGAAGCTGAGGCAGGAGAATCACTTAAACCAAGGGGGCAGAGGTTGCACTGAGCCGAGATCGTGCCACTGCACTCCAGCCTGGTGACAGAGAGAGACTCCATCTCAAAAAATAATAATAAGTATTTGTATATATAAATACAGCAGTGATCAGTGACCACGTTGGAGACCCTGAGCTCCTCCAGCCCTGAACAAGCACCATCCCTGTCCTGCTGCCCATGGCACACCCTTCTGCCCAGATGGCCCCTCCTTTGGAAAGCCTGGCCCTGTCACTGGGTTCTGTGATCATCTTCTCCCTATGGGCGCTGTGGGTGTCCCACACACATCCAAGGATCATAGAATTTTAGATCCATAATGCACCTCCCAAATCACCCCATCTACCCTAGCTCTTCTGACAATGAGGAATCGAAGGCCACCCCAGTACCCACCCCAGCATCACATCCTACCTGTCTCCTGCCACCTCCCCCTGGCTTGCTCTGCCAGCTCACACTGCCCTTCTGTTTCTCAGACTCCCCAGGCATTCCCTGAACCCAGGGGCCTTGGCAATGCCTGCTCTCTTCATCCTTCCTGAGAGCTCTGGGCTTCCTTTCTCGTCCCTTCAGGTCTCATGCCCAGGCATGTCATCAGCAAGGCCTTCCTGACCTCACTACATAAAATAGCACCCCTGGCCCTCTTGCTTTCTCTCCTCCTTATCCTGTCTTGTTTTTCTCTGCTGCACTTAGGCCTCTAGACACACCACACAGCTATTTGCTATTTTCTGGGTCCTATCAGTAGAGGTAAGGGCCGGGAGGGCAGGCACCTGATCTCCTGTGCTCACTCCCAATGCCTAGAACAGAGCGTGGCACATAGAAGGGCTCAGTGAGCACCTACAGAATGAATGGATAGGGTGACCAGCACAGAGCAGGAGCTGGGACTCAGCGTTTAGAATTCCCACTCTAGTGCTGCTCCTACATCGCACGACTCGGCATCAAGCCAGATGTTGCCTCTCGTGAGCTGCTGCTGCCCTGGTTCTTCTGACTGCCTGCCATGCTCAGGGTGCACTTGCTATGCAGCCTCCATAGCCTTGGTGCTGGAGAAGGACAGGCCATCTTTTCATCTTCATCAGAAAAATGTGCTCTCATGACACTGAAGGACAAGGAGACAGGGGAAGGGCTGAAGAAGGGGAGATGTCAGTGAGGCCACCAGGGGCTCTGTGCAGCACCTTCTCACTTGTGTGTGCTAAGGAGGAGGAGGAAGAGCCACTGCAGGAGGTGCCAGCCTGAGAGGGGCAGGGCAGGGGCTGAAGAGGCCACTGCGGCTTGCCTTCTCCAAAGACCCCTGGAAGGACATCTGGTTTCCTGCGACTCCAAGACTGCCTCCAAGACCAAGCCTGGGCTGAGCAGAGGACACAGAGCTCTCAAATGCTTAGCCGCTTTCCCTCTTTGTTGGCACCCAAGAGGACTTTTATTTCTATTTATTTATTTATTTATTTATTTATTTATTTATTTATTTAGAGCTGGAGTCTTGCTCTGTCACCCAGGCTGGAGTACAATGGCACGATCGCAGCTCACTGCAACCTATGCCTCCCGGGTTCAAGCAATTCTCCCTGCCTCAGCCTCCCAAGTAGCTGGGATTACAGGCACCCACCACCACACCCGGCTAATTTTTGTATTTTTAGTAGAGACAGGGCTTCACCATGTTGTCCAGGCTGGTCTTGAACTCCTAACCTCAGGTGATCCGACAGCCTTAGACTCCCAAAGTGCTGGGATTACAGGCACAAGCCCCCATGCCTGGCCTATTTATTTATTTATTTATTTATTTAGAGAGACAGGGTCTCACTCTTTTGCCCAAGCTGGAGTGCAGTGGCACAATTATGGCTCACTGCAGCCTCAACTTCCCCAGCTCAAGCGATTCCCACCTCAGCCTCCCAAGTAGCTGGAAATATGGGTGCATACCACCATGCCTGGCTAATTAAAAAAATTTTTTTTTTTCTAGAGACAGGGTCTCATTGTGTTGCCCAGACTGGTCTTGAGCTCCTGAGCTCAGGCAATCTGCCTGCCTCCCAAAGCTTTGGAATTACTGGTGTGAGCCACCAGGCCTGGCACCAAGGAGACTTAGATAGCAGCTTGGTGACAGCCCTTTCTCTGCATCAAGACCACTCTGTCTGTGAGCCACAGGGCAGATGGTCAGAAGGACCTAGTCACGGAGCTGTGTGCAAATGTCGCTGTCACCATCGCAGGTCCCCCTGCTATCCCCAGCTTGTCCCAGATTGGTAGACAGCCTGCTCTACCTTTCTGCCCAAATATGGGATTTGTGCCTTCCCACTCCCAGGAACCCAGCCAGGCCATCACTCTTTCCTCCCAGCTTCGGGGGCTTGGGGCCAGAGGCTTTCCCTTCCACTGTGGAATAGGCGTCACGGAGGCTCCCTCACGAGGCTGCTGTCATGGTGAGAGATGTCAACACCATGTCACATCCATACTGTGTCTCCATTACTTCTTTGGACTTTGCTGACACCTCCTTTGAACCTGACAAGAGCCCTAATCTACGTGTGTGTGTGTGTGTGTTTTGTTTTCATTTTGAGACAGAGTCTTGCTCTGTCCCCCAGGCTGGAGTGCAGTGGCGCAATCTCAGCTCACTGCAGGCTCCACCTCCCAGGTTCAAGCAATTCTCCTGCCTCAGCTTCCTGAGCAGCTGGGACTACAGGCGCACGCCACCATGCCCGGCTAATTTTTGTATTTTTAGTAGAGACGGGGTTTTACCATGTTGGCCAGGCTGGTCTCAAACTCCTGACCTCGTGATCCACCCACTTTGGCCTCCCAAAGTACTGGGATTATGGGCATGAGCCACCGCACCCAGCCGTGTGTGTGTGTGTGTGTGTGTGTGTGTGTTTGAGATGGAGTCTCGCTCTGTCATCCAGGCTGGAGTGCAGTGGCGCAATCTCAGCTTACTGCAATCTTCGCTTCCCAGGTTCAAGAGATTCTGGTGCCTCAGCCCCCGAGTAGCTGGGATTACAGGCATGCAGCACCATGTCCAGCTAATTTTTGTATTTTTAGTAGAGGCGGGGTTTTACCATGTTGGCCAGGCTAGTCTCGAACTCCTGGCCTCAAGTGATCCACCCGCCTCGGCCTCCCAAAGTGCTGGGAATACAGGTGTGAGCCACCGCGCCCGGCCTAAGTGTGTGTGTGTTTTTAAGAGACAGGGCCTTACTCTGTTACACAGGCTGGAGTGCAGTGGCACAATCACAGCTCACTGCAGGCTTGAACTCCTGGGCTCAAGCCGTCCTCCAGCCTCGGCTTCCCAGAGTGCTGGGATTTACAGAACCACCACGCCCAGGCCCCAATATACTTAATTCTAATATACATGGCATTGTTTGTGGTCTCCCCTGGACTGCAATCGCCTGGGCTCTTTTTGAGCAGGCGTCACACCTTTATTCTTTTGTGTCTCCCATTGCGCTGACCCATTTGGGCAAAATAGTGCTAGAAGGGCCAAGGGCCCTCCCTGTCGAAGGAACTAGGAACGCCTAGCAGGATGAGAGCAGAGATGGGAGAGGGGATGGGGGCGTGAGAGAGAAAGCAAGAGTCAGGCTGTAGGAGAGGTGGGAGGCCCAGGCTTCCTCTATGGAGGGGCAAGGACCCAGAGCTGTGGTCCAGGCTGTGGTCCCGGGATTGTACTGACGGAGCAGGGGACTTAGAGAGAGGGTGATTACATTCCTGAGTCTGGCAGCTTCAGTGACTGGCCCAAGCGGCTGAGTGAGGTCTCTCACCCAGAGCTTACCCTACCTCTCCATGAGCCCCGTGAACACTCTCCCCAGGCGGAGAGGGCAGGGCTTCTGCGTCCGCCCATTTCCCTAACAACTCACAGCCACCAGCTCCTCCTCGATAACCCTCTTCCCCACACTGGCCCCACCAGACGCAGGGGCCCCAGCTCTGGGAATGAGGTTCCAGCCGGCTAGCGGGGCCCTGGCAGCCCCAGGGCCAAGGCCAGCCTGAAGGCTGCCACTGCCCAGGCGGCTCTGAACCAGGGTGGGGTGGGCTGGAGTGGGGGAGAGGCTTGGAAACGGTCGGCCTTCCCCACCCTCAGCCACCTTGGGGCTTTGTTTGTTGATTTGTTTGTAGGAAAGGCAGAAAAGGGCCGCAGTCAGTCGCTTTAAGCCGCCCTCAGCCCTTTTATGCTGGGCCCCCAGCTGGGCGGGGGAGGCCAGTCGAGAGCTCAGCCCTCACAGCTAATTGCTCATTAAAGAGCGTTAATGAGCTTCTCAGAGGCCGCTCCCCGCTTCTCTCGCCGTGGCTGGCGGAGGAGCTGGTCTCTCGTTCCATACCAGCGCCTCTCTGGCTTCTCCTTGTTGGTCAAGCCCTGGGCAGGGTCCTAGTGGGTCTAACTCCGGGCCCTGCTTGGCCGGCAGGTTCTGGAGTCACTCAGCAACCAGCGTTCCTCCTCCTCCCTGGGGTGACCTCTTGCCATCATGGCCATCCCCCTCCTCCACCCCACCTTCCCCAGCACTTACAGCTTCTCCAGCAGCGACAGTCCCAAGAAGGAGCCATTGCGGAGCCCCGTGATCTTGTTATTGCTCAAGAGCCTGAAGAGACAGAGAGAACACAGACAGGAGAAGGTGCTGTTACGTGCTGGGCATCTGCTTTCACCACTGGTGGGGCCAGCTTGCATCTGTGTCAACGGCGCCCCCTGGAGTTGTGCGAGGCAGCAGCCCCACCCTCTACTTCCGGAGATTATAGGGAGAAGCCGGCCAACGGTCCACCCAGCCCCAAGTCAGACCTTCCTGCCCTGAGTCTCCTCCAAGCCTGGCTCTGACGTGGGGCTCTGTGTGCAGGTGGGAGGTGGGCTGAGCAGGTGGGGGTGACACTGTGATGCCCCGTTTCCACTCTGGAACCACAGGGCTGACCCTCGATGCCCCCTCATGCCCTTCACAGTTCCATCCTTGCTCAAGCCCTTCACCCAATATCCCGAGGAGAGTGGTGGGGAGAATGGCTTGCACGGGGCCAGGATGCCCAGCAGGTCTGGAGGCAGGCGGGAGCTGCCCTTCCTCGGAGGCTCGCATACTCTCACCTGTGAGCGGAGGACCTCACAGGCCCCCATCTCAGAGGGCCTGAGCGCACAGTGGCCGCACCCTAGCCTCCTAAGCCTTCTGAAGCCTTGGCAGAAAGCCAATGGAGCCCCAAGTGTAGGGGAAGCCAGGCCTCAGCCTCAGCCTCTGCGGCTCGGGTTCTGTTTATTTATTCGTTTGTATTTAGGGGAGGAGGAAAGGGGCCCCAAGTGACTGAGAGAGACCGAGTGTCTCATCTCCGCCCACCCACTCAGGCTTTCTCTGCCAAGCTCCCTGCTGGGAGGAGGGAGATCCAGGCCAGCCAAAGGGCTCATCCCCCAGTTAATTGCTTATTAGAAAGCTTTAATGAGCCTCTCCGCCCAAACTCTTGCCTGCCCTGGGCTGATGCAAAGGGTCTCCCTTCTTTGGTCTCAAGGGTAGAGAACTGACCTGGGAAGGCCAGAGGTGCAGGCCCTGGGCCTTTCCTTGAGCGAGCGGCCTCCAGGCTGGACTGGAAGGGAGGGGGAAGTGGGAAGGAACAAGCCCTAAGAAGAGCTGGCAAAGAGATGAGCCTCGAAGCTTCCTGGAAGTGGTGGGTGAACAGACCAGGGGCAGTGGGGAGACCCCCGACGGCTGACATTCCAGCAGCTCTGTCTTCCATTGGCTCGTGGAGAAGACAGTGGCCAGAATGGAGGGAAGCATGGAAAAGCGTTGAAGGGGCTTTCTAGGGCCATGGGAGGGGTGGAGACCTCATCTCCTTCCTTCCTTCTCCCCACTCCATAGATCCCTCCCACCCATGCCTAATGGTCCCTCCAATGGTGACATTTCCTGGTGGGAAGTGATGGGTAGGGGGGTAGGTTGGCTGAGTTTCCAAAATGCTTACACACACACAAACACACACACACATGCACAATGTTGATATGTCAAAAAGTACATCACAGTAGTTGTTATATGGGATATTAGACCTTCTATAAACTCATTTTATTATTTTATTTATTATTCTCATTTTATGGGTTAGGATAGTTTTATTTCACTTCATACATGGGGTGTTGGTGATGAATCATAATCTTGGCCATTCTTAGGGCCTCTAGAGGCCTCTAAAGGTCTCATCAGGCCCTGGTGGGGCTGGGGTGGCCTCTGAGTGGTGACAGGCTCTTTAAAAGAAATTTAAAAAAGATTTTTTTAGAGATGAGGTCTTGCTCTGTCACCCAGGCTACAGTGCAGTGGCACAGTTAGAGCTCACTGCAGCCTCACTCCTGGGCTCAAGGGATCCTCCTGCCTCTGCCTGAGTAGCTGGCACTATAGGCACGAGCCATCATGCCTGGAAGGTGACAGGCTCTGACTTTAAAGTCAAAGCCTGCCTCACTCCACCCCCAGTTCATGCCCTTCCTATACCCCAGAGTTTACATTAAATGTTGGACAAGGGGCTGGGTACGGTGGCTCACATCTGTAACCTAGCACTTTGGGAGGCTGGGACGGGCAAATCACTTGAGGCCAGGAGTTCAAGACCAGCTGGGCAACATAGTGAAACTCTGTCTCTACAAAATAAATAAATAAATAAAAAAAAATAAAAAATTAGCTGGGCCTGGTGGCATGGTACCTATAGTCCCAGCTACTCAGGAGCCTGAGGGAGGAGGATTGTATTGCTTGAGCCCAGGAGTTCAAGGCTACAGTGAGCTATGATGGCACGATTGCACTCCAGCCTGGGCAACAGAGTGAGACCCAGACTCAAAAAAAAAAAAAAAAAAAAAAAACCCCAAAAATTCTGCAACTCCCAAATCCTCAATATTAAAACCTGAGATCTCAGTTTGAGAGCTCTGCCCAGCGTGGGGCAGAGGTGGTGTTGGTGGGGGTGGTTCCTCACATTTTCCCAACTCTTTAGCCTTTAACCCACTTCAAATACCCCAAATTCTTTAACAGAGAGATGACTAAAACAACAACAACAAAACCATTGCAAGTGCATGTCACTTTAAATTTTCTTTTCTTTTTTCTTTTTTTTCTGAAACAGAGTCTCACTCTGTGGCCCAGACTGGAGTGCAATGGCATGATGTCAGCTCACTGCAACCTCTGCCTCCAGGGTTCAAGTGATTCTCCTGCCTCAGCCTCCAGAGTAGCTGGATTACAGGTGCCCGTCACCATGCATGGCTAATTTTTATATTTTTAGTAGAGGCGGGGTTTCACCATGTTGGCCAGGCTGGTCTCAAACTGCTGACCTCAGGTGATCCACCTGCCTCGGCCTCCCAGAGTGCTGGGATTACAGGTGTGAGCCACTGCACCCAGCCCATTTTAAATTTCCTAGTAGACACATTTAAAAAGTTTAAAAGTTGGGTCAGGTGCGGTGGCTCACGCCTATAATCCCAGCACTCTGGGAGGCTGAGGCAGGCGGATCACCTGAGGTCAGGAGTTTGAGACCAGCCTGGCTAACATGGCGAAACCCCGTCTCTACTAAAAAATACAAAATTAGCCAGGGGTGCAGGAAAAAAAAAAAAAAAAAAAAAAAAAAAAAAAAAAAAAAAAAAAAAAAAAAAAAAAAAAAAAAAAAAAAAAAAAAAAAAAAAAAAAAAGCGTGGTGGCAGGCGCCCGTAAGCCCAGCTACTTGGGAGGCTGAGGCAGGAGAATCTCTTGAACCTAAGAGGTGGAGGTTGCAGTGAGCCAAGAACACACTATTGCACTCCAGCCTAGGTGACGAGAGTGAAACTCCGTCTCAAAAAAAAAAAAACAAAACAAAACACACACACACAGTATAAACGTTCTTTTTCTTTTCTTTCTTTTTTTTTTTTTTGAGACAGGGTCTTGCTCTGTCGCCCAGTCTGGAGTGCAGTGGCGCGATCTCGGTTCACTGCAAGCTCCACCTCCCGGGTTCACGCCATTCTCCTGCCTCAGCCTCTTGAGTAGCTGGGACTACAGGCACCTGCTACCACGCCCGGCTAATTTTTTTGCATTTTTTTAGTAGAGACGGGGTTTCACCATGTTAGCCAGGATGGTCTCGATCTCTTGACCTCGTGATCAACCCGCCTCAGCCTCCCAAAGTGCTGGGATTACAGGTGTGAGCCACCGCACCCGGCCTAAAAGTTCATTTTGAGAACATACGTTATTTAGGCCCGGTGCAGTGGCTCATGCCTGTAATCCCAGTGCTTTGGAAGGCTGAGGCAGGAGAATTGCTTGAAGCCAGGAGTTCAAGACCGGTCTGGGCAACATAGCAAGACCCTGTCTCTACAAAAAATTTTTTAAAAAGTAGCCAGACATGGCGGCCTGCCTGTAGTCCTAGCTACTTGGGAGGACGAGGCAAGAGGATCACTTGAGCCCAGGAGTTTGAGGCTGCAGTGAGCTGTGATTGCACCACTGCACTCCAGCCTGAGCGAGACTCTGTTTCTTTCTTTTTTTTTTGAGAGAGAGTCTTGTTCTGTCGCCAGGCTGGAGTGCAGTGGTGTGCTCTCAGCTCACTGCAACCTCCGCCTCCCGGGTTCAATCGATTCTCCTGCCGCCGCCTGCCAAGTAGCTGGGACTACAGGTGCATGCCACCACGCCCAGATAATTTTTGTATTTTTATTAGAAACAGGGTTTCACCATGTTGGCCAGGAGGGTCCCGATCTCTTGATCTTGTGATCTGCCTGCCTTATCTTCCTAAAGTGCTGGGATTACAGGCGTGAGCCACCTCACGAGACCCTGTTTCTAAAAATATATATGTGTGTGTGTGTGTGTATATATATGTATATTTATGTATATATATGATCTAACTCTAACTCAATATCCAAAATATTATTTCAATATGTAATCAATATAAAATTATTAATGAGATACTTTCGTTTTGATTTTGGTACAAAGTCTTAGGACTCTGGAATGTCCTACTACTCTATTCTCTGCCAACACATCTCAATTCAGACCAGCTGCGGACCAAGTGCACTCGTGTCCGTGTGCAGGGTGGGAGCAGAGTGACAGATCGGGGACCTGCCCCAGAGGAGGGTAAGGACGAGCCTCTGGCCCAGAATAGCTTATCTCTGAGACCGGCTCCCATCCCTCCCCAAGCCGCCCTGAGCCCAGATTTTATGCAGGCCCAGTCTGTCTGTCTGTCTGTCTGTCTCTCTCTCTCTTCCCTCCACCCACCCCTCTCTCTCTGAGGCAGCCTCTGTGCGTGCTGGGAGGCAAGGGCTGAGTTGAGTGGGGGGCAGCTGCAGCCCACGCTTCCGGTTTGGCTAGCCCAGCACCAATTCCAGCCCTGAAAGTCTTGAAATGAGATATTTTCTTGCTGCAGAGAACATTGTCCTGATTCCCCACCCTCTAACCCACTCGCAGACGCAGGCACCAGGCAAAGGCCTTTTCATCCTTCTCCTCCAAGGGGCCCCCTTCTTGCCGAATTTCTAGCTCTTGGAAAGACCTCAGGCAGATCGCTGTATGATTCGAATCCTCAGATACCCAGCATTGGATTTTTTGGCCTTAACAACCTGGAGAGGTCTGAGGAAGTTTACTCTAGACCTGGATTATCCAGAGAGGGGCCTCCAGTGACATTGAGCTTGCTGGTTCTATTCTCCAGAGGGTGCCTTGTGGTGGGTCTGTCTGGGGAGAGGAGGGCAGGCAGTTTTAGACAGATAGTGCAGGGATCTGGTCTTTTTTTTTTTTTTTTTTTTTAAGAGAGACAAGTCTCGCCCTATTGCCCAGGCTGGAGTGCAGTGGCATGATCACAAATCACTGCAGCCTCCACCTCTTGAGCTCAAGCAATCCTCTCACCTTGGCCTCCCCAGGAGCTAGGACTATAGGCATGCGCCACCATGACCAGCTAATTAAAAAAAAAAATGTTTTTGTAGAGGCTAGATGAGGTGGCTCATGCCTATAATCCCAGCAGTTTGGGAGGCCAAGGTGGGTGGATCACTTGAGGCCAGGAGTTCAAGACCAGCCTAGCCAACATGGTGAAATCTCATCCCTACTAAAAACAAAAATTAGCCGGGTGTGGTGGTGCACACCTGTAATCCCAGCTACTCTGGAGGCTGAGGCAGGAGAATCACTTGAACCCGGGAGGTGGAGGTTGCAGTAAGCCAAGATCATGCCACTGCACTCCAGCCCGGGCAGCAGAGCAAGACTCTGTCTCAAAAAAAAAAAAAAAAAAAAAAAGAAAGAAAGAAAAAAGTTTTTCTAGAGACGAGGATCTCACTATGTTACCCAGGCTGGTCTTGAACTTCTAAACTCAAGAAATCGACTTGCCTCAGCCTCTCAAAGTGCTGGGATTATAGGGATGAGCCACTGTGCCTGGCTGGGTCTGGCATTTTTATGGGCAGGTAGGAAGCTGGGCATTACAGCACTGCTGATGGGGATGAACATGCATGCACACGCATGCACACACACACACACACAGCTTCATCCAATGGGCAGAAAAATGTTCCCACCATTCTAGGCTGTCCCCTGGGAGGAAAGCAGGCAAAGTGGTCACTTGGGCAGGGAAGGAGGGGGCGTTGGACCCACAGCTCCATCCAACACAGACACAGGGTCAGCCTAGGCCCTCTTCAACCCCCACAAGACAGACGTCTCCTCAACCCGCTCCGTCTTCTGGCCCTAAAACCTCACGGGGGCCAGCCAGGTAGATTTCCTGCTCAACCACACACTAGCTCTGCCCCAGAGCCCTGGCTGGCCTGGCCAGGCATCTTCAGCTTCTTTCTTCCCTCCCTCCCACGCCCTTCTCCCACTCCTAATGTCAAGCTTTTCACAGGAAGGAGGGCCAGTCCCTGGAGTCTCCTGTTCTCTACTTCAGAGTTTGAAATCTGGCCGGAGAGACGGGGCACACCGAGTCCATTCCAGAACTCTCTCCCGGCTGGGGTCCTATTTTGGGGGAGAGAAGCAAGCAGAGTTCCCACTAATGAGGCTGGAGGCCAAGGGAGCAAGCGGCTGGCGTCTACAGAGAGGCTCTGTGGGCTCTGGGCAGCCGCAGGAACGTACCAGATACCACCCCGACATCAAAGATGACCCTGCAGAAGTCACATGGGCACACAGCACATGCCTCAACTAAATGTTTCTCACATGTGCGGGAAGAGTCATGCGTGTCAGCCCCCTGCCAACCACTCGGACCCAATGAGCTCCTCACTGGACTTGGGGTATCCATACTCCCTAGGGAGTCTGATCCTGAAGCCTCCATCGGTTCAGGCCATCACTAGGTTCCTAGAGTCTGGGAGGCCCCGTCTCCAACACCTGCCACTGGCAGCTTGGCCGTGTCTTAGGGAAACCATCAGGGTAGGAGGCGGTCTGCTTGCTGATGCCAAAAAGCCCTGGGGCTCGAACCCCCACCGAAATCAGAGCTCTCGGCCTCCCCTGCAGGCGCTGTGCCTTTGAGCATTTCCAGGGCCCAAAGAGACGCCTAAAACCTAAAAAAGAAGCATTGCCTCTAAAATATAGATGCTGCAAAGACGGAAATTAACCAATGCTTAATGACATAATTACCCAATGTCATACTATGTCATTAGCAATAATTATTATGTTCGATGACGGATGTGGGTACATTTTAGTATGGTTGATACGACAGTAAGACCTCCAAAAGTGAGGATGCTCGCCGTGCACAGGCCCTGTTTCAACACACAACCTCAGGTGAAAGGCTGGCCTGTGACTTCCCGTCCCTCCGTGGCTGCCTTCACATGCATTTAGCCTGACTGCAAGGGACATAAATGTTGGGGAGGACATGTAAGGTGTCCTGCCCGCTCCTGTACTTCCCTGCCACCCTTCCCTGGGCTGGACGCCTGTCCGGTCAGCCCTGAACACCGACTGGCCATAGAAGGAGGCCTAGGGAGGGGCTTTAGGGGACTGGGTCCTGAGACTGCCCCTGAACCCAGCCTGGAAGCTGGGCTGTCCAGGCAGGGCTGGAGGCCCAGGCCATGAGAGAAAACAGACCTGCAGTGAGTCCTGCTCCACCCTGCCTTCTCTCATAGGTCTGGCCTCCTTTCTTTAATCTACCCTCGCTACAAGGGCACCCCAACTTGGTGGTGAGCAGGGGGAACCAAGAAACTGGGGCTTGGATGGGAAGGGAATCTGTGGCTTTGGGACAGAACCTGGAGACAGAAACCTAAGAAAATGGGCTACATGCCGGGCGCAGTGGCTCACATCTGTAATCTCAGCACTTTGGGAGGACGAGGCGGGTGATCACTTGAGGTCAGGAGTTCGAGACCAGCCCGGCCAACATGGTGAAACCCCGTCTCTATTAAAAATACAAAAATTAGCCTGACAAGGTAGCACGCATCTGTAGTCCCAGCTACTAGGGAGGCTGAGGCGGGAGAATCACTTGAACCCGGGAGGCAGAGGTTGCAGAGAGCCAAGATTGTGCCACTGCACTCCAGCCTGGGTGACAGAGTGAGACTCGACTCTGTCTCAAAAAAGAAAAAAAAAAAGAAAAAAGAAAAAAAGAAAAAGAAAAAGAAAATGGGCTACAGGTATTCGTTGGGGGTAATCAGTATACCTTGATGGGGATTTGGGGGTCACAGCATCCTGGCTTGAGGACAAGGAACGTAGTCTGATGTAGTCATCCACAGTTAGGTATTCATTCATTCATCCATTCATTCATTCATTGCTCAGAGCTACCTAACAGCCACTGTGCACTCAGCCTTGTGTAACAGGCTAGTCCTACAAACATAAATCATACATCGCATATCTGCAAACTTCCATTCATAGGAGGTGGAGGGAGATGTGTCCAACAGGATGGAATGTTTATCTATGTGTGTGTCTGTGTTTCCCTGATTTGTGGAGGCTGGGATATTACCCCCAATTGACCTTAAACATTTCCTCCATGCACAACCTAAAAGCCCCCCGGGGGGAGCCAAGCTTTTGGGTGAAGAAAGCAGACCTCTTTGAGGGGTAGGTGGTGATGGAGGTCTCTCTATGTTGCCCAGGTTGGTCTTGAACTCCTCTTGCCTCAGCCTCTGGACTAGCTAGTATGCCACCATGCCCGGCTAACAAAAAAAATGTTTTTTGTTTGTTTTTTGTTTGAGATGGAGTCTCACTCTGTCACCCAGGCTGGAGTGCAGTGGTATGATCTCGGCTCACTGCAACCTCCACCTCCCGGGTCCAAGCGACTCGCCTGCCTCAGCCTCATGAGTAGCTGGGATTACAGGTGCGTGCCACTACACCCGGCTAATTTTTTGTATTTTTAGTAGAGACGGGGTTTCACCGTGTTAGCCAGGATGGTCTGGAACTCCTGACCTCGTGATCCACCCACCTCGGCCTCCCAAAGTGTTGGAATTACAGGCGTGAGCCACCATGACCGGCCAAAAAAGAAAAAAAAATTTTAGACACGGATCTCTATGTGCCCAGACTGGTTTTGAACCCCTGGCCTCAAGTGATCCCCCTGCCTCAGCCTGCAGAGTAGCTGAGATTACAGCGAAAGGCCAACACACGCGGCACAGACCTCTTTTAAAATACAAATAGACCCAAAAGGATTGAAGTTATCAGTCTTTTCTACCTACGCAGATACTCGTCTTTGACCTTTCCTCCCTAGAAGCTCTATTTGCTGCCCTGATCCTGTCCGGCGTTGTAAACTGGTACCTGTCTCCAGGAGACTGTAAGGACAGAAGGGCAGAGCCTGGGTCTTTTGCCTCCTCCCATGGGGCGAAGATACACTGTAGGCATTGGCTGAGTGACAGGGGCAGAGCTCCAGGATGGAGGGGCTGTTTGGTCAACAGAGAGTTCACTGCTGAGCCCTGGGTTTCCCCAAGCCAAATGGCAGTTTCTTTCTACCTCCAATTCCCAATCTCTCCCCAGCACCTAGGAGATAGCATCCATCCTTCTCTGAGTGAGCCTGGCTCCATGGTACAGCCTTTCTGGGATGCCACACCCATAGGGGTCACATTGTCTGAAGCTACCCAAGGTGGTGCCAGAGAGGAAGAGGAAACAGTTGGAAGGGCGTTTTAGAGACAATGGGTTGCACATTTCCTGGGTCAGACTGATTTCAAATACTCCATGCAGTGCTTCTGTACAGGGACCCCATGAATACGCTTGTACTTGTTAGGCCATTAGGGGGTCGGGGGAGCCCTTTTTCCCTGGCTCATGTATCCATGTGGAGGAAAACGGATTAGGGCATCTGCCCTGTCCCATCTCCAGGGATGGCTCCTCTGATTGGTCAGTGTGCAAAGAGGCCCCAGACCTTCCTGCCTGCAGAGCTGTTTAATGTGGGGGCTCTCCTTCAGAGGGGCTGGGAATGGGACTCGGATGTCCCCTGGGTGGGCAGCTCTGACTAAACTCATTGCTGCTGAACCTCTAAGCTAGGTCTTCCAACAGCTTTTATCAACAATAAACCTGTATTTTGATCTCCCGCCTGCTAACCTATTCTATATCTCCGCAACCCTCCTCAAGTGAAGTCAGGAAGTATTGTTTTTGGGGTCAGGCCCCTTAAACTCCCAGTCCCACGTGCCTGCGTTTTCATCAGAAAACACCCTTGCCATCAGCAGAGTGGGCAGATGTGGCCTCCGGGGCCCCTGCTGGCTGGGGCAGTGTCACTGTTTGAGAGTGAGGGTGGTGAGGCTTTCAAGAGGTCTGAGAAGTTTCAGAGTTTCCAGATCTGTCTGTCTTGCTTCCTCTCCCTTTCTCCTGGAGATGTGGCTGCCCTTGGTGGCTTTGTCTCTGGATTCCCACCTGCACAGACTAACAGCAGAGGGGATGGGAGGCAGGAGCCCTGGGGTCTAGTTAGAGCTGCCTGGCTAAGAGCTGTGTGTGTGTGTGTGTGTGTGTGTGTGTGTGTGTCTCACCGTGGGCAGGTTGGCCCCTCCCTGGGGGTAGACTGGAGACCCCACACCTTATCTTTGATGGTCTTTCCCATCCTGGACGCTGAGTCTCCTGAAGCCTGAAGTCATAGTTTCTGCCTCAATACATAATTCCCAGCAAGGCTAGGAGCCCTGGCAGGGGAAGGGAGGAGGAGAGGGAGGAACAGAGGCGGTAAAGGGGGCCCTGAGACCTTCTCTTCCCTTCCCAGCTGGGAGATGTCTGGCCCCTTGGTTGAGGCTGGAACTCCCTCCCCAGGACTCGCCCTCCCACCCTGTCCATTGCCTGCTCCTCTGTGACAGATGGGGCTCCCGCGCCTCACCTGGCCCCATCCATCCTGCACACCTCCCTGGCTCCCAGGAAAGGGCTGGGAGAGCTGAGAATGTCCTGGGAGGCTGCTGGAGTGACCTACACTCAATGGCTTCTCTGCCCCCTCCCCCCATAACCCAGTCCTGAAAGCAAAGGAATGTTCTGGAGTTTGGGAAGGATGGGGGCCCCCGGAGGAGGGAGGAAGGGGAGGAGGCAGCTTTGTCCTGTCAGTGTCTGAGCTGTAAATAGAACAGAGCGGCTGGGCTGGGGGAATGAAAATAAACAGCCCCTCTGAGCAGCCCTTCCTAGCGGTTACCGGATCTTCCTTCTGGTCCCCCAGTCTGGGGCCATTTCCCTCCTCTCCCCGCCCCTGCTCTCTGGCTGCTCCCAGGGAGGCTGGGGCAGCCTCTACCTCTGGGGTGATGGGGAGGATAGCGGTGTCTGGGTCCAGGCTGTGTGGCGTCTGGGAACTCTCTTCCCCTCTCTGGACTTTGCTGAGGGGAGCAGCCAGTGCCTCCATGGAGTGGAAGGACAGCGATCAACTCAGAGGTGGCTGGAACTTATTCTCCATGAGGAAAGGGTTCTTCTCCCAATGACTCCCATGTGGGATAAACTTAGAAACACTCTCTTTCTTTAAAAACATGACCCCGCATTGAAGGGTCAATTTATGGTTAGGTTCAAATTACATTGGTTTGCCTGTGCCTTTGGGGGAAATTCTCACACTCCCCCCCCAGGACGGGGGTTGCCACTCCCCCTCCCTAATCACAGAGGGGAGAGCCGTGGTAGCCAGCAGGAGGGGACTTCGGTGGCTTCAGGAGTGGCTAGGTTCATGCACATGCAGGAGTAACTCCGGCCAAATAACACATTCGGGGTCTTGGACCCACTGGGGGCGGAGTCACAAGTGCCCCCTTAGGAGCCAGCATGATGGCCTCTGCAGTGTTTTTCATTCAACCAGTGGGCCCCAGAGAGCTCTGAGCTCTGCCCAGGGCTCTGCCTAGGATGGGACCCTGACTCTAACATCCTGCAGCAGAGGGAGCCCTCAGGGGAGGGGCTTCCAGGCCCCAGAGGATGGATGGGTGGAATCCCTGGATCCCGAGCTAGCGACCTCCAGCTTCTCCAGTGGGTGGTGGGGAAAAGTCCAGGAGAGACTGAGGTTTCTGCTGGGCCCCTCCCTTTGAACTGGCGAGGTCCCGGAGCCCAGGTGGGGGTGCCGCCGCTGAGAGCTGCACCCCTGGGTGGGGAGGGGAGTGGGTGCTGGAGTCTCCGGGCTTGCCCTGGCCTTCTCTGTCTCTGGCCTCTTCCCTCTCTTCTTTCCTTCTTTTTCTTTGCTCTTTCCCCCTCCCCCTCTTCTCTCACAAAAGCTCTCTGTACACAGCCACTTCCTCTGGCTGCTGTCTCTGCGCCCAGACCTTATGAGAACCATATGGGGGAAAGCTGGTGGAAGGGAAGGGGGTGGGGGCGCCGGCCTGGGCCTGCCCCTCCACCAGCATCCTTGTCCTGCCCTCGGGCCATGTGCACGATGCTTGGCACACTTTGCCCAAATTCCCCTAACTGGATCCTGGTGGCTGTAACGAGGGGCCCTGAAGTGAGTCCCAGCCAGCAGCTGGAGGTCCAGAGGGAGATCTGTGCTCAAGAACAACTTCCCTGAGGCCCATCATCCTTAAATTCCCCCACCAAGACCACTGAACTCCCAGCAGAAGAACCCAGCCTGTACTGGGCACACCTGCGGCAGACAGCCTCTTCTCCCCTAGGTGGGCAGCCTGCGTGGTGGGCACCCCCGCTTTCCTGAATGGGAGGCCGAGCAGGTTGAGAGTTTGCCTCTTCTGGGGAAATTCAAAGTGACCTCTCCTTGCCCAGCCTGGAATGTTCCCAGGTCAAGAGGGCTCAGATCCTGCTGGGAAGGAACCGGGTTTTTTAAAGCGTCTTTTGTGTCTAATGGGTCCCAAGTTCAGCCAGGTGAGCAGCGAGGCCCTCACCTGGCAGGAATGCAATGCCCATCCCGGCGCCAGCCCCAGCCGGCTGTGTGACTGTCAGCAAGACACCCTTCTTCTCCTGGCCTCAGTTTGCTCAGCTGTAAGATGTGAGACTGGACTTCCTTATCGCTAAGATCCTTTGGAGCCCAGGCTGTCTGGGAATTTATGACACTGGCTGGTATCCTCGGAGTGCCTGCTCAGATGTCCTAGGAGGTCTTCATAGATTTCCTTCTGGAGTTATCTACAAACAGTCCTTTCCTGGAATTCCTTATCCTCAGCCCCCTTCCCCCTCACTCACTCCCAGAGCTGAGAACCTCAGCCCTCAGCTGCTCTCGAGTAATAGTGGGGCTCACAGTGGTCTGCACCTTCCTCCCACACCCAGGTTCTCCCGGTCATAAGCCACCCCCCGTGGGACCTTTTCCCTGGGGGAGGCCCACAAAGGCTCCTGCTCTCTCTGTTCAGAAGCACGGGTGCCCACAGCTGCCCTGCAGACTGGGCTGGGAGCCTGGGGGGTGGGGTGGGACAGAGGGATCAGGAAGGAAGCCAAGAGCTCAGCTTTCCTGGAAAACTGCAAATGAAAATCCACTAGAGAAAAAAATGCAAAGGATGGGGGAGACGGGGGATGCAAAAACAGAAGGCAGAGTTGAGATAATGGGTGGAGGTGGCAGGAGGGCTTTCCATGCGGTAAACGGGACTGTGAACGGGGTCGCCTCTGACTGCAGGAAGGCTTTCTCAGAGTGCAGGAGGAGGCTCTCCGCAGACAGGGACCCCACCTTCATGCCTGAACAGCCCCCAGCACTCAGACTCCCCAAGGATCAATCCTGAGTGCCCTGGGGCCCCATCTTGGAGGAAAAAAAAAGGTCTTCCACGGGAATGTGGGGGAGATGGGGAGGGAGGATAAAGCCAAAACACAAAAATGAATGGCTCCAGTTTTATTTGCACCAGGTGACAAGCTAAAAGGTGAAAAGGAAAATGT
The DNA here is from genome assembly GCF_006542625.1 of Nomascus leucogenys. NCBI lineage: Eukaryota > Metazoa > Chordata > Mammalia > Primates > Hylobatidae > Nomascus > Nomascus leucogenys. The sequence goes on along the minus strand of NC_044388.1, from coordinate 42,650,068 downwards.
TCGTGGCAGGAAAAAAAATAAATAAAGCACGAAGGAGGAATTTGGAAATGAGTCTGGCCATTTGCGTGGGGCGGCTCTCAGCTCTTGTCCTCTGGTTTTGCTGCTAGGCAAAAGAAGCGGCAGCCCCCTCCTTCCCAGATGCAGGGTCTCAGAGAGCGATACCCCAAAGACCAGACACTTTGACACACTGAGAGACTTTAGGGGCCTCAAAACTTGGAGCTCAGAACCAAGATCCTCCTAACTTATCTTGTCCCCTGTTCCCCCAGCGCAGGGATGGGGCACTCTCCCTGGAATTCCCTTATCTGATGGAGAAAACTTCTCCCCGAAATAAAGGCAACGGTCTAAATACCTCCTCCCTAGAGATCTCAGCAAATAACCAAGACAGAGCGGGAGAAGAGTCTGGGAATCGTCACTGCACCCAGACTTCTCATCTACTCGGAGAGCTCTGAGAGATCACCTGAGAGGTGTGATCCGCATAAATCCGCATAATGAAACCACCTTTTGCTTCTGTGCAGCTCACCTTCTCCGGAGTCCCATCACCTACCAGCCACCTCCCACCTCCCAGTCCATACATCTCTCCTCTGTGGAGAGAGCATTTCAGCCTTATTGACTCCCGTGCACACGTGTGTGCGTAACAGTAATACATGAGTTATGCTTTTCTCTTGTTAACCTGGGGTTTTTGTTGTTGTTAGAGGGCTGTTGGCTGTAACCCTTCCCGATGGGGAGGAGACAGATCGTCCCCTTTCAGCCCCTACACAGACTTTCTCCTGCTCCCTCCCTCAAGATGCATCCTGGGGTGGGTGTGGGGGTGCTGGAGGGACTGAGCCTCAGAGGAGGGAACCTTTGCCCAGCTTCTGCTGAAGGAGAGCCTGGGTTCTTTTTCTTTTCGAAGCCAGCTGGTGGGGATTGGGGGGTGCCATGAGGATGAGGATTATTCGAAGTCTGGTGGGAGAGCTAAGCAGTAAGTCTGTGGCTGGGGATTCCATTACCCTCCAGGCTGAAGGACCGGTGGTCTCTCCAGGGCGTCCCTGGCCTGCCCTGTTTGTGTCCCTGTGGGGACATCCAGAGCCAGGCTCGGGGGGCTGCTCCTGCTCCTTAAAGGGTATCCTGTCCTAAGCCTGATGGGTCAGTGGCCTGGGAGGATTTGGGATTGGAGGGTGAGCTAGGGGTCACCTTTGCTGCCATCCGGTTCTAATGTATTCTTACCAAGAGCTAGCCCAGCTCTCTCCGTGGAGTGGCGTGGATAGGAATTAACCACGGTCTGATCATTCTAAGATGTATTGCAAAACTGCCTTTCTATCCACGGCCTCCCCCACTTCCTTCTGCCTTTGATATGTTAGGATCCCCTAACCCTGACACAGAGACACACAGAGAACACACATCCCACATATGTGCATGAGCAGACACAAGAGCGTGCACACATGCACGCACAACTCTCAGCTCTGAATTCTTTTTTTTTTTTTTTTTACGGAGTCTTGCTCTGTCGCCCAGACTGGAGTGCAATGGCGTGATCCCGGCTCACTGCAACCTCCGCCTCCCGGGTTCAAGCGATTCTCCTGCCTCAGCCTCCGGCCTCCTGAGTAGCCGGGATTACAGGCGCGCGCTACCACGCCCGGCTAATTTTTGTATTTTTAGTAGAGATGGGGTTTCACCATGTTGGTCAGGCTGGTCTCGGACTCCTGACCTCATGATCCACCCGCCTCTGCCTCTGAAAGTGCTGGGATTACAGGCGTGAGACCGCACCCGGCCTCAGCTCTGAATTCTTATGCAGCTGGGACTTACGCAGACGCTACCGACTATTCCGCAGAGCAAGCATTTTTCTCCTCCAGAACTAAGTGAGCTGGGGAATGCCCAGGCCTGCCTGGACCCTCAAACCCCAGCGGACAGTCAGAGAGCGCTGCCCTGAACAGCCACAGGTGCCTTCCCTGGCCACGGCCTTACCCTGAGCAGCAGAGAGGCGGCAGCGAGCAGACACACCGCCTCCACCCCTAAGGCACACACATGCACACACACACCCGGGCCGGGGAAAATGCAGGCCGGGCGGCCAGCGTCCGAGGCTGACCAGTTGTGTCCTGTCAGGAAGCGGGCAGCCTCTGAACTCACCCAACCAGAGGCGTTACTGTATTGTTCTGGACACAATCGAAAAGACTGGGCCAGCCCGGACTCCGGGCAAGGGGCAGTGGAGAAACGGTTGCCACTGGGGTCAGGAGGACAGGGAAAGGGAAGAGGCTCTTAGGCTGGATTTGGGACAGGAAAGGAAGCGGCGGCCGCGGGGGCCCAACCCTCAAGTCCACGGCATGCGTGGAGCTGCGAGCACGTGGTCGGCGCAGGAAATCTCTGCGGTGGGGAGGGGTCGCCAATGCTCGCGCGGCTGCTGGGACTTGCGACCCCCTTGCAGGAGGCTTGGGGTCGGGTTGCGGTGCTGCCGCGCTCGCTGCCAGCAAAGCAAAGGCGTACTGAGGCCCTGACTAAGGGAAGTCGCCGAAGGAGGCCCGGGTGGGCTGCGGTGAGGGAACCCCGCTTCCTCAGCCGCGTTTCTTTCTTCGCAGTCTTTGCGCAAAGTCAATCAAGAAACAGCCAAAGCTCGAGTTACTTCCAGGGGAGGCAAAGGAGAGGCAAGGACGCGGGACCCAGTACTGAGCTCACTGCACGAACGGCGCCGCGGGAGAGGGGCCTCTAGAGGGATGGGGACGCCAGGGTCTCCTGCAGCCCAGAAGCGCCCGCATTCCAAGGGCCGACTTTTCCGAGCCTAGCCTCCCCTTGCCTTAAGGAGACCGGCTGGAAGCGGCGCTGGCAGGCCAGGGTGCATGGATGGGATGACCCCAATTGAAGGGACAAGGCCAGCCAGGTAAATCCGGAGACTCCTCCAGCCCAGTCCGGGACGCGTCCGTAGTGGTTAGGACCACAGCCCCCTCCTGGCCACGGGCGTCGATCTTTCCTGAGTATTCCCCGCTCTCACCCTTCTCAGGTCCCCAAAGTCCGCAACCCTAGTCCAGGCTGGAAATCCGGGGCGTGGGTTCCCTGCAGGCGTGCGCTCCACTTCACCTGTGCAGGTGAGTGGGCGCCTGCGGTGCCTTTCTCTGGGGTGCGCCTGTCTCCCGCAGCTCCTTCCCGCCTCCACACTCCTGGAGCCCCAGTCTCTCCCCTGCTCCTCCAATATTCCCCTCTGGGCGCCTGAACTCAGGCCTGTCCAGGACTCTCTGAAGTGGGGGGATAGCCCCCTTCCCCCTGCTCCCACCCCTCCCGTCTCGCCTCCCTTCGTCCCCAGTCCCGGCTCGGGCGGAACTGGCCTGGTAGGGTACTCACAGGGTAACGGTGCCGTTAGGCAGCAGGCCGGGCTCGGGAGGCTCCGGGAGGTCCCCGCCGCCGCACACCACCCTCCGGCGAGCCGGGCCAGGGACGCCGCCGCTCAGCCCCTTGGGCCGCTCCCCCGAGCACTTGCAGCTGCGGATGGGTAGCGGGCAGCCGGGCGCGCCCCGAGCCTCGGGCGCCAGGAGCAGCAGGAGCCACGGCAGCAGCGGCAGCAGCAGGCGCGCGGGCGCCCCCCGCATCCTGCGTCCCCCGGCGCCCATCAACCCATCGCCCCGCGGGGACCCACAGCGCTGGGGCCCGGCTGCGCGCCGGCGGGAGGGACCCAGGCGTGCGGGAGGAGTGCTCAGCGGGGGCCCGGGGCGCCCGAGGGCGTGGAGGGGGGCCCTGGGCGGAGGCGAGCCCCGGGGTCCCCGCCGCCGCGCCCCGGGGGCATGTCCGGCGAGCGCCCCGGCGGGGAGGACGCGGGCGCGGCTGTCAGCGCAGCGCGGGCAACCCCCGGCTGCGCGGCCGGAGTCTCAGCGCTCGGTCCTCGGGCCACTGGAGGCCTGGCCCCTCCGCGTCGCCTGCTCGCTGGGCGCTGGGCTGGGACCTAGCGGATCGCACTGGGCTCCTGCTGCCGCCGCCGCCGCCGCTCCGTTCCATGGATGGAGGCTGCTCCGCGCCGCGCCGCTCCCGCCGCCGGTCCCCGCCCGCCCGGGCCTTCCGCGGGGCCCTAGCGCCGCCCGATACGAGGCCAGGCCGAGGCCCTCTGCCGAGTGGGGGCGGGCCAGCTGGCTTGAGGACCCTGGTCCCCGCGCCCGCCCTGCACCAACACTCCTCTCCCGCTTGTCCCCGCGCCCCGGGCCAGGACCCTTCCTTTCCGCAACCTATCTCAGACCTCTGAGCCGACCACCACCGCCTTCCACAAAATTTCCCTCGCCCGTGCTGGTGCAGCTTGCACCTCCAGGCTGCTGGGGCCCTCCTGGACCCGCCGGCTTGGACAGAGACGTCTGGGGCGCCCTGTTTTGGGTTGAACTTGGTGGAAGGCTCTGAGGTTTCCTTTGGCCCCTGACACGATGATCAGTCTGGAAGTCGGCTCTCACTCTCCCTCCAGCTCCGGTGGAGGCAGCCGCAGGAGGATGGCAGCCGAGATGAGGAGGCAGCAGACCCTCCGCCGCTGCGGTGACCTCGCTCAGCGGGGGGTGCATGTCATTCGGCCAAGGAGAGGTCAAAGGCCAAGGCAGACAAGGCTAGACTGGGCCTCCTACATTTTCCACAACGCTGTGTGTGTGTGCGTGCGTGTGTGTGTGTGTGTGTGTGTGTGTTTCGGGGACAGTGAGTGGGACAAGGGAAAAGTAGATGAGGAGGAGCAGGGCTTTGCAGCAGGGTATGGAAAGAGCACTGCACAGTGAGTCTGGAGACCCCTATTCTAGACTCGGCTCTGCCTCTTATTACTGTCTGACCTTGGACACAGTCCCTAGCTTGCTGGGGTAGCAGATCTCTGGGGTTGAAATGGGGCTCTGCCTGCTGCCTAGTTTATAGAGTGGCATTAGATGCCCAGTAAATAGTGGCATTAGAATAAGAGAGTGTGGTGGGGGGGAGGGGCACATGGTTTCCAAAGGCAGAGGACTGGTAGTGGCAGGGGTGACCTTGACAACTAGTGGTGGGTATAAAGCTGCCTGCAGGCCGGACGCGGTGGCTGACACCTGTAATCCCAGCACTTTTCGAGGCCGAGGCAGGGGGATCACTTGAGGTGAGGAGTTTGAGATCCACCTGGCCAACATGATGAAACCCTTGTCTGTACTAAATATACAAAAATTATCCGGGCGTGGTGGTGGGCGCCTGTAATCCCAGCTACGTGGGAGGCTGAGGCACGAGAATTGCTTGAACCCAGGAGGTGGAGGTTGCAGTGAGCTGAGATCGTGCCACTGCACGGCAGCCTGGTGACAAAGTGAGACTCCGTCTCAATAAATAAATAAATTAATTTTTAAAAAAAATGGCCTGCAGTACACCAGAACCAGGGCTGGGGACAGGCAGTAAGAAGTGCAGCCCAGGGGTCTGCTTCCTCTGTTTCTCCACAGAGGCTCACCTTTCTATTGCTTAATAGAGCTGCCAGGATGGGGCAGGACTCCCGTTCCCCCTCCTTCAGTCTATGACCCAAGTGGTCCCCAAGGTGAGCGCCACCTTCTTCAGTGAGCTTAGCCCTGCTGGTGTGCGGTGGTGCCTTTTCCAGGGCCCCTGTGCCTGTCAGCCAAGACTACCCTGACTATGCAGGGAAGTGGCTTTTCTCTCTTGCCCGTTGGCATTGGTGGCAGGCAGGGGCCTAGACGTTGGCCTCTTCACTTTCCCTCCCTGGCTCCACAGATCTCCCCCAGTTGCAGGCTCTCTGGTTCCTTGAACTTCCGAAGATAAATAAATAGTGACTGCAAATGGAGGAAGGGAGAAGGGGAATGGACTCCCCCAGCAGGAACCCTCGCAGGCGGTGGCCCAGGCTGCATTCCTCAGGAAAGAGCTGACAGCAGAGCCACAGCCCATAGGCAGGGCTGTGCAGCCCTCCTGTTCACAGGCAAGGAAGACTCTGAGATCTCTGGCCTGGGTCATATAGCTTTTCTGTGATTTCCTTTGGCTAAATGAAGACACTCAAAGTCTGAAGAGGAATTCTACTGGAACACCCACTCCTGGAGGCTGAACAGAGGCCAAAGGCCATTTAATGAGGCGAGGCTTCCCCACCACTAGGAATGAAATGTCTGATGGAGACATTTACAAAACACTGGCCTGTCCTGAGGGTCACCACATTTGACTTCTTACCCACCCAGGGAGGTGATGAAGTGAAGGTTACTTTCTTATTTTGCAAGTATGGATGAAGAAACTGAGTCACTGAGACTAGAGTCCAAGGGTAGGAAGTTACTTTCTGATTCCTTTTTTTTGTGTACGTGTGAGACAAGGTCTGGCTCTATCACCCAGGCTGGAGTGCAGTGGCAGGAACACTGCAGCCTCGATCTCCTGGGTTCAATCCTCCCACCTCTGCCTCCCAAGTTGCTGGAACTACAGGTGTGTTATTGCACGCGGCTAATTTTTTTTAATGTTTTGTAGAGATGGGGGTCTCGCCATGTTGCCCAGGCTGGTCTCAAACTCCTGGACTCCAGCAATCCTCCTGGCTTGGCCTCCCAAAGTGCTGGGATTACAGGAGTGAGCCACCGCGACCTGCCATGAGATGTTTTAATCCTTTTTTGTTCTTATTTCTAGTATACTGTGCCCAGCCATGGTTCCTTTTTAAGTGCTTTCTTCTCGAGCCAGAGGGAGCCTTTCCCCTGGGAAGCTTCCTGCAGACCTCTCCTCAGAAGTGCAGGGAGGAGTGAATGAATTGCCCACATCAAAATCTTTTTGTTTTGATGTTTGTTTGAGATAGGAGAATGACTCGAATTTAGTTCCAGACCTCAAAAAATCTGCTAGGGAGCCTGACCAATTAAACACACCTTGATCGGAGGTGATAAGTTCTTCAGTGGTGATCACAGACACAAGGCTGAATTAATTCCGACCAGAGCAAGGGAGAGGGGACTTTCCGAAAGAGTCCGTTTAATTTGGGCAAGAATGTAATCTACCGGACTCTATGAGACCTTATTCCCCTAAGAGTCTAAGGGCTCATATCTGCCATCTCCCTCTCGAAAGAAGTTTGCCGGGAGCTAGCTGCTAGCTGATCTCTCTGAGACTGAGCAGATTGGAGCTACCGTGGGAGGCACATAAGGAACGTGGACATCCACTGAGTGCTTATTATGTGCCAAGCGCTTGTTGAGTACATTTCATAAGAATTAGCTGATTTAGCCAGGCACGGTGACTCATGCCTGTAATCCCAGCATTTTGGGAGGCTGAGGCGGGCAGATCACCTGAGGCCAGGAGTTCGAGACCAGCCTGGCCAACAGGGCAAAATCTTGTCTCTACTAAAAATACAAAAATTAGCTGGGCGTGGTGGCGGGCGCCTGTAATCCCAGCTACTTGGGAAGCTGAGGCAGGAGAATCGCTTGAACCTGGGAGGCGGAGGCTGCAGTGAGTTGAGATTGCACCACTGCACTCCAGCCTGGGGGACAGAGTGAGACTCCATCTCAAAAAAAAAGAATTAGCTCATTTAGTTGTCACAACAGAGTAAGGACTTTTTTTTTTTTTTTTTTTTTGAGTCAGAGTTTCGCTCTTGTTGCCTGGGTTGGAGTGCAATGGCATGGTCTTGGCTCACTGGAACCTCCACCTCCTGGGTTCAAGGTTCAATTTTCATGCCTCAGCCTCCCAACTAGCTGCCCGCCACCATGTCCAGCTAATTTTTTTTTGTATTTTTAGTAAAGATGGGGTTCACCATGTTGGCCAGGCTGGTCTCGAACTCCTGACCTCAAGTGATCCGCCCACCTCAGCCTCCCAAAGTGTTGAGATCACAGGGGTGAGCCACTGTGCCTAGCGGTTAGGGCAATTTTTTTTTAACAGATAGGGAACCCAAAGAGTACCTCACCCAAGAATATATAGCTAGTAAGTAACGGAACCAAGATATGGACTCCTGGAACCAAAGTCGAAAAATTTTTTGAGACAGGGTCTCTCTCTGTTGCCCAGGCTGGAATGCAATGGTACAAGCATAGCTCACTGCAGCCTTGAACTTCCAGGCTCAAGTAATCCTCCCACCTTAGCCTTCTGAGTAACTGGGACCACAGGCATGTGCCACCACGCCCGACTAATTTTTAAATTTTTTGTAGAGATGGGGTCTCGCTATGTTGCCCAGGCTGGTCTCAAACTCCCAGCCTCAAGTAATCCTCCTGCCTCAGGCCCCCCTAAGTACTGGGATTACAAGCATGAGCCATGGTGCCTGGCCTAGAGACCAGATTTTTAACTGCTGTACTCTGTCATCTCCCAAGAGTTTCACTTCCCCTTGTGTGTGTGTGTTTTTTTTTTTTTTGACGGAGTCTTGCTCTGTTACCCAGGCTGGAGTGCAATGGCATGATCTCAGCTCACTGCAACCTCCACCTCCCGGGTTCAAGCATTCTCCTGCCCCAGCCTTCCGAGTAGCTGGGATTATAGGTGCATGCCACCATGCATGGCTAATTTTTTGTATCTTTAGTAGAGACGGGGTTTCACCTCGTTGGCTAGGCTGGTCTCCAACTCCTGACCTCAGGTGATCCACCCACCTCAGCCTCCCACAGTGCTGGGATTACAGGTGTAAGCCACCACGCCTGGCACCCCTTGTGGTTTTTTTTTTTAACTTTGATTCTCTGGCCTTCTCTGAGCGAAACCTTTAGAGATGTCCACTCTTAACCCATAGCTGGTAGTAGAACTAAGACACACTTGGCTTTTTCCCTAATAGAGTCTGGGAATGGAGAAACTTCCTGAAGGAACTTCACTACTAAGCTAGGAGAAAGTAATGGGTAGATAAAGAATATACACAGACTGCCGGGCATGGTGGCTCATGCCTGTAATCCCAGCACTTTGGGAGGCCGAGGCGGGCGGATCACGAGGTCAGGAGATCGAGACCATCCTGGCCAACATGGTGAAACCCCCCCATCTCTACTAAAAATACAAAAATTAGCCGGGCGTGGTGGCACGTGCCTGTAATCCTAGCTACTTGGGAGGTGGAGGCAGGAGAATCCCTTGAACCAGGGAGTTGGAGGTTGCAGTGAGCTGAGATTGCACCACAGCACTCTAGCCTCGCGACAGAGCAAGGCTCCATCTCAAAAAAAAAAAATTAGTGGGTGTGGTGGTGCGTGCCTGTAATCGCAGCTACTTGGAAGGCTGAGGCAGGAGAATCGCTTGAACCCAGGAGGTGGAGCTGAGATCGTGCCATTACACTCCAGCCTGGGCAACAAGAGTGAAACTCTGTCTCAAAAAAAAACAAACAAACAAAAAAGAAGAATATACAGACTGTAAGCATGCAGAGGTGCTGGGGGTGACAACAGCTAACAAGCTCCCAGCACCAGGCCCTCTTCTCTTCTGTGGTGTGTCAGAGGGCCCCACCCAGGCTGTTCACCATTTTTTTTTTTTTTTTTTTTTTTGAGACAGGGTCTTGCTCTGTCACTCAGGCTGGAGTGCTGTGCTGTGACCATAGGTCACATCAGCCCTGAACTCCTGGGCTCCAGCAATCCTTCCACCTCGGCCTCCCAAAGTGCTGGGATTGCAGGCGTGAGCCTAGACTATGCCTGGCCTTACCGTTTAATGCTAAGGTTTTCTAATTTCCTTCTGTGCCTTGTTGTTTTTCAGATTTTAACAATCAGACTCAGGTCAGCAGTGGTTGAGACAATGGCCCATAATTGGCTCGAGAATGCAAACGTGGCATTTCTCCAGGGTTCCATTAGCTCAGAATGACAAGGTGACCCCCCTGCCCCCACCTCCCTTGCAAGATGGCTCTCTGGGGCTTCCTCTGAGCTCTGTTCCTGTCTTGCACCTCCCTGTGGGGACAGCTGAGCTGCTGGTCCTATTGGAGCAGCATGAACACCTTGCTGGGTGTTCATGAGGGAGAAAAACTCATGAAGGAATGAATCGGAACTGTTGGATGCTATGCATATAAATATTTAGGCCTGTGAGGGCTTCTCTTTGGTGATCTGATTCCACCACATACAAGGTATCTCAGCATAATTCAGACATTCCTGCAGGAAAGGGTCATAATCTCTGTCTCTATTAAAGTCCAATTTATCCTTTAAGTGAAATCTTCTCGCAGTCCTGCTGATGAGGACTACTTCCTGCACGATGACCACAGTGGCTAAGAGGCTGAAGCAGGAGAACCGCTTGAACCCAGAAGGCGGAGGTTGCGGTGAGCGGAGATTGTGCTGTTGCATTCCAGCCCGGGCGGCAGAGCAAGAGTCCGTCTCAAATAAATACATAAATAAATGGCCTCTGTGCTGTCTCTGTGGAGGATCAAGAGTGATGGGACCAGTGGGGGAACAGGAGACAGTGAGGAGGCCAGGCCCACAGGCCAGTGGAGGCCTCTTGGACAAAGGGGATGGGGAAGGAGGTGAAAAGGGGCTGGATCCCGATGTAGCCTGCAGGTGGAGTCCCACAGGATTTTCCAATACATGGGAAGAGGGGTGTCAGAAGCATTGGTCAAGAACGTCCTCTTGGGTGTTTGGCATGAGCCATGAGAAGAATAGAATGACCATTTCCTAAGCTGGAGAAGACTCGGGAAGGGTAAGATTTCGGGAGGAAATCAAAGAGTTTGACTTGTCGCTCTGCTAGGTGCTATGGATTTCATGGTAAACAAGAAAGACACGGTCACTGACCTTGTGGAGTTGACAGTCCAGGAGAGGCAGCTATTTTATTATTTTTTTTTAGAGACAGGGTCTTGTTCTGTCTCACAGGCTAGAGTGCAGTGGTGTGATCATGGCTCACTGTTACCTCAAACTCCTGGGCTCAAGTGATCCTCTTGCCTCAGCCTCCTAAGTAGCTCGGAGTATAAGCACACTCCACCACACCCGGTTAATTAAACAAATTTTGTGTGTGGAAATGGGGTCTCGCTATGTTGCCCAGGCTGGTCTTAAACTCCTGGCCTCAAGCAATGCTCCCACCTCGGCCTCCCAGAGTGTTGGCATTACAGGCATGAGCCACTGCGCCTGGCCCTGAGAGGCAGTTATTGAGCAAACACGGACACATGTGACTATAATTCGACATTGTGTCAGTGCTGTGAAGGGAAAGGGGGCATTAGAGGATCGGGGCAGAAGCCTTGTTTCCATGAGGATCAGGAAAGGCCTCTCTGAGGATGTAATGGCTAAGCTGACCTGAAGGATCAACAGGCGTTAGCCAGGTAAAGAGAGCAGCAGGGAGCCTTCCCAAACTCTGGGCAGGGAAGAAGTTGGCACCGTAGACAGAGGCAAGATCTGCCTTGCTGGAGGGAGTACAGGGGAGAAGGAGGGAGAGAGCCGCTGAGGGCTACAGGCCCGGCCTTCACCCTCCCTTCCTCCTCCTGTTCCTGCCCTGGTAGCTCCCAGGCTCCTCGGAGCTCAGGGGAAAGTGTGGCTCTCTCTTGCCCAGGGTCTTATGGATGGATAAGGACTCAGGAGGCTTTCCCATCTGCAGCCTTACCAGGCCACAATAGGGAGGGTCCTTTCGGGGAATTGAGGGAGCCATGCCCATGCAGGCCTGGCTTCCCATCTGGTTTCAGGGCTCCTGGGGGCATGGTCTATAACCTGTTCCAGGCCCATGCAAGGGGCTGCTCCATCACCAGCCTTTTTTCCCCAGAGGCAGCCAAGATGATGAGTACCCGCCGCAGGCCAGCACCCCTTTCCCTGAGCCCCATGGGGTTAGACATTCAGGTCTCAGAAGGATGGAGGCGGCTCTGGCCAAGAGAAGGGTGTGTTCGAGCATGGGGGGTGGGGTGGGGAGAGGGGGCGACAGAGGGGCGAGTAGGGGTTACGAGGCCAGAATTTTTGCACAGGTGTGTGGATGTGTGGCCTTCACGTTGTAGAAAAGAAAATATAGAAGATGAGGGAGAGGCCGTAAGGCCCATCACGTGTGGTGTCTGGTTTAACCCTCACACCATGCCATATGTGGCTATTGCCTTTCACAGATGAGGACGTTGGCACTCAGAGAGGATGTGTGCATGTGTGCGTGCGTGCGTGCACGTGTTGGGGTGGGGAGAGAGGGTGTGTGCATGTGTGCGTGCATGCGTGCACATGTGTTGGGGTGGGGGCTTCATTTGGTCTCGCTTCTTTCTGTGATGGAATGGGGTCACTTGATGGAGGAGCTGGGGTGAGCCTGGGCTCCCCGATGGCTGCTGCTCCCCGATGAGTCTGCTCATGCCCCCTGCTGCGGTGCCCTGTTGTGGGTGAGTGTTGGCAGGTGCGGATCTCTGCTCCGCTGACCCGTCTGCACCCCCATACCCCGCAGGAGGCCTGAACCGCCATGGAAGGGAACCAGAGAGGAGCGCAGAGCCGGCTGGTGGAGAAAGTTGCAGGCGTTCTTCCAGGCAGGAGGAGGGGTAGGGAACACCCCGGGCAGCTTGGAGCGTTTGGGGTCATCCCCAGGGCACTGGGCCAGGTGGGGGCTGGTGCGAGTGAGGGGTGGGAGCCCCCTCTGCCGGGCCTGTGGCGGAGAGCCTGAGGTTGAGGCCAACCTCAAAAGTGTGCCTGCCTCCAGCTCTCACCACTGTTTAAGAAACTCATTTTTATCGAAGCAACACACACATGTGGCTAAAACGTGGACTAGCCTGGAAGAGCTTGTGATGAAAAGGCTGCGGGCCCTCCCAGTCCTGCTCCCCAGAGGCGGTGGAGTTGGACAGTTTCTGCTTTGAGTTTTCTGCTCTTTGTTGAAGCAGTCACGGAACGGGCTTAGTGCCCTGAGAGATCAACCCTGTCTGAGGATGGGTTTTCCAATCCAGCATTTAGGAGCTGCCCACCAGGCCTCCCGGTTTTCAGAGCTGTGGCTCTCCGCAAATTTCCCACCAGCTTCTCGGAGTCACTGTTGCCTTCTTCCCACAGACCACTCCACCCACCCTGGAGCACTCGGACCCCAACCCCCGTCATGCTGCAGCCTGAGAAGTGCCCTCATTAGCACACAGCCCAGGCTGATGGCAGCTTGGATTTTTAATTTGCTGGAAAAGTCCATCCATGCACAGAACCTTAATTCCTAGCAGCAGCTGGACTCTTGGTGGCTCGCTAGGGCTGACCTTTTTTTTTGTTTTTTAGGGATGGGTCTCATTCTGTCACCTAGTCTGTAGTGCAGTGGCGCCATCATAGCTCACTGCAGCCTCCAATTCCTGGACTCAAGCAATCCTCCTGCCTTAGCCTCTAGAGTAGCTGGGATTGCAGGCATGTGCCACCAACCCTGGCTAATTTTTAAATTTGTGTAGAGACAGGGGTCTCGCTATGTTGCCCAGCCTGGTCTTGAACTCCTGGGCTCAAGCAATCCTCCTGCCTCGGCCTCCCAAACACTGGAATGACAGGTGTAAGCCACCGTGTGGGACACGCTGGTTCTTTTGTGTGTGTCTCTCATCATCTCCCTCTCTCCTCCACCTTTTTTTTTTTTTTTTTTTTTTGAGACAGTCTTGCTGTGTCACCCAGGCTGGAGTACAGTGGTGCCATCTAGGCTCACTGCAACCTCCACCTCCTGGGTTCAAGCAATTCTCCTGCCTTGGCCTCCCCAGTAGCTGGGATTACAGGTGCCCACTATCATGCCCGGCTGATTTTTTGTATTTTTAGTAGAGACAAATTTTCACCATGTTGGCCAGGCTGTTGTCCGACTCCTGACCTCAGGTGATCCGCCCACTTCGGCCTCCCAAGGTGCTAGGATTACAGGCGTGAGACACCACGCCTGCTCCTCCACCTTGCTTGGTGCTTTCCTTCCTCCTTTCCTTTCCTGCTCTCTCTCTCTTTCTCTGTCTCTCTCTCACACACACACACACTCTCTCTCTCTCTCTCTCGCCTCAGGGGGCCCTGGGTCTTCACCCAGAAGGAGAAGGCCAGGCTTCTGTGCAGGCAGTTGTGGGCTCTATTTCCTAAGCCCTGTCAGCTGCCCTGTGGCCCTGGAAGGCCTGGGTTGAGGTCGGGAGAGATGTGGGAAGCAAGAGGAGCCCCTCTGTCCAGGCCCCTGTCCTGTGCCTGCACTTTGAGGAGTTTGGGTGTGTGCTGGAGTCTGGATGCCCAGGGCGTGTGAGCCAGAGTATTTGGTTTTGGTTTCACTCTCGGCTGATTTTGCTGTTTTTAGGCCTCAGTCTTTAGTTAGGTCTTTAGCTGAAAGCTGGGGAACACTCAGGAAGGCTTGGATGTCCATGTTTGGGCAGCATTAAGGGGAAAAGCAGGGCCTTTCCCCCTCTCCGTGTCCAGGCTGGTTATGTCAGCGGGGCTCTGTGAGTGCCATGAAGGGAGCTTGGCTTGAGGACTTGGGAGTTTCAGTTGCCTTGTGGAGGGTCCTCCTTCCTCCCCAGCCTTAGAAGATCAGGTTTCATGTCTGAAGGCCCAGCAGTGTTTCTGACAGTCCTTATCTGTTTGGGCCATCAGAGTTCCACCCCATTTCTCCAGGGAGGTTCAAGCTGACTGCAAAGCCCAACACAGCTGGGGCCAGCAGAACAGCCGACCTGAACTCTCACCAGCGCCAGGCTTTGTGTGAGGTACTTTCCACGTATGGCCACATTTAATCTTCACAGCAATGCCATGAGTAGTTACCCTTAAGATCACTCCCATTCACAAAGGAGGAAACTGAGGCACCAAAGCGGCTAAGTATTTGGCCTAAGATAATTTGTCTGATAAAGAACAGATTTACAGATTTGAGATTCAAAGCCGGACAAAGCGGATATGTGTGTGCATATGTGTATATGTTTGCATGTATGTGTATATGTGTGCCTGTATGTGTGTGGCTGTGTCTCTGTGTATATGTGTGCCTACATGTGTATGTGTGTATATTTGTGTATGTGTGTGGCTGTATGTGTATGTGTATTTGTGTACGTGTGTGTGAGTGTGCATATGGGTGTGTGTGTGTAGGTGTGTTTGTCTGTGTGTATATTTGTGTATGTGTGTGTATGTGTAGGTATGTGTATGTGTGTCTGTGTATGTGTGCATATGTTTTTGTGTGTATATATGTGTCTGTGTATATCTGTATCTGTGTGTGTATATCTGTGTGTGTCTATGTGCTTGTATCTGTGTGTATCTCTGTGTGTATCTGTATCTGTGTATCTGTGTGTATCTCTGTGTGTATCTGTATCTGTGTATCTGTGTATATCTGTGTGTGTATATCTGTGTGTGTATCTGTGTATCGTGTATCCGGATCTGTGTATCTCTGTGTATCTGTCTGTGTGTATCTGTATCTGTGTGTGTGTATCTCTGTGTATCTGGATCTTTGTATCTATGTGTGTGTATCTGTATCTGTGTACCTGTGTGTGTACCTCTGTGTGTGTATCTGTATCTGTGTACCTGTGTGTGTACCTCTGTGTGTGTATCTGTATCTGTGTATCTGTGTGTGTACCTCTGTGTGTGTATCTGTATCTGTGTGTATACTTGTGTCTGTGTATCTGTGTGTGTGTATCTGGATCTTTGTATCTGTGTGTGTATCTGTATGTGTGTATATCTGTGTGTGTGTGTGTGTGTGTAGCAGCTCCCCACACCCCTCACAGGCTACCTCCTTATTCCTGCAGCCCTTATCCTTGTAAACGTGTTCTCCAAGTGACTGCATAAAGCCCTTTTGATGACTGGTTCCTTGACAGGGACACAGTGAGAGCCCTGTTCCCCATCCCCACCCCTGTCCCAGGCCCTGGGCCTCCACTCAGAGGCCCAACTAGCACCCTGGCTGCCAGCGTGGGCCTGGGCCTCACGGCTGAGCCCAGCCCTGCTGGGGACAGCACACTCCGCTGCTGGGGCCTGTGAGCAGTCTTGGAGACAGGCCCGTGACCGGTCACAAGGGGGCACACACAGCTGCCTGCGAAGCCCTACACCCTGGGAGGGGAAGAGGTGTCTCCTTCAGGCCTGGCCTCCCACTCACCAACCTGGAGCAGGGCGGGAGCTGTACGCAGGCAGCACCGTCCCCCACCAGAGGGTTCTGCCAAGGGGCTGCCCTCTACAATGGTGCAGGCCCCAAAGTCCCAGCCCCTTGTCCTGGCCGCCCTGGGGTGCAGGCAGCTCCTGCCTCACACTCCTGGCTGGCCAGAGCAGTAAAGCGAGGCAGGGCCACCTAGAGCTCTTTGGTTTGGCGATCTTACTGTCACCAGTGGTTTGTGGGAGGTGGATGAGAAGGGCGATGAGAGGGAAAGTAGATAGAGACAGGATACAAAGAGGAAAAAAAAGAGAACAAGAGAGAGAGGCTCACCCAAGGTGTCCCAAATAGGAGGGCACCTTCCCCTTTCCTCTGTGCAGGAGATGCTCCCGGGGAAACCAGTAGAGGAAGGCGGCCACACAGCTGAGGGAGAGATGGGCTGGCCGGGGTTCCAGGCCCTGCACAGCGGCTCTCTCTGTACGACGGTGTCTGGGTGCCCTGGAGGATCGGCTGCAGTTCTGTGAGCTGGTGGCCTAGCTGCTCACCTCTCCCCAGAGCCCTTGCCCCTCCCAGCTGAGGAGCGCTGCTGTCAGAGGCCGCTCCTGCAAATCTCTGGCTTTATCCTCCCCACACATTGAAGCCATCAGGCCCCGGCCCTGCGACTGCAGCTTGCCTAGCTCCGTGGGTCAGAGACAAGTCCGGAACATGGCGCTTTCATGCAAACCAGACCTGGCCTCCTCCAGCCCCTCACTCCTGGGGAAGGGAGGGCGGGCCAGGGCCCTTGCTCAGGCTCTAGTTTCAGAACTTTGCAACTACTGTCCTCTATTTTGATCCCTCTGAAACGTTTTTGAGGCCGCCTTCCACTCTTGCTGCTTGCTCCACCCTCAGCTTCCAACCGGACTTTGAGTCAACACTGCAGAAAACAGGGAATTTGAGGGGCCCCAAAGTCCTGGGCTGCTCCATCAAAGCAGCAAGCAGCCCTCAGTGCCTCATGTTCTAGGGAAGCCTAAATCAAAGGCAAACCCTGAATTCCTCTTGCTCACGGCCAATAAAAACCTTGCTCCAGTGCCGGTTTCCTTTGCTGAAATCAGATATCTTGGTAATAAACAAGTCCGAAAGGCAGGGAAAAGCTCTTGCTTGCTTCTTTCTTCTGATTAGTTCTTCTTCCTTTAAAAAAAAAAAAAAGTTTCTCCTATAACAGGATGCCTGCCCCAGAAACTTGAGCACAGAAGGCCACCCTCTCCTGCCCTGCTTCCCTCACTCCTCCAGAACCTTCCCCACTGGGCTCCTGTTGAGTGGGGGTTGGGGCCTGGCTTCCCCAGGACTAGACTGCTTAGCTCAAAGGCGGGTCAAAGGGGCTGGGGAGAAGAGGCCTTTGCTGCCTGGGGAGTTGGCTGCTGGCTCACAGGCTTACAGCAATAGCTGACTTCTCAGCCTCTGGCTGGTGGCTGCCCAGCAGCAGTGGGAAGGTGGAGTTTTGACAAAGTGGAACCCCCCACCTTTTTTTTTCTTTTTCTTCCTTTTTTTTTTTTTTTTTTTTTAAGAGACAGTCTCCCTCTGTCACGCAGGCTAGAGTGCATCACAGCTGGTGTGATGGTGTGATCACAGTCACTGCAGCCTCACTCTCCTGTGCTCAAGCGATCCTCCCACCTCAGCCTCCTGAGTCACTGGGACTACAGGTGTGCACCACCATACTCAGCTAATTTTTAAATTGTTTTTAGAGACACGGTCTTGCTACATTTCCCAGGCTGGTCTTGAACTCCTGGCCTCAAGCAATCCTACTGCCTCAGCCTCCCAAAATACTGGGATTACAGGCGTGGGGCCACCACGTCTGGCCAAGGAACCACTTTTCTCTAAGGCAGTTCTTCTGAATTCCTCTGAGTGTGCCATGGGGCTGTAGAAAGCCCCGCACTGTGGGATTTAGTGTGCCATCCACAGAGAGGTAGATATTGGGCATCAGAGGGGCTGGGAGGGTAGAGGCCTTGGGCTTTTGCTTCCTGGGACTGCCTTGCCCTCGCACATCAACCCTCTCCTGGGCCCCTGCCTGTCCTTGACCAATCCCAGGGCAAATGTAACTCCACATGTGGCCTGCTGTGAAGGAGTGCCCTCCCCTGAGGTGCTGACATCTCTCTTCTTCCCTCCCAAATAGGTTTTTAAGTGACTTTGCTGTCAGAAGATGCTATTCTGTTTGTTTTTCCTCTGACACTATCTCTCCAGAGAGTTTCTGGTCAAGAGAATTATGTGGAGGCTGCAGATTGTAAGAGAATTGCGCCTAATAGGGAACAGACAGACAAGACATCTTTCATGTCTAGCCAAGTTTCTTTTCCCCTCCTCTTTCTCTCTCTCTCTCCCACTTCTCATCTTCCCTTTTTGGCTTCAAAGTTGGCCTTCGTTTGTGCTTGTTTTTTCGGTACATCTGGTGAATAAGGTCACACACTGATTTTATTTTGGAGATTGGCAGCTGGGTCAGGCTTAGCTCTGAGGCTGGAGAGCAGTACGGCTGCTAGGAAGGCGGGTGCTGGAGACACTAGCCTGGAACAGCACGGAGCTAGCAGGCGGTGTCTCCTGGCAGCTGGTGCAGATGGGACCATTTGAGAAGGCACTCCAGCACTCAGAGTGGCCTCTGCTCCCTGTGATCTCAAGGCTTAGGAGTGTGGGCTTGTAAAATTTATTTTAAATACAAGAAAAGTGCCAAAAGCCCCTCCTGCCGTCCCCACTGTGTGCCGTTTCAGCTGCTCTGTGCTGGACTTTAAAGGAAAAAAAAGTGTTAGTTCTGCGGTCCCTTGAGGCTTCAACATGATTATAGAAGAGGAACTTAAGTTTAAGGACCCTTACCTTGTAAGTAGCTGCTTAACCACACAGAGCCATAGTTTACACACGTTGGTGCAAACTGGGTGGAAAAGGAAGCCCTTTTCTTTACCTATGTGTTCCTTGAGGGGAGGACAGATTAGTAAAACATTTTGGTAGACAGTCTGGATTCTTTTGTCCTTAGTCATGAGGCTGATGTAATAGCATTCAACTGATTTCATGGTAAAGACAGTCACAGTTCCCAGAGAAATTCTTTCCCCTTGCACTACTGGTGACATTCCACTCCTACTGCAGCCCTTCAGGAATTGGTAAGCGAGTCCTTCCTCCTTCAAAGCTTTGGTGGGATGCACACGGCCACTTCTTTTCTGAAGGATGATGTCCTGGATTTTAAGAATGTCCTGTCTGACCTCATTCCTGTGTGCCTAGCCTTGGGGAACAGAATTCACTGCTGGTCCAGCTTCAGGGGGGAAGGCACAGGGTTGCACACTCTGAGCCCTGCAGCCTGTGAGATTAGCTTGAATCATGAGGAATGAGCTTGGGAGGGAGATGGTATGACGAGAGGGGAGGCCAATCCCACTCATGGCTGGGTTTAATGCTCTCCTTCCTTCTCACCCCCACTGCCTGTGGTTTCAAAGTTTATTCTGCATTAAGATGAGTCAATTCTCAACTGTTCCACTGGAATAGAAACACACTTATTTTATGGTAATAAGGCTCATTTAAATGAAAGCTGCACATCTAAGAATATGCCACTTATCAGTTATTAAAGGTAGAGATAGAAGATACCAGTGTGGAGTACTGACCATGTTCTGGGCCAGAAAGTCAAGTCCTGAGTTTATTTCTTGTCCTGCCACCAACTCACTCTGACCTCAGACAAGGAGAACACGGAACCTTCTCTGGGCCCCAGTGCCCCGTCCACAAAAGGACATTGCCTATCAGCCTACACAAGTCTACCAGCTGTTGTGATGGTGAAATGAGAGAATATAAAGAATAGAGCTGAATATGCCATCAATGTTAAACAAAAGGGGGGGGTACCATTTGAGTATTAAGAGGTTGCTTTAAGAACTGTGATAGAATCTGTGAGGAGCTCCCCAAGAGATCAAAGCCTTGATGGACTATTGGGAGGTTTTGTGGCGTCTCAAGCCTTCTGAGGCTGGCTTCAGTGAAGACAAGGGCCCAGTGCCTTCAGAGACTGAGAGACTCCACAAGTGGGTCCAATCCAGGCGAGCAAGCCATCCAAACTCCAGGAACTGGCTTTCATGAAAATCTGGAAGAAACCGAACCTGCCACCCATCATGCGTAACGAAAGACAAACTCACAACCTGGCTCAATTTTCTCTCTGCAAAATATCCCATCCTGCTGGGGACACCCTGGACACACTTTGGTGTCCTTCCCTTATCTAGATCTGATTGAGCCTTCCCTGGCTTTCCTCATTTGCTGTTTTTGTTTTGTTTTGGGATGGGGTCTCACCTTGTCACCCAGGCTGCAGTGCAGTGGTGCGATCTCAGCTCACTGTGACTTCTTCCTCCCAGGCTCAAGCAATTCTCCCACCTCAGCCTCTGGAGTAGCTGGGACCACAGGCACGTGCCACCATGCCCAGCTAATTTTTGGGGGGGTATTTTTGGTGCACACAAGATTTCACCATGTTGCCCAGGCTGGCCGGTATCGAACCCGAGGCTCTGCAAGTCACACTATCACTTGAGAGAGTCATGTCCTGTCTGGCCTCCACCAGACTGAGTAACCAGAAGTCCCTCACAAGGTAAACTATTGACAGTGGAGAGCCAGTGCTTGTCCCTCAGGTTAGCCAATGTCGCCATCTAGAGGCAATTCAAAAGTCTCTTGCAGCAAGGGGTAACTATTTTTATAATTCCTGAAATGTCCTTTTTCTTGCCCTTAAGTTCAGAATCCCTCTCACCCATGGTGTAGCTTTGGCTGCATCTGTGACCCCAGGGAAGCCCTCCTCCAAAGCCAGGCTGGCACATTGCCAAGGCACCAGCACAGCTGCTTCCTGTCGGTTCCAATGGCCCCTCCCGTTATATTCACTCACTACACCAGATCATAAAAAATAAATCTTTTAATTGCTTTGTAATTGACACAGATGGTATAATTCAAACTCACATTTTTATTTAATAGACTGAAATATCACACTATAGCTCTCACTGAAATAATACAGGAATCATAATGTTTAAGTTTACAAAAGTATATTCAGCAGCAGCATCATGTTTTGAAAGTTACTTGTAAAATCAAAGACTGGGGCTTGAAAAAATAAGAGAAAAAGCCATCTGGAAAATAAAAAACAAGCCATACTGAAGCCATTTGTCATGACTATTAGAGAATGGCGTTTTGGGGTTTTTTGAAGATCTTGCTACTTTATTAATGATCCAGAAGAGTTGCACAATTCTGGCTTGTAAATACAGTGGGGAAGCTGTAACTGTGCCTGGAAAGTGCTCCTCAGGACAAGGAACGTCAAAGCCAGGCTTTGTTGAAACCATGTGCCTGAAAAGGCTTTGAAGGACTCTTTCGTTTCTTAGGAGTAATGAGATTCACTGGGTTTTGATTTAAAAAATCACCCTAAAGAGGATGATAGTGGAGGAGATAATCATTAAACTCTCATCACTGTAGGTCCCAGAGGAAAAACGCAAAGTCCTGTCTCTTCAAGATGATGTCAGAAAGACCCAAGTCCTGCTTATGTTATCCCTTAATTTCAGGGATACCACAGAATGGCAGTGACACAAGCTCTCACTACCAAATTAATTTTTTTTTTTAAGAGACAGGCTATCTCTAAAAAAGGTGGGGGGTATTATCTGCATATTTAAAGGTTGCTTTAAGAAATGTGACAGCATCTATGAAGAACTTCTCAAGAGATCAAAGCCTTGATGGACTATTGGGATTTTTTTTTTTTTTTTAAAGGCAGGAGTACAGTGGTGCAATCATAGCTCACTGCAGCCTCAAACTCCTGGGCTCAAGTGAGTCTTCCACCTCAGCCACCATGCCCAGTTAATTTTTAAATTTTTTTTTTTTTTAAGTACAATTTCCATTTTACTTTTCTCCAGAGAATAGTCTGTCTTCAGTCTTTAAGAACTCAGCTCCTTACATGGGCTTTGGTGGGGGACGTGGGGCAGCACCCGCAGGTCTAAATCGGGGTGGGGGTGTTCTGTCCTTGCGGGCTTCACGAGATCGATTCCTGACTACTTTGCTGTGAATTGCACAACTCACACAGTAACGTAGCTTCACATACAGCTTGGGAAGCACATAGGCATCGAAGACACTCGCTTCAGAAATGTCCCTGACTGCTGCAGCCTCCACTATGTTTCGAATGATGGATTTCTTAATGGCCTTGTCCTTGGGCACGCATCGGGCACAGTTAGTGCAGCGAATAGGCTGCACGTGGCCGCGGCCCTTTTTGGCACGACCGTTGTTCCTTCTTTTCTTTGTCATTTTGGAGGCACGGACCGGAGAGAGCAATTTTTAAATTTTTTTGTAGAGACGGGGGAGCTCCTGATGTTGCTGAGGCTGGTCTTGAACTCCTAGGCTCAGGTGATCCTTCCGCCTCTGTCTCCCAAATTGCTGGGATTACAGGCATGAGTCACCATGCCTGGCCAGCAACAATTTGTGTTTTGAGAATTAACCTGAGCCATTTCCTGAAGCTACCTATACTGCCATTCCACAGTTGGGAATATCTTCACGTATCTACCGGCTAGCGAAGAATCTAGGGGCAGAAATCACCTTATTCCAGAGCAGCAACTTAGACGATATAGTAGGAGTTTGTAGGGAGATGTTAACCGTTAAGGAATTTCCCATTAAAATGAGATGAAAAAGGGGAATCCCTCTGACTTCCACGATTATAGGCATCAGTGACCAAATTTTAACCTGGAAAAGGCATTCATGGATCAGTTCATGCTCCTGGGCAGAATTCAATATTGAACACGACTCCTAGCTATTGATTTGGTATCTGTTCTGCAGAAATGTTTGAATTTCTCAAACTCAATCCAAAGCCACTACCTGAAGCAAGCTTCCTATGTCACAGACTAAGCACAGATGGTTTCCATCAACACACGTGATCATTAGTGCTCTCCACAGGTCACAGGAGAGCAGGACTGCGCTGGGACACAGGGAATATCGAAATGAAAATCTAGGTTAGTGCATAGTTAGTGCTCTCAGTATTTCCTGCTCAGTGCTCCTGTGCCACCTCCAGTGGGGCCTTCACGTCTGCTGCGCACTTGTCCGGGGTGGGTTTCTTTGAGTAATCCCGCTCTCCAAAAATCATGCTTCCTACTCGGACATTTGTAGATCCTACTTCAATCTGTGGGAAAAAAGAGAAGGTATCGAGGACCAGGTTTAAAATAATAAAATGGAGCCAGTGCTGAAGCTGTGCCCCCATTCTGGCTCTCAAGAGCCTTCTATGGACCAGGCGCGGTGGCTCACGCCTGTAATCCCAGCACTTTGGGAGGCCAAGGTGGGCAGATCACAAGATCGGGGGTTCGAGACCAGCCTGACCAACATGGAGAAACCCTGTCTCTACTAAAAATAGAAAATTAGCCGGGCGGCGGGGCTCACGCTGTAATCCAGCACTTGGGAGGCCGGGGGCGGATCACGAGGTCAGGAGATCGAGACACGGTGAAATCCGTCTCTACTAAAAAAAAAAAAAATTAGCGGGGGTGGCGGGCGCCTGTAGTCCAGCTACTCGGAGAGGCTGAGGCAGGAGAATGGCGTGAACCGGGAGGCGGAGCTTGCAGTGAGCCGAGATTGCGCCACTGCACTCAGCCTGGCGACAGAGCAAGACTCCGTCTCAGAAAAAAAAAAAAAAAAAAAAAAAATAGCCGGGCATTGTGGTGCATGCCTGTAATCCCAGCTACTCGGGAGGCTGAGGCAGGAGAATTGCTTGAACCTGGGAGGTGGAGGTTGCAGTGAGCAGAGGTCACGCCATTGCACTCCAGCCTGGGCAACAAGAGCGAAACTCCATCTCAAAAAACAAACAAACAAACAAAAAAAACAGCACCTTCTATGAATAATAACACAGCCGAAGATGGCTTCAGGATGATTGTTCTCCTCAGAGGTCAAATTGCCTCTGAGGACGAAACCCAAACAAGTTTGGTTTCTCTGGATTTCCAGTGGTTGGGGAGTGTGGCTGGCACTCAGCTAGGAGGGGGTCAAGGACATTAGATGTCCAGTGTGGGACGCAGCCACACAGCACAGCCCACCTACCTTTCCAATGTGCCACGGTCAGGTAGATGAAAAAAATATCCTTATAATTATCTGATCAAATTCCATTTTACTTATCAATGCAATGTATTTTTGTACTGTTTTAAGAAATACAATTTTCTAGGAATGCAAGTTCATATTTTGATTTTTGAAACTTTATCAAGTTATTTGCTATTTCAGAAAATCATGTATTTGCGTTGCCAATCTAGCACACTGTACCAGTTGATATTTACAGCTGTTGATGTACACGTAAGATTGTTGGTGAATCTATACATAAGATTAAGCCTGGGACGGGTGCAGTGGCTCATGCCTGTAATCCCATCACTTTGAGAGGCGTGGGTGGATTACCTGAGGTCAGGAGTTCGAGACCAGCTTGGCCAATATGGTGAAACCCTGTCTTAACTAAAAATACAAAAATTAGCCGGGCATGGTGGCAGGCAGCTGTAATCCCAGCTACTTGGGAGGCTGAAGCAGGAGAATCGTTCGAACCTGGGAGGGGGAGGTTACAGTGAGCTGAGATGGCGTCACTGCACTCCGGCCTGGGCAACAGAGCGAGACTCAGTCTCAAAAAAAACAAAACAAACAAACAAAAAACATGAAGCCTTAGGCTGCTTCATCGTGATTTGCTGTGATACAGCCATGCCCACGCACTTATGTAATAAAATGCCTTTCCAAAAATTATAGCTTAATTTTTTATTTTCCTTTAGACTACACTTACAGAATTGTGTTTATAATTTATGGAATTAGAGTTATAATTAATTTTTTATTTCCTTTAGATTACACTTATGAAATTATATTTTGTTTTAAAAGTTCAGATGTCAGGCTATAATTTCTATACATTTCTTTCCTATTTTTTTTTTTTTTTTGAGACGGAGTCTTGCTCTGTTGCCCAGGCTGGAGTGCAGTGGCGTGACCTTGGCTAACTGCAATCTCCGCCTCCCAGGTTCAAGTGATTCTCCTGCCTCAGCCTCCTGAGTAGCTGGGATTACAGGCGCGCGCCACCACGCCCAGCTAATTTTTGTATTTTTAGTAGAGACAGGGTTTCACCATGTTGGTCAGGCTGGTCTCGAACTCCTGACCTTGTGATCTGCCCGGCTCGGCCTCCCAAAGTGCTGGGATTACAGGCGTGTGCCACCGCACCCGGCTCTTTTCAAAAAAGAAAGGGCGTGGGGAATGAGAGATGCTGGAATAGCTGAGACTGGGTACCCTACTGCCATCCCAAGGCATTTCCAGGGCTTCTACAGCAAAGATCTGCTCTTGTGTCAGCCTCTCAGACCCCCTACACCCACCCCTCGAGGCAGACAGGGCACTGGCAGGACACTCACTGCATGCTGGAAATCCACGGACATGCCCATGCTCAGCTCAACCTGGTCCGCAGGGATGTTCAGCTTTTTACACAGCTCCTCCCGGAGGGACAATAACAGCTGACAGAAAGAGATGACACCTATTTTATTCCTGCCTTCTCTAATGATGCCCAAAAGTGGCTGAATCTGAACTTCTCTGACAACAGTTATGCATTCCTTATGATTTCAAGGCCTGTCAAAATTGCCAGAAGTTACTGAAAGGGTTTTTTGCAAACTATCCCACTTTCGAGAAAACTATTAGTCACTGGGGAGGAAGAAATCTCATATTCTCTAAAGACTATGTTTTAGCCAAGTTCAAGTTGAGCTGATAAAGGTTTGTGGGGCTTTGGGAACCTGTTCTTCCCTTTTCCTTCTGAGAAGAGTTCAAAAGAGGGATAGAACACTCAACAGGCAGTGTCTGGGATGTCTCTGCAATCCCCACTGCAGCCAGCCCCGCAATAGCACTCCAGCACCCTGCTTCTTCAGCACATGAGCAATCTCCCCAACCCCCCAGTACCTGGAAGTCTGGATTTGGTCCTTGACTAAGATCATGCCCAAAGCTTCCTATGGTCATCAGCCCCACAAACTCCAGGTTAGGACACTTGGCGTTTATGTGCTCCACGATGGCTATGGTCTCTGAAGGTGGGACGCCATGTTTACCTTCATGAAAAGAAACCGAAAACAGATATACTGCAAGGGTAAATGGCCAGAGGAAGGCTCCATTTTCCTCCCTTCCTTATGACAGAAGAGGTGACCCCCAACAAGAGAACCTCTTGAAAGAGCCTCAAGTCCTAAAGAGTAACTTTATACTTGGGGTTTTCTATGTTGCTCTGCTTCTGGTCAGGTTCTAAATTTCTCAAGAAAAGAGCTATCAGTTGGATTCTCTTTCCTCCATCTCAGGATTTCAGCTGAAAACAGCTAGGAAATATAGAAAAGAAAAAATCTTGCTTTTTTGGGATACCAGGAAGATTTGCATTGCCAAAATGCCAGATGAACCTGAGAATTACTTTTCTAAATCAAGAATTTTTACAGTTTTATTAATTTAATGGAGTTGCAACAAATTTAAAACAAAGTACATGTTAAATATTTTTGGCTATATATTTGCAAAGTTTAACTGAACTTTCTAATTAACAACTGGAGGAGAAATCTGCAGCAAGCAATTATTTGTTATACAGTTATAAGAGCTATTGATATTATCTAGCCCCCA
Source organism: Nomascus leucogenys (assembly GCF_006542625.1). NCBI lineage: Eukaryota > Metazoa > Chordata > Mammalia > Primates > Hylobatidae > Nomascus > Nomascus leucogenys. The sequence goes on along the minus strand of NC_044388.1, from coordinate 42,623,800 downwards.
TTTATTAGGTGGAGATGCTAGTAACATTTACTTCAGTCTTTAGGGCATATTATAGCTAATTATCAAGAAATGATACAATAAAGACTTGACCTATAGTTGATTTCAGATTTCTATTGATAATTGGGATTTAAACCCAGGCAGTCTAACTCTAGGACATTATCTAGAAAACAGATGCCTCTACTGTGTTCCTGCATACTAAGATTTGGTGAATACTGGTGCTTTGATGGTTGCAATCAAATGCCTGATCTGTATACATTTATTCTTCACGAATAGCTAACAACATGTGTAGGGTTCTGTGCTAACAACGTTGCCTGGATTATCACATTCAGTCCTAACCACACACTCTGAAGTAAGCATTCTCATGATACCATTGCCAGAAAAGGAAACTGAAGTACAGAGAGATTAGGTAACTTATCCAAGGTTACAATACTGGAAAGTAGTGTAGCTGAAACCCCAGGTCTGTCTGATTTCAAAGCCTATGCTTCTATTCACACTATGTTACACTGTTAATCCAAGCCCCATAAAGATATTCATTGACTGGTGCTCACCGTAATTTTTTTTTTTTTTTTTGAGATGGAGGCTCACTCTGTCACCTGGGCTGGAGTAGGATCCTCCTGCCTCAGCATCCTGAGCAGCTGGGACTACGGGCGAACACCACCATGCCTGGCTAATTTTTGTATGTATGGTAGAGATGAAGTTTCACCATGTTGGCTAGGCTGGTATCGAATTTCTGACCTCAGGTGATCCACCTGCCTCAGCCTTCCCAAGTGCTGGCATTATAGGTGTAAGCCACCGCACCTGGCCCACTCACAGTAATTATCTTCCATTCTCTCCCAATGCAACATTAAGTAATTTTTTTAAGATCTAAGAGTATTTATATACTCTTAGGTCTTAATTTAAAATACTCTTTGTAGGAGTGATGGTGACCTTTCGGGATTTTCAGATGAAAGTCACAATCCCAGGCCGGGTGCAGTGGCTCATGTCTTTAATCTCAGCACTTTGGGAGGCCGAGGTGGGTGGATCACCTGAGGTCAGGAGTTCAAGACCCGCCTGGCCAATATGGTGAAACTCCGCCTCTACTAAAAATACAAATATTAGCTGGGCATGGTAGTGCGTGCCTGTAATCCCAGCTACTCGGGAGGCTGAGGCAGGAGAATCCCTTGAACTCAGGAGGCGGAGGTTGCAGTGAGCTGAGCTGGTGTCACTGCACTCCAGCCTGGGCGACGGAGTGAGGCTCTGTCTCAAAAAAAAAAAAAGGCTGAGCGCGTAGCTCACGCCTGTAATCCCAGCACTTTGGGAGGCTGAGATGGGTGGATTACTTGAGAGGTCATGAGTTCGAGAGCAGTCTGGCCAATGTGGTGAAACCCCATCTCTACTACAAATACAAAAATTAGCCAGGCGTGGTGGTGCACGCCTGTAGTCCCAGCTTCTTGGGAGGCTGAGGTGGGAGAATTGCTTCAACCCGGGAGGCGGAGGTTGCAGTGAGCCAAGATCGCGCCATTGCACTGCAGCCCGGGTGACATAGCAAGACTACGTCTCAAAAAAAAAAAAAAACAAAACAAAAAAAACGAAGTCACAATCCCCTTCTTGAACTCCCCATCCATTCTTCTTCCCCTAAAATTAAGATATAATGAACCACAATTTAGTAAAGAATGATATATAGACTGCTTTGCATGTCATTATGCTACCTAGATCACACAAAAAACAGCCAACTTAGAGGCCTGTGATCCTGTGATTTGTTTCTATAACCTTATCCATCAGACACTTGGGCCCACCCATTCTCCCTAAGCTTCAACCATCCTAAAGGAAGAAAAATCTACAATTCAGGTCTGGTCACTTACTCTCTTCTCCGCTGGTGTTAATCTGGATCATAACCTTTAACCTTTCAAGAGAACCTTTTTTCTGCCAGGAACTGTTCACTTTGTCTGCCAACTTCACAGAATCCACTGTTTCCAGCATGAAGAGATTGGGGACAGCTGTAATGAGACAGAGGCAAGGTAGTATTCCTTATTCGCTCTATTGCAGCAAGTAACATGCAACAAATCTCTGACTTGTTAGAGGAAAAAATATGCCAGGAAAAGAAAAACACGGTTAAATCTCAGTTCCTCTAAGAACACAAATGTGACAGTTTTACTAGATACAAATTCAAACGTCAGACCATCCCTGGCTAATCAGCAAAGGTAAATAAGGGAAACGCTGACATACATGATCAGGCAGCACATATGCTTCAAGAAGCTAGTAACGGACAGATTCCTAGTAAAAGGCTTGATCTATGTCTCAGTTCAAACTGAGAGAAACAGGTCAGGATGACAATGAAGAAAGGATGACCAGTGGAAGCCAAGATGCTTCCCCAGCATAGCACCACATTCTTCAACTTTCTGGGATGAGGGTATTCTTATCCAACAAGGACATCACAGTGACCCTAACACTGGCCAGGTGCGGTGGCTCACACTTGTAATCCCAGGTGGGTGGATCACCTGAGGTCAGGAGTTTGAGACCAGCCTGGCCAACATGGTGAAACCCCATCTCTACTAAAAAACTGCAGCAATCCACAGGACAGATTATCACAGTTTACATAACTATTCCTCTTGTTAATGGACATTAGATTGTTTCTTATTTTTTATTACAAAAACAAAGCTTGGATATAGAACTTGGTGCTATGTAAAAGTATTTCAGATGGGCAGTTTGCAAATATTTTCTCCCATTCTGAGTTGTCTCTTCACTTTGTTGTTTCCTTTGCTCTGCAAGAGCTTGTTTTTTTTTGGAGACAGAGTCTGGCTCTGTCGCCCAGGCTACAGTGCAGTGGCACAATCTTGGCTCACTGCAACCTCTGCTTCCCAGGTTCAAGCTATTCTTTTGCCTCAGCCTCCCAAGTAGCTGAGATTACAGGCGCCCACCACTACACCTGGCGAATTTTTGTATTTTTGGTAGAGATGGGGTTTTGCCATGTTGGCCAGGCTGTTCTTGAACTCCTTACCTCGTGATCTGCTGGCCTTGGCCTCCCAAAGTACTGGGATTACAGGCGTGAGCCACTGTGCCCAGCCTGCAAGAGCTTTTTAACTCGATGTGATCCCATTTGTCCATTTTTGCTTTGGTTGCCTGTGCTTTTGGAGTATTTACTCAAGAAATCTTTGTCAAGGTCGGGCGCAGTGGCTCACACCTGTAATCCCCACACTTTGGGAGGCTGAGCAGGGCAGATCACTTGAGGCCAGGAGTTCGAGACCAGCCTGTCCAACACAGTGAAACCCTGTCTCTACCAAAAAATACAAAAATTAGCCGGAGGTGGCTGGGCATTGTGGCTCATGCCTGTAATCCCAGCACCTGGGGAGGCCGAGGTGGTCGAATCACTTGAGGCCATGTGTTTGAGATCTGTTTGGCCAACATGGTGAAACCCTGTCTCTATTAAAAATACAAAAAAAATTAACCAGGCCTGGTGGCACATGCCTGTAATCCCAGCTACTGGGGAGGCTGAGGCAGGAGAATTCCTTGAACCTGGGAGGCAGAGGTTGCAGTGAGCCGGGATCATGCCACTGCACTCATGACAGAGCAAGACTAGCCTAAAAAAGAAAGAAATATACATGTATGTATTTGGCTTCAAGTGATCCTTCCACCTTGGCTTCCCAAAGTTTTGGGATTACTGGTGTGAGTCACTGCATCTGGCCTCAAGAAGCCTTTATGGAAATGAATTGAGCCGTGAGGTTGAATGAGTGTAATGTATCATCCAGAAGGGAAAATGGCACTAAAACAACAGTTCTGTTAGGCTTTCCTGCCCCTTCTATGCCTGCTGGCTCCTTCCCCCCTCCCTCCTCCCATCACCTTTACATATTTCTAACATGGCCGGGTGCAGTGGCTCACACCTGCAATCCCAGCACCTTGGGAGGCCGAGGTGGGCGGATCACCTGAGGTCAGGAGTTCGAGACCAGCCTGGCCAACATGGTGAAACTCTGTCTCTACCAAAAATACAAAAATTAGCCAGCATGGTGGGGCGTGCCTGTAATCCCAGCTACTTGGGAGGCTGAGGCAGGAGAATCAAGCGATTCTGGGTTCAAGCAACCCAGGAGGTGGAGGTTGCAGTGAGCCGAGATCATGCCACTGCATTCCAGTCTGGGTGCAGAGTGAGACCCTGTCTCAAAACAAACAAAACAAACAAACCAACCAACAAAATTTGTCCAGACTAATGTCTTGGAGAGTTTCCCCAATGTTTTCTTTTAGTAGTTTCAGGTCTTAGATTTAGATTTAAGTCTTTAATCTATTTTGATTTGATTTTTGTACATGGTGAGAGGTAGGAGTCTAGTTTTATTCTTCTGCATATGGATATCCAGTTTTCCCAGCAGCATTTATTGAAGAGATTGTCCTTTTCCCAATGTATGTTCTTGGCACCTCTGCTAAAAATAAGTTCTCTGTAGATGTACACATTTATTTCTGGGTTCTTTATTCTGTTCCATTGGTCTATGTGTCTATTTTTACGCTAGTTTTGGTTACTATAGCTCTACAGCATAATTTGAAGTCAGGTAATGTGATTCCTCCAGCTTTGTTCTTTTTGCTCAGGATGGCTTTGGCTATTATGGGTCTTTTGTGGTTCCATATAAATTTCAGGGGATTATGTTTTTCTATTTCTGTGAAGAATGTCACTAGTATTCTGATAGGGACTGCACTGAATCTGTAGATTGCTTTGGGTAATAAGGACATTTTGACAATACTGATTTTTCCAATTCATGAGCATGGAATATCTTTCCATTTTTTCACGTCCTCTTCAAATTCTTGCATCAGTGTTTTATAGTTTTCATTGTAGAAATCTTTCACTTCTTTGGTTAAGTTTATTCTTAGGTATTTCATTTGTAGCTATTGTAAATGGGATTACTTTCCTGATTTCTTTTCCAGATCATTCACTGTTGGCATATAGAAATGCTACTGATTTTTGTATATTTATTTCGTATCCTGCAATGTTACTGAATTTGTTTTTCAGGTATAATAGTTTTTTGGTGGAATATTTATGTTTTTCCAAGACTCCACGGTTTTAGAATCTCCTGGTAAGACAAAGGAGTACTCATTTACTCACTCCCTCAAAACACTGGATCTTAGCGGTCTTTTTGATTTTTCACAAATCTGATTAGTGATTTTGTATTTCTCTGAGGATGATTATTTTTCATTTGATTACTGGCCTTTTGTATTTTTATCCCTTGTAAACTGCCTCAGTTTTTGCGTATTTTTTTTTCCCTATAGATTAAACAAAAAGATTTGTAGCTGTTTATGTATTCTGGATATTAACCTCTTCCCTCTTCAAAAATATTATTTTTCTTCCACTCTGTGCCTCCCTTTTGCTTTGACATGCAGAAAGTTTTAATTTTTGTGTGATCAAATCTGCTAGTTGTTCTTTTAAAATTTATTATTAATATTATTATTATTATTAGATAGGGTCTCCTCTGTCACCCAGGCTGGAATGCAGTGGCACAATCACAGCTCACTGCAGGCTTAACCTCTCGGACTCAGGTGATCCTCCTACCTCAGCCTCCCAGGTAGCTGGGACTACAGACACACACCACCATGCCCAGCCAATCTTTTGTATTTTTAGTAGTGACAGGGTTTTGCCATGTTACCCAGGCTGGTCTTAAACTCTTGGACTCAAGTGATCCATCTGCCTTGGCCTCCCAAAGTGCTAGATTTACAGGCGTGAGCCACTGAGCCTGGCCTAGTTGTTTTTTTATGGTTTCCAGATTTTATGTCTTGCTTAGAAAAGCCCAACAAAATAAAAATATTTTCCTGCATTTTATTTTAATACTTTTATAGCTTTTATTTTCAAGTTAGATTATTTAATCTAGCTGGAATTTGCAACTCAATAATCAAAAGACAACTCAATTTAAAAACATTCAGAGGACTGACTAGACATTTTTCCAAAGAAGACATAAAAATGGCCAATAAGCCCATGAACAGATGCTCAACATCATTCGTTATTAATGAATATCAAAACTGCTGGGCGTGGTGGCTCACGCCTGTAATCCCAGCACTTTGGGAGGCCAAGGCGGGCGGATCACGAGGTCAGGAGTTTGAGACCAGCCTAGCCAAGATGGTGAAACCGTGTTTCTACTAAAAATACAAAAACATTAGCTGGGCGTGGTGGCAGGCGCCTGTAGTCCCAGCTACTCGGGAGGCTGAGGAAGAAGAAATGCTTGAACTTGGGAAACGGAAATTGCAGAGAGCTGAGATTGCACCACTGCACTCCAGCCTGGGCAACAGAGTGAGACTCCGTCTCAAAAAAAAAAAAAAAAAAAAAAAATCAAAACCATAAGGAGATACCATTTCACATATTTTTTGAGTCCAATATATCTCCTTTGTTGACTTATTAGCTATAACTCTTTACTGTGTTATTTTATTGGTTGCTTTGGGGTTTAACTTACAACAGTCCACCTTCAAGGTGTGTTATACTACTTCACACAGTTTAAGAACTTTACAATAGTGTGCCTCTGCTTATCCCCTTCTTTCTGTTATCATTGTCATGCATTTTGCTTTTACATAGTTATAAATCCCATAACACAGTTATTTTGTTTATATAACATATAATAAGATAATAGAGACCCAGCCTTCAAGTAGGATTTATCCTAGGAATGCAGGGTTAGTTTAACATTTGAAAATCAATCGGCCGGACGTGGTGGCTCACGCCTGTAATCCTAGCACTTTGGGAGGCCGAGGCCAGTGGATCACAAGGTCAGGAGTTCGAGACCAGCCTGGTCAATATGGTGAAACCTTGTCTCTACTAAAAACGTAAAAAATTAGCCAGGTGTAGTGGCATGTGCCTGTAATCCTAGCTACTCGGGAGGCTGAGGCAGGAGAATCGCTTGAACTCTGAAGGTGGAGGGTGCAGTGAGCTGAGATCACGCCACTGTACTCCAGCCTGGGTGACAGAGTGAGACTCCATCTAAAAAAAAAAAAAGAATTATCAATAAATGTGATTCAACATGTTAACAAACTAAAAAACCGTATGATCACTTGATACATTAAATGCATCTGACAAAATTCAGCATCTATTCTTGATAAAATCTCTCAGCAAACTAAAATTAGAAGGGAAATTCCTCCTTATGTGCCCACTCTCAGCACTTCTACTCATAAAGAAGTAAACAGGGAAATATACAAAGAAGTAAACTGTCTTCACTCATAGATGACATGATTATTTATGTGGAAAATTCAATGGAATCTACAAAAAAGCAACTAGAACATAAGTAATTTTAGCAAGGTTGCAGGATACAAGATCAACATACAAAAATCAAGTATATTTCTATATATAGGTAGAGTATCCCTTATCTGAAATGCTTGGGACCAGAAATGTTTCCACTTCAGATTTGGGATTTTTTCAGATTTTGAAATATTTGCATATACTTAACCAGTTGAGCATCTCTAATCTGAAATTCTGAAATCCAAAATCTTTTTTTTTTTGAGAAGGGTCTCACTCTGTCATCCAGGTTGGTGTACAGTGGTACAATCATGGCTCACTGCAGCCTTGACCTCCCAGGCTCAAGCAATCCTTCCACCTCAGCCTCCCGAGTAGTTGGGACTACAGCTTCGAGCCATCATATCTGACTAATTTTATTATTTTTTGTAGAGACGGGGTTTTGACATGTTGCTTAGGCTAGTCTTGAACTCCTGGGCTCAAATGATCCTCCTGCCTTGACCTCCCAACATGCTGGGCTTACAGGCATAAGCAACTGCCTCTGGCCCAATTAACATTTCTTTCTTTTTTTTTTTTTTTTTTCGAGATGGAGTCTTGCTGTCCCCCAGGCTGGAGTCAGTGGCGCGATCTCGGCTCACTGCAAGCTCCACCTCCCGGGTTCACACCATTCTCCTGCCTCAGCCTCCCGAGTAGCTGGGACTACAGGCGCCTGCCACCACGCCCAGCTAATTTTTTGTATTTTTGGCAGATAGGGTTTCTCTGTGTCAGCCAGGATGGTCTTGATCTCCTGACCTTGTGATCCACCCGCCTTGGCCTCCCAAAGTGCTGGGATTACAGGTGTGAGCCACTGCCCGGCCTTTTTGTTTGTTTGTTTTGAGACAAGGTATTATTCTGTCGCCCAGGCTGGAGTGCAGTGGTGAGATCTCGGCTCACTGCAGCCTCAACCTCCTGGGCTCAAGTGATTCTGCCACCTTGGCCTTCCAAGTAGCTGGGACCACAGGTGCGTGCCAGCACACCCAGCTAATTTTTTGGTACTATTTGTAGAGACAGGGTCTCGCCATGTTGCCCAGGCTGGTCTCGAACTCTTGGGCTCAAAAGATCTGCTTGCCTCAGCCTCCCAAAGTGCTGGGGTTACAGGCATGAACCGTCATGCCTGGCTCCAATGAGCATTTCTTTTAAGTGTCATGTCAGTGCTTAAAAGTTTCAGACTTTGGAGCATTTTGATTTTCAGAAATTTGAAATTGGGATGCCTATAACCTGTACTAGCAACAATCAGAAGTTGAAATAGAAAAATACATTTACAATAGCATAAAAAATATAAAAACTTTGGAATAAATCTGAGAAAAGATGTGGAAAATCTATACAATGAAACCTATAAAATATTACTGAGAGAAATTAAAGATGTAAATAAGTACTAAGGTATACCTTGTTAATGTGTTAAGAGAGTCAATATTTTTATATGTCAAAATGTTCCCCAGTTAATCTAAGATACAATATAATCCAGCAGGCTTTTCTTTTTTTCTTGTAGAAATTGAAAAGCTGGTTTATATGGAAATGTAGAAGACCCACAATAGCTAAAATAACTTTGAAAAAGAACAAAGTTGGAGGTTAACAGCACCTGATTTCAATAATTATTATAAAGCTCCAGTAAATCAAAGTAGCAAGCTACTGGTATAAAGGTAGATAAATATATCACTCACTAACAGAGGAGATCACTACCAACAGATAGTCCAGAAATACATCAAAGGATATCTGATTTTTGACAAAAATGCAAAGGCAGTGCTATGGAAAAAGGATAGCCTTTCTAACAAACAGTTCTGGAACAACTGGATATTCATGTGCAAAAAAATGAACTTGGATCCGTATCTTGTACCATATACAAAAATTAACTCAAAATGGATCATGAACCCTTAATAAGACCTAAGACTATAAAGCTGCCAGAAGAAAACATAGGAGAAAATCTTTGTGACTTTAAGATAGGGAAAGATTTCTTAGACATGATGGCAAAAGCACATTCTTTTAAAAAAACGAAAAACCAAAAACCCACAACTGATAAATTGGGCTTATTCCAATTAAAAACTTTCACTTTTCAAAAGACAAGCCATAGACTGAGGAAAAATATGTGCAAAGCACATATCTGATAAAGAACTCATATCTGGAATATGTAAAGAACTCTCTTGTCTCAACAGTAAGAAAATAATCCAATTAGAAAATGGGCAAAAGACTTTTAATAGATACTTCACCAAAGAAGATATACAGATGGCAAACATGAGAAGTTCAACATTACTAGGCATTAGGGAAATGCAAGGACACTACCATATACCTATTAGAATGGCTAAAATTGGGGCAGACGCAGTGACTCACACCTGTAATCCCAGCACTTTGGGAGGCTGGCGGGCAGATTGCCTGAGCTCAGGAGTTCGAGATCAGCCTGGGCAACATGGTGAAACCTCATCTCTACTAAAATACAAAAAAATTAGCTGGGTGTGGTGATGTGTGCCTGTAATCCCAGCTACTTGGGAGGCTGAGGCAGGAGAATCACTTGAACCTGGGAGGCGGAGGTTGCAGTGAGCCGAGATTGCGCCACTGCACTCTAGCCTGGGCGACAGAGTGAGACTCCATCTCAAAAAGAGGAAAAAAAAAAGAATGGCTACAATTTTAAAAGACTGACCATACTAGGTGTTGGCAAGGATGTGGAGGAACTTGAACACTGCAGGTGGAAATGTAAAATGGCACAACTACTTTGGAAAATTTTGGTAGTTTCTTAAAAAGTTAAACATACATAATGGATACAGAGTTTCAGTTCTGCAAGATGAAAAGAATTCTGTGGATAGATGGTAGTGATGGTCACACAACAATGTGACTACAAAATGCCACTGAACTGTATGCTTAAAAACGATCAAGACAGGCCAGGTGCAGTGGCTCACGCCTGTAATCCCAGCATTTTGGGAGGCTGAGGCTGGCGGATCACAAGGTCAGGAGATTGAGATCATCCTGGCTAACACGGTCTCTACTAAACCCTGTATCTACTAAAAATACAAAAAATTAGCCGGGCGTCGTGGCGGGGGCCTGTAGTCCCAGCTACTTGGGAGGCTGAGGCAGGAGAATGGCGTGAACCCGGGAGGTGGAGCTTGCGGTGAGCCGAGATCACGCCACTGCACTCCAGCCTGGGCGACAGAGCGAGACTCCGTCTCAAAAATATATACATAAATAAATAAATAAATAAATAAAAGATCAAGACAGTAAATTTTATGTTTGCTTTATCACAGTTATAAAAAGTTAAACATAACACTTAACTTGTGATTCAGCCATTCTACTCCTACATATTTATTCCAAGAAAAAGGGAAATATATCCATACAAAGACTTGTACACAAATATTCATGGCAACTTATTTGCAACAGCCAAAAATCAGAAGCAACCCAACATTCATCAACAGGTGAATGGATAAACAAATTGTAATATACTTATACAATGGAATACTACTGAATGATAAAAAGAAATGAAACTTTGATACAGGTATGAACACGATGAATCTCTATACTGAATGAAAGAAGACAAAAAGAGAGTACATACTTCATGACTCCCTTTGGATAAAACTCTAAAAAATGTAAACTAGTGTACATTAACAGTGACAGAAAGCAGGTAAGTGGTTCTTGAGGAGAGAAGTGGGACAGGTAAGAGAGGGATTACCAAGGGACAGGAGGAAACTTTTGGGGGTGATAGATATGCTCACTGTTTGTTGTGATGGTTTCACAGGTGCAAACATACACCAAAACTCGTCGAATTCTATACTTTAAATATGTGCAATGTGTTTTAAGTCAATTACCCCCTAATAAAGCTGTTACAAAATATATACAGGTTATTTAAATTTTTATACCTTAAGGGAAGTAAGTTCAGTTACTCAAGATCTCCATGTCTTTCTTAATTTTATTTTACTATGATTCTTCTTTTTTTTTTTTTTTTGAGATGAAGTCTTGCTCTGTCACCTAGTCTGGAGTGCAGTGGCGTGATCTTGGATCACTGCAACCTCTGCCTCCCAGGTTCATACGATTCTCCTGCCTCAGCCTCCTGTGTAGCTGGGACTTGACAGGCATGCACCACCACGCCCAGCTATTTTTTTTGCATTTTTAATAGAGTTGGGGTTTCACCATGTTGGCCAGGCTGGTCTTGAACTCCTGACCCCAGGTGATCCGCCCGCCTTGGCCTCCCACAGTGCTGGGATTATAGGTGTCAGCCACCGCGCCTGGCCTACTTTACTATGATTCTTAATTTTACCTTACTATACTTACTTTACTGTATTGTATTTTATTTACTGTAGCCTTTTATTTAAAGGAAAAAGAACAGAAACGTCTCTTTTGCTAGTTAAAAAAATTTATGGGCTACAATTCTTTTTAATTTTTCTGAAAGACCACCAAATAATAATAAACATGAGGTTGGGTAGGTTTCCAAGTATATATAACCCAGAAAATGGTGAATTCATTCTGTTCTTGGCATGATGTTTTCTCCTTTTATTAAGAACTCAGACTTTCCTAAAGAAATTCCAAAAACAAATGGTGAATTGGGGGTATTCTAAAAGTTGCTCTCTCTTCCACAAAGGGTAGTAGAAGCAATACAATGACAGGACAATTTTGTTTTCACATTTAATTTTATCTTACCCATCAATTTGTTGACATTTTGTTTCTGTAGGTGGCCAATGAAGTGCCATTTGATCTCAGGACACAAAGACAGAATCTGAAGAGAAAAAGGTAACCATGTGTAACTCAGATTTTATAGAGGCCTTGCTGGCTCAAACGCCTCATGCACTCCCTGTCACCTTTCATATCCACTGTCTGTTCCTTAAGTGTAATAAACTATCACAATCTTCACCCGGCCTCCTAATGAGGTAAAAGGATAGAGAAAAATCTAAGGCTTCTGTTCTGTTTTCCTCCCTTGTTCCCATCAATTCCCTCCATCTTTCAGATATTGCCCATCCGGGATGAACTGATTCAAGGTTTCAAATCTTGAAAAGATCCAAGATTACAGCAAGCTCCTGAAACCACCATTTCCAAACAGCCACCAAGGAGAAAACGACAGTCTGAACAAAGAGAAAAATCTAGCTGAGGATTACTTGGGGCTCAAGGTGAAAGTTGACATTTCTATCCCTGGCCCATTCTAAAGTCAACCACCCTAAAACTGCTGTACAACTCAACCACCAGGATGGGTCTAATTTTCAACTAAAGAGCCAAGATTTAGATACAAATTAAAGAATTCAGCTATCTACTTACTTTAGGATTTGATGCTTTTTCTAGCAGTTCCTGAACCTAAAAGGTCAAAACAGAACAAGTCAGAAGCCTGGCAATCATGATGCTTCCGAAGGGCTTCAGGAAAGGGCTCTTACGTAGTTCTCGCCAAAAGTGCGCTGCCCATGTCCATAGGCCTCGATCACCATGTCTGCAGGTTTGGTTTTGCTGACCGCCACTAGCCGGGGCTGGATGGATGGGAGATCCTGCCAAGAGGGAAAGAGCCATATGAGTGAATGTTTGGGAACCGTATCCCAATGCATCCCACAGGATAGATCCTGTAGGATAGACAGGCATTGATCTCAACTTGGCATTAGGTAAGATCCATTTTTTCAACACTGTAGGCAGATCAATATCAAATAGTGGTGATCATGATCAAATGTTTTTTAGGCGCATGGCATCTCAATCTAATATGTTAGCGATGTCAATATTTAGCAGAAGAAATGTCTCTCTCAGGAGAGCTGGGCAAGTTAAAGCAGTATTTCCTGTAAGTGTGGTCTTTGACCAACTGCATCGGCATCACCTGGGTGAGAATTTCCTTTTTTTTTGAGACAGAGTTTCACTCTTGTTGCCCAGGCTGGAGTGCAATGGTGCCATCTCGGCTAACCACAACCTCTGCCTCCTAGGTTCAAGCGATCAAGTGATTCTCCTGCCTCAGCCTCCTGAGTAGCTGGGATTACAGGCATGCATCACCATGCCTGACTAATTCTGTATTTTTAGTAGAGACAGGGTTTCCCCACGTTGGTCAGGCTGGTCTCGAACTCCTGACCTCAGGTGGTCTGCCCGCCTCGGCCTCCCAAAGTGCTGGGATTACAGGCGTAAGCCACTGTGCCCAACGGAGAATTTCCTTTTTAACAATCTCTCCAGGTGACTCTAAGACATACTAATGTTGGAGGCTTGCTTAAGAATCACTTCATTAATAGAAGGCTGCACTCTAAGTAAAAGAGAGATCACTTCTGGCTTCTGAAACCCAAACATTAGCAGTTTTGGCGACTCATTCTGGTCCTGGTGTATCATTACACCATAATAACACTGCCCCATTTACTCTAAAAGTGGCCCACATAGGTAACTAAGTAATTGATTATTCAATCTGTGAATTAAGAACCAGTGGCATGGCCAGGTGAGCCACACACCTGTAATCCCTGCACTCTGGGAGGCTGAGGTGGGTGGATCACCAGAAGTTAGGAGTTTGAGACCAGCCTGGCCAAAATGGTGAAATCCCATCTCTATTAAAATACTAAAACTTAGCCAGGTGTGGTGGTGGGCATCTGTAATCTGAACTACTTGGGAAGCTAAGGCAGGCGAATTGCTTGAATCCCAGAGGCGGGGGTTGCAGTGAGCTGAGGCTGTGCCATTGCACTCCAGCCTGGGTGACAGAGTGAGACTCCGTCTCAAAATAAAACAAAAAACAGTCTGGCCAACATAATGAAACCCTGTCTCTACTAAAAATACACAAAAAATTAGCCGGGTGTGGTGGTGTGCGCCTGTAATCCCAGCTACTCAGGAGGCTGAGGAAGGAGAATTGCGTGAACCTGGGAGGTGGAGGTTGCAGTGAGCCAAGATCGTGCCACTGCACTCCAGCCTGGGCGACAGAGTGAGACTCTGTCTCAAACAAAACAAAACAAAACAAAACAACAACAACAAAAAAACAAAAAAGAAAAAAAAAGAAAGAAAAGAACCAGTGGCAGAACTAAGACTGCGACACAAAAAATTCTGGATTCAGGATCAGACCTGTGTGACATCCTCTCACGACCACTATACAAACAGCAGGGGTTCTATGCGTTCTGCTGCCACCCAATCCACATAGAAACAGTAATTGAAGAGATTCATTTATCCTTGCATGATTCAGTCTTCTTGTATCCATCACCCCCTGAAGTTTTCACAGAATCACAGTGTTCTCAAGGACGTGACGGAGTCAGATCAATTAGAAAAATGTCTCCTCTTCCTTCCTTCCACAGCGATGCATAACCAGCCTCGTTTGAGTCCAAGTAGTGACTACTGGGAGTATGCTGATGATTGACGTTTTCCAGAGAGTTACCCGAACAGGCAGCCCATCTGCCTGAGTTCCCCTGAGAGAACCTCCAGGGTGATGTTTATTAGGGGAAGCCCTAGCTTTTCCTTGGAGAATCACCAAGAATCATAGAATATTAACATCAGAAGAGATCTCAGAGCTTTCAGAGCTGAGGGCCGGAATAGTTACTTGACTTGTTCAAGGTAACGTCTAAGGAATAGTCAAGGAAAGACTATAATACAGGTCTTGTCTTCAGCCAGCATAACACAGGTCTTGTCTTCAGCCAGCATTAATGCTCGATCAGAGAAACCCGTGACCTCTCTGTTAAGGTCCGTCTCATTCCACACCATTCAGCTTAAATTTGCACTGAGGTGGGCAGATTTTGACTCTTGGTCTAATCAAAGTCCAAGAGGCGGTAATATATTTATACACAAAAGACGAAAGCTTCCCTTAACCGGCTTGGGATTGGACTGCTCCCTCCTGCCCCACAAACAAGTGCCGCTCTGATGCCAGCGAAGTCCGGCCAGTCCACCCTCACCTCGGCCTCCGGGCGGCACTGGCATTTCTTGGGCACTTAGCAGGTGAGACGCTGCCACACACGCGATCTCGGGCGTGTCTGGCCTCCGCGGGGTGCTCTTGTACTCCCGTCTCCCCTTACCATACGTGGGCCCAGGCCTGGCCCCCCTCGCATCCGCCAAGGCTATCGACCCCGAAACGACGCGGTGCGCAAGTGGCCACGATACCTCGACACTAACTCATTTTCCCGAGGTAGCGGTACCCTCTGCTCCAACGAAGCCAATCTCCAGAAAACCTAAAAGACTCAGGATAAGGAGGCTGGGGAAACCCTTCGCTAGCCTTTCGGTGGCCCTAGGCGGCCGACCGGTCCCGCCTCTCTGGGAGACCCCTCTGCGTCACCATGACGACCCATTCCCACGCAGGTGTCCCTCTTCTCAAGGCGGCTGCCCACCTTCCCCACGCAGCCTCCTTCCTCACCTGCGGCCGCCGCGCAACAGCCTGCTGCACGCGTTCGTTCACCGCCCGCAATGCGCACCCGACTCCCAGCTCGGCAGACATACTGCCAGCTCTCCACATCCCCCGGGCACCGACGCCGAGCCCCAGGCCCCCTGCAGCTCAGAGCTCACACCATCTTCCGGTTCCGCCCAGCTTGCCCCGTGTGAACCAATCATTGCGCACCATCTAGTCGTCTCACCCAATCAACACCCGAGCAGCGCGGAGGCCCGCCCCCAGGCGGCGGCCATCTTGGGGAGGTCACCCGCGAACCTGGAAATGGAGTCTAGGGGCCGAGGTTTTGCGCGCCTGGTTCCAAGGGCCACTCCCTGTGTGCTCTCCTCTTTCCTGCGCCTCAGCCGCTGCCGTCCCCCCACCTCCAAGGGACTTTTGTGAGGCAAAAACGCATCCTGTACTCGGGGGATCCTGTTCCCTTTCAAAACGCCTTTCCGGGCTTGCCCGTTCTCGGCTTTCTGGGCGCCGGGACCAGAATTAGAAGCCACTGGGGCGGGAGCCAGGGCTTTTCTCTGTCAGATGGTTCTTGCGAGGAACCCCTAAGCGATACGAAAGGTAACTCTTCTTCTTTTCCCTAAAGACACGGCGTGATTCAAACGTATCGTGATTTTTGTCATCCTTCAGACCATTACTGTCCAAGAGAAATATAACGCCATCTACCTGTGTAATTTGGAAGTTTCTTATAGGCACAGAAGTTTAAAAATTTTAATGATATACTTTATTTAACCCAATATATCCAAAGTAAGATTTAAACATGCAATCAATAGAAAAACTAAATGCGATATTTTAATTCTTTTGAAAATCGTATGTGTTTCTGAAACCCGGTGTAGTGTTGACTTGCATATGCCTCAATTCGGGCCATCCCTATTTCAAGAGGTTAACGGCCATCTGCGGCCAGTGCTGTCTCATCAGGGGACACAGCATGATTATTACTATTATTATTATTGAGACAGTCTCGGTCTGTCACCTAGGCTGGAGTGCGGTGGCCCGATCTGGGCTCGCTGCAACCTCCACCTCCCGGGTTCAAGTGATTCTCCTGCCTCAGCCTCCCGAGTAGCTGGGACTACAGGTGCGAGCCACCGCGCCCAGCCCACAGACAGCTTTAGATGGTCTAGCAGGAGCTCAGCACATTCAGTTGGATTCTCTTTTTGAGATGGGGTCTCACTATGTTGCCCAGACTATCTGAGACTCCTGGACCCAAGCAATCCTCCCACCTCCGCCTCCAGAATAGCTGGGACTACAAACGCGCCACAACGCCGAGTTTGATTCTTGAGTCCCCTTCTGTGGGCAATATGGTTATAAACTGGATGAGGAGCCAGGCCATACAAAGATTAACACAGAATGCTACATAGTCAGGTGGTGAAATAGTAGGTGCTATGGGCAAGGAGAAGGAGATCAATTTTGTTAAGGAAAGCACTCTTGGCTGCAATTTCTGTTGAAAGATTTTCAAACATTATTTCAACTTAAGGAAGTGGGATGCTATTACATTAGAGAAATGGCTAATGTTTGTTCTACAGGTGGTCTTGTCTTGAGGTGATGGGGTTTATTAGAGCTTTCCTGAAAGAAGGGGCAATATTCTTACTCTCTCCTCTCACAGTTTTTCCCCAGACTCCCAGGAACAGAGATGGAATTTCACATCTTCTGCTCTGGGAAAATCACATTAGGCAGAACCTCACATCCTTAAAATAAGGGACTTCTTTTTGGGAATTCTCTGGTCATTTACCCTGGTACACATTAACTGGGTTATCTGCAAACTAAGACTGCCGACATTAGGAGTAATTGTGTTCAAATAAAATGTCTCTGGACTTGACACATTTGTACTCCAACCAAAATGATAAAAAAATTTAAAATGACCAGAATGGCCCTTTGTGGTGTGAGTATAGATGCTTGCTGTAGAGACACAGGTGGGAAGGAGCGAGCCAGCAGTGAGTGATGGGGAGGGCAGAGGGGATCACGGTGATGGGATGTGTAGAGGAAGGATTGGGTGAGATGAAACACTTCAAATAATGTGCTATTTGGAAAACATTTTAAAACCATAAATACCTCACAGATCTAGGGAATGTATAAGCCAGGGGTTAGGTCACTATGACAACAAGTAGCTGTAGCTTCATTTACTAGATTGGGCCTCTATTCTTTTTTGTGTTTTTTGAGACGAAGTCTCGCTCTGTCACTCAAGCTGGAGTGCAGTGACGCGATCTCGGCTCATGGCAACCTCTGCCTCCTGGGTGCAAGTGATTCTCCTGCCTGAGCCTCCCGAGTAGCTGGGACTACAGGTGTGCACCACCACGCCCGGCTAATTTTTGTATTTTTAGTAGAGATGGGGTTTCACTATGTTAGCCAGGTTGGTCTCGAACTCCTGACCTCGTGATCCACCTGCTTCGGCCTCCCAAAGTGCTGGGATTACAGTCGTGGGCCACCGTGCCCGGCCAAGGACCTCTATTCTTTGAACTACAAGGCAAGGTCATCCTCCCATCCCCTTATCCATTCAGTGAACATTTATTGAGGCGTCACTCTGTAAAGGAACCCTGAGAGAGACCAGGCTAAGACAGGCTTTACTGCCGATTTACTTCCAATATGCTTTTCATCTCTGACATTCTGTGGTCTTATGAAAATGGAAATGGAGACAAAAAGATCATGGTGCCCCCAGTCCCATGGTCATTTCACATTCCAATTTCTTCTGAGTTGCACTTTTGAATTAATTTTATTTCACTTTTTCCCTTTTTTTCCTTACTTGCTTTTTTAATTTCTTCTCTTCCTCTTCCTGGGACATCAACCATCCAATTTAACCTTTCATCTTCCCCTACTACCTAATCCTTGAAAAATACAAGTCCAAAAGCATTTCATCACCAGTAATTGTCTTTAAATTGCTCCAATAATTTGCAAGGACAAAGGGGAAAAGAGAAAGATTAAAAAGCCAAATGCCCAGAGAAACAGATTTTATAAATAATCTAAAATCTAGTATACTTATTCACCATCAACGCCATCAAGCTTTTAAAACACCCTCAAAGTCTGGAATAAATCCAAATTATGAGAAAAACATATATGGATTTAAAAATTGTTTACTTCTGAGCCTACTGTGAGTCTTTTAGGGGGATAAAAAAGTAAAATAGAAAATTACTGTTGCCTGGTTACTTAGCTCTAAAGAGAAATGGAGAAATAATGCCCATGTCCCATCCCAGTTTAAATGAATTCAGGTAGAGTAGCCCATGAAAGCAAGCTCTTGGCAAACATGCCATCACATCTGGCCTTTGAAATGTCTATATAGATAGTAGAACCCTAGACCTAGGGAAGACTTAGGGAGATTTCATACAGAAAGAATGACATTTAAACCATCCCAAACAGCACAGAGTCTTCACAATTTCTGAAGACCATCAGAGGAGAATATTTATTTTCTATTTGCAAGTAACTACTCCTCCCCATTTGAAAATTTAGCAAGCCTTAAGTAAATTCTTTACAAATCCTCCTTTATTCAAGCGAATTTCCTCTTTTTAGCTACCATTATGTAACTTTTATAATCATGAAGTCATTAAATGTCCCTTCTGCCTTTTCTGGCATCAACCTATGAGCTTTATTTCTTAATTACTTTTTTTTCTTTTTGGTTTTAACATTTTCTTTCTAGCTTCTTCAAATTTTTTTCATTTTTAAAATTGGAGCCCACAACTGGACAGTTCCTCTCAACAGGGCCAAATCAGATTCTTTTGTTTCCTTTTTTTTTTTTTTTGAGACAGAGTTTTGTTCTTGTTGCCCAGGCTGGAGTGCAGTCGTGTGATTTTGGCTCACTGCAACCTCTACCTCCCAGGTTCAAGCAATTCTCCTGCCTTAGCCTCCCAAGTAGCTGGGATTTCAGGCATGCGCCACAATGCCTGGTTAATTTTGTATTTTTAGTAGAGATGGGGTTTCTCTATGTTGGTCCGGCTGGTCTCGAACTCCCGACCTCAGGTGATCCACCCGCCTCAGCCTCCCAAAGTGCTGGGATTACAGGTGTGAACCACCGTGCCTGGCTTCTTTTCTTTTCTTTCTTTAAACCAGGTTATTTTCTACACAAAATTTTTGTAGAGGTATGTATCCTCAATACTGTGTTTGCTGCATTGCAATGTCATTCCCTTCTTCTATGTGCTATCCCGTTTGTAATCTTACTCCATTTTTTTCACGTGTTTGGCTTTCTACTTAGTGGTTCCCATTTAATAGCTGTATGTTTTTTAGCCCGTTTCTCCAGATTGAAGTTTTTGAATACATACATGCAAGGAACAGTGTGAAAGCCCTTCGTATGCATTATTTCATATAAGCCACGCAACTCATTTTATTAATGAAGAAACTGAGGCTTAGAGAGGTCAAAAAACTTATTCAAGACCACACACCTAAGAAGTAGTAGAGCAGTGATTTGAACTTTGGCAGTCTAACTCCAGTAACTACACTCTTAATGTAACTATTCAATTGTTAAGATCATATTATTTGTGTAGCAGGCTCTCAAACCAATAGAAAAAGCTTGGGATCCCTGTTAAAAAAAACCTGAGAAAGCCTGGGCTAGGGTTGCCAGACTTAACAAGTAAAAATACAGGATACCCAGTTAAATATGAATTACACATAAACAACAAATACTTTGGTATGAGTATGTCTCATGCAGTGTTTAGGACATATAGTACTTATACTAAAAATTGTACATTGTTGAAATTCATATTTAATTAGGTATCTTATGTTTTATCTGGCAACCCTAAGCTGGGCAGCTTTCCAGAGTGAAGACTGGGAGTTCGTCCACTGAACTGATATCAAAATGAATTTTGGTTCACTTGAAAATATCTTTGCTCTTTGGAGCAGAATTGCAGTGGTGTGTGAATTGTTTAAAATGATAAATCTCTATAGCACTACCCAAGAATTATGCCACGTTCACAAATTCTGTATCGATAATGGGGATAGATATTCATCTCAGTTTATTTTTAGAGAGATCTTGTACTTAACTCACTAGTCGGGGATGTTTTATTTCTTTATGTCACCTAATATTAACTATTGCTAAATTTCACTTTAATAAAAAAGTAGATACAAAGACTCATTTTACTTAGCAAGACTGCAAATAAAACTAAGACATAAATTCACATGGGACTGTTAGTATTGTCCAAAACAATTCCTCCAGCTATCAACCCACGGCAATCAATCCAGCAGTATCATTTATAGAATGATTACTAAAACAAGAATCATTTCTCAGTTACAAATGGGGTCATTAAGCCCTTGGGGCTCTTTGAAAGTAGAAGTAGTTTGACTACCTAATCATCAGTCTACACAAAGGCAGAAATAGAAAGGAATAGAAATACAAACACAAAATGATTGGTTATTACCTCTTTTATAAGGAAAAGAAAAAAAAACAACAGTGGCTAGAAACAACAAAAAAGCAGTGGCTAGAACCCTACTGAATAGAGCTTAAAGAAGTACTGGTTACATTCACAGACACAGTAGCCACTAGCCAAGATATAGTTTATCTCCATCAAACTTAAATAGATAAAGTCAGTAAGTATGACCATCTTACTTTCACTATTTACTCTTTAAATAGTAAAGATATTATCGGTTTTGAAAGATACATAGAACCATAGGAACAGTGAATCATCATTTATAAAACAGCTCCTTTTCCTGAATCAATATATTGCTAAAATTCTTTCAGTAACCCTCCCTTTTTATATGATCACAGATCCCTCCACATCTATTTTATTTTAGTTATATAAAAATTATTAATAAACTTTGGTTTCCTTGCAAACATTCGGTCCTTATATTTTAAAAAGTGATTAAAAACAGTACTGAATATGAATCACTTTTGTAAAGTTTAATGAGTGAGAAACATTCAACCAAGGTGATTTTTCCTTGGAAAATCCTACAAAAACTGAATTTTATAAACAGTTACTTATTTTGATAGATGTTCCATTTATAAATAGCAGCCATTACTTCACTGTCTACAAAATTGCAGGCTGTCACATTTTACATGTTTAGAATTCAAATGTTTTAAGATTAGATTTTCTAGTAAGAGTTAAAATAAAAACAAAGTTACACAGACAGATGGGTTAGTTGTCCTATGCAAATAAAGCAGCTGATTTCCATGATTTTGCTATTTTGACAGATAAGAGACAACCATTGGATTGACACTAATGTGTAGGATAACATATTTTTTGTTTAAAGAGGAAATGATAGAAACTTGGGGCGGGGCAGCTGCAGCAGGACTTGACTCCATTGAGGCTCTTCTGTGGTCATGGGACAAGCTATCGCAGGATGTTAGTACCGGAGAGGCCCTCAAGTTAAGACCTGAGCAAAGTGTGCTATTCAGAGAAGCTGAGCTATCCCTGCTCCCGGTTCTACTGTGGTGAACTGGTGTTTTCTGAGGTCTAGGCAACAAGAGCTCAGAGTAGAAGGAGTAGACATTTTTGGGAAGTGGGATGCTGGGCATGTCGTGTTGCTCTAACAAGTGATTAACAGCATGGAAATGGGAGGAAGACGAATGTATTTTAAATGGATACTCCCTATGCTAGTCTTGGGAAATGACCACCTTCTTTTCTTGAGACGGAGGCTCGCTGTCGCCCAAGCTAGAGTGCAGTGGCATGATCTTGGCTCACTGCAACCTCTGCCTCCCGAGTTCAAGCAATTCTCCTGCCTCAGCCTCCCAAGTAGCTGGGATTACAGGTGCCTGACACCATGCCCAGCTAATATTTCTATTTTTCGTAGAGATGGGGTTTCACATGTTGGCCAGGGTGGTCTCGAACTCCTAACCTCAGGTGATCCGCCTGCCTTGGCCTCCCAAAGTGCTGGGATTACAGGTGTGAGCCACCGCGCCCAGCCAAGGGAAATGACCACCTTCTGAAAGGACTGTGGAGCACATTAAAATCCATCACTCCCAGGCACATTTTGTTGCCTGCAAAAAGTGTGCCCAGGACCGGAAGTCCCAGGAGTCCGAACAGAGAAGGGCAACTTTCAAGTAAGGGGAGCTAACACTGTATCTTTCTAGGCAGGCTTAATGCTCCCAAAACTCCTGAGCAAGCTGGCCCAAGCCCTGGGACCATTCCTTAAACCAGAAGTCTGGGCATGGGCCCAAAAAGAAGGCAGGGATTGCTGCCAGAAAGGGCATTCACAGATTCACCTAGGGAAGAGGGGTGCAGGAGTTGGAGGGGGGTTCAGCTCATAACAGGGCTGGAGTCCTAAGCCAGAGGTGGTCATGGAGGGCACCAATATGCTCGCAAGTTAACTCCAGAGAGCTGCCCTCCACTTAATTCTAGATACAACCCATGGGCTATACAGGTTGGACACCCCCTACCCCTCAATCTCAGGATATAAGAAAAACCTTTTGTTCAAATTTGCTCTCCCCATCCTGAATCTCCCAAGGTGACTCAAAATGTTCTGACCTAGTAATGAAAAAGAAAACCCTTTGAATGGATTTTGGCACAGTCATTCCAACCCGGGGACTTGGGCATGAACTCTGACTTGCTCCACACAGCTGTTTCTGGAGACTGGATGTTCAGCCTGACTTGTGTTGCTGCCTGCAGCCCTGGATTTAAAAACACAGGCTACTTAGTGAATAGAGTCCTTTTATCACTAAGTCAGACCCACTCCCAGCACAAGCCACAGGCATTAAGACCAGGACATCTCTTGACCGATTGTTCCTCCTCCTCCACACATGGTGTCAGACCTCTTCACTGCAGAATCTCTACAATAACAGAAAGACACTTCATCTCGAGGTGCACACATAACCTGTCAGGCAGGTCCTGCAGTGGCTAAGAGATAACAGGGATCCCACTCCAGCAGCTGTTAAGACACTTGAGTTGTTTGTCCCTGTCTTCTTGATGCTGAGTGGAACCAATGAACAGAATTTTTGAGAAGAAAAAAAAAAAAACAAATCACAGGATAGGTGAAAAGATGCTGAAATAATTGAGTGGTGGTGATCAAGCTCTGACTCTAGAAATGTAGTCAGAAACCGCCACTCTGAGCCCTAGGGCAAGGAACAAAGTGTATACAAAATCTTGCAAAACCTAGCACCAGTACTTCCTTATGAGGACTCAAGAAAGCACGCCTCTAAAATAACTCACACACATGCAGACAAGAATGCCAGGAAGGTTGAACGTTCTCTGCAGCTGTTTCTTCACAGCTCTACTGGCAAACTCAGGCACATATTTGCTCAGTTGCTGAGCCTCACCCACAGACATCTCCCACCTCGGAGGCAGAGGTGAGAACACTGGATGCATTTTCCCAAGTAAGGGAAATCAAATGAGTTGGAAGTAACACTCTACATTTCTCCCTCTCCTTAATGATAGCATCCCTAATTAAGCCAGCCTTAAAGGATAAAATTAGTGTCTAGAGGTCAAAGGTCAAGCCCATGGTTTACAAATCTTATTGGAAGTCATATAAACTGCTTACCTGAAATAAAACCCCCCATCATCAGTCCCCATCCTCCCTTCCCTGGAAAGGAAGTGGATTTAAGTTCATTTCTTCTTTTTCACCACAGTAACTGGAAGACAGTCAGAGAAGGTAGTGGGGGAGGGAGGAACATTCTGATTCATCTTAAAAAATAAAGATCTGCTTAAGTATCATTTGCAGTCGTATCAAGTTTTTTTCAATTCTCCTTAGTGGCCGTCTCCAAGGGCTCATCTTCTAAGCCAAAGCTTAGCTTGTCAACTAGCCCCTCAAACTGCTTGCTCACACTGCCCGCAGAGTCCATGAACATGTTAGGAATGTCTTTGCCAAAGTAAATCTTGCTGTTGGAAGCAATGGCCTTGTACTTCATCAGCTGCAGATATTCAGGGGTTAGCTTCAGCTGTTAAAAAAAAAAAAGTATGGAAGACTTAGGTTGAACCACATTAGAGAGGATGGGGGGTGGTGCCCCTTAAATTTTCCTATATTTATGCCCCTACCTACTTTTTGTGGTCTCACTGTTACATTTCTGTAAGAGACAGTCATCTCAGATCTTGGAGCAGAGGTGCAAAAGTTAAACGTTTCCATGTTTAACACAAAATTAAACTAAGCTTCTGTCAAGGCATGTCCAAGGAGAAGGAAAGTACCTGGACCACACAGCACAGGCATCCTCAGTTCTGCCCATGAAGGGCCTTGGGTGGTGGCAGGCACTCAACACTGGAAACTCTCCCGCAATACAGACCCAGACCCAAAGACTCCTTTTTATCAGGCTGTGCGGGGTCTTTACCTTATTGGCTTCGGCTATTTTCATAGCAGTGTAGCACTCAGCATCTGCCTTTGCCTTCTCCCGGGCCAGAAATGCAGCATCTGAGGGGGAAGGAGTGCAGTGAACTTGGTGAAGTGCTAAAACTGAGTTCTTTGTAGGAAGTGCAGAGGCTATGGGAAGACTCTGTTCTGGTCCCTGGAACTTTGCCCCGATTGCCTCTGTGACTTGGGGGAGACTGCTTTTTCCTCTGTGTTTTACGTGCATTTTCCCCTATTGTACAAGTTGTTGTAAGGATCACCTAAGATGAAAAAGTGTTTTGAAAACATCTCCCTATGACAAGGACAGCAAGTCTGTGGCTATGGCCCAAACATACATGTTGACAGCACTACGGAAGAAAGCAGTGTTAGCCAGAAGCGCTTCCTGTCTTACTTCTTTTGGAGATCCATGTCTGTGAAGCACAGCAGTGGGACCCTGCCTCAAGCTCCAGGCCAGAGCTCTCCACTCCTCCCTCTTGTGCTACACAGCAAAAGCAGGAAAGCTCAAAGGTGGCTCTAAGTACGGCCAGAGGTCGATCCACCCTAAAACTGAATGCCATGAACATAACACAGTTCAGTCCCTCTCCAACTTCAATTCCCTTTTATTTCCATCAATCATTTCAAAAAGGTCCTAATTAACAGTGATTAAGCTGGTGTGATTCTGAGAGAGAATTACATGCCATGGTCAAGACCAACACGTGTTTGGATTAAGACCTATTTGATTCCTCTGTGCAAGCCATATTCTTCCCTAATCAGCTCTGAGACTAGCTTTCTGTCAAGCTGATAGAAAATTTTTGATATTTACCTCCTTGTCTTGGGAACGGGCCAGCCTCATGTGAGTAATATATGTAGCAACATGCCTTGGAGAAAGGTCAGTCTGTGGGTGGGTTTTCACTGAGTGCCCGCAGTGTGACCCCGTGTGGAAGGAACCTGCAGTCCATGGCTGCTGTGGGGCCCCCTCAGCGGGCCTGAGCACTTGATGACATGTATTTGTGAGAAATAAAAACGTGTTGCTTTGCTAAGAGCTCCCTAATGAGGAGCCACTGATCTGTGAAATCCTAACTGGCTCTTCTATGGGCCCCTGCAAAGCCTGACAGGCCCAATAATGAGTATAATTAGACATAACACTTTGTAGCCTGAAGCTGGGCCTTGAGGTCCCAGTTGTGCCTTGGAATTTGCTTGAAATAAGCCACCCCAAGAAGAGGTGGGCAGTGGGAAGGAGGTGCAGGCTTAGGAGCAGGAACAGAAGGTGAATGATATTCAGAAAAGCCAGCAAAGAAAACCTTTCTCTCCAGCTCCTGTCTGACAGGTCCTGAAAATCTGTCTTCTTCAAACCTGGCTTAATATCTGCATAGACCTGGAGAACAGACTTTGAGCCCAAAACCGTGGCGCTGACCAACTTTGGAGCAGAAGTAGCTAAGGCAAGGGGGAGAGCCAACTGCTGAGAGTACACTCCCACCGCTCCAAGGCCCTGCTAGCCTGGGTACTCCAAGACAGCAGGGTCTACGGGACTTCCTTTTTCTCATGCCTAACAAAATCCCGGGCACATACTGGCACTCCAGCCACATTTGCTGAATGAACAAATGCTCTCTGAAGTAGAAAACAGATGCCAGCCTGGCCACAATCGCCTCAAAACTCAAGTCTCCACATGGAGAAAAGCTGCTGTTGCACAGAGATCATGACATCCTTGAGCACAGTTAAAGGGCAAAGACAATGGCTCCCCGACCCACTGGCCACAGGGCGGGGTCTGAGGAGGACTCAGGCATGACTGCCCCTTCTGCTTACCTTCAATTTCTGAAATCTTCTTCTCAGTCTCCTTCTCCATCACCTTCTGCCCGTAGGTGATCTCAGCCACCTGGGCCACTTTTTCTGCCTCTGAATAAATGATAGTGAGGATTACAGTTCTGGCATTTCAGAGTTTGACTAATTTCACCTTTTACCCGAGCTGAGTGTCCTGGTGGGCCAGCTTGGCTGGAGAGCCCCCAGAGGGCAGCTGTGGGGACACACAAGGGCAGAGTGGGATATGCCAGTGAGCACAGTCCCCTTCCATCAGTGTGAGACGGTAACCGAGGAGACCTGGGCCCAACATAGGAAGCATGAGCCCTAACTTCACAAGGGAACTTCTCCCAAAGGAATATTCTGTAAGACTGAAGTATTCTAGTAGGGTTCTACCTGGCCCTTCACTGTAGACGGGTCAGGTTGGTTGTTGATAATACAGTGCAGTGACTTAGAACATAGCTTCTAGAGTCAGTGTCCTTGGTTTGAACCCCAGTTCCACCCCTTACTTGACATATGCCCTTGGGCATGGTATTTTACCCCTCTGTGCTTTGGTTCGATAAAATGAGGTTAAGGATAATACAGTACCTACCTCAAACAGTGGTTGTGAGGGTTGACTTAACCCACATATTAAGTGGTTAGAAAAGTATGTGGCTCACAGTAAGTGCTTAATTGTTAGCCATTATTATTAAGAATTAACAGGCTGGGCATGGTGGCTCACGTCTGTAATCCCAGCACTTTGGGAGGCCGAGGTGGGCAGATCATGAGGTCAGGTGTTTGAGGCCAGCTTGGCCAACATGGTGACACCCCATCTCTACTAAAAATACAAAAATTAGCCAGGTATGCTGGCACCCGCTGTAATCCCAGCTACTCAGGAGGCTGAGACAGGAGAATCACTTGAACCTGAGAGGCGGAGGCTGCAGTAAGCTGAGATCGTGCCACTGCATTCTAGCCTGGGCGACAGAGCAAGACTCCATCTCAAAGGAAAAAAAAAAAAAGAATTAACAGGTGGGGCTTCTTTCATTTAAGAGGTAAGTGGAAACTCAAAAAACTCATTACCCTTGGCCATGATCTGACAATTTCAACTTTGCTTCTGGGAGTCCACCTGCCACACCTGCACTGTGGAAGTGGTTTGGAGGACCATGGGGTCTCACCAGGCCTCAGCCTCCTTGCATCTTCCCACCACCCCCAGCCCTTCTGCCTGGAAAGGGGGATCACAGAACCACATTCAGACCAATGAGCGCCTTTTTCCGTTCTGTCTCTGCTTCCTTTTCCACCACCTTCTGTTTCTGGGCTGCAATGAGAAGCTTTGTCTTCTCGCTTTCCCTGAAGAGAAGAAAAAGCCATGAGGCAGCTATGGAAAACTCAGGAGCTTCACTATCCCCATGAAAGTCAAATTCTTCTGCTGAAGAGAGGCAAACTCCCATTTCCTACTCCTCCTGGAAGGCTGTTCCATGGCCCAGGTAAAAGCTGATCTGTTGTCGACAGTAACATAGCTCTTCTCCTCCCAAATAACTCATTTGTGGGAAATAAAACATAATTTAGTAAAATACACCTGCCTGTCCACTTACTGGTCTCTTGCTCCTGTCTCCACCTTGGGCATGAGTCACTGAACACAAACAAGGCCTCCTGGCCCTTTTCAAAACATCGCTGCTTTACAGGGATCATCCTGGGGTTCTCAATCACAGGCAGGGAGCCCCAGTGGTGGCCCTGACTCGCCTGCCCAATCTTACAGTGCAGTGGGCTGTGGCAAATCCTCCAGCAAGGGGATAACTGAGAAGCCTGGCAGCTTCGGTTACCTCTGGGATGGGACGAGGTGGGAGGTGGGAGGCACTGGTGGTCACAGCCCAGGCGGAGGGTATACTCACATCAACTCGTAGTTTCTGCGGATTGCCTCTGGTATGTTGGGCTTTGTTACCCGCACAGCCTGGAGAGAGATTAAAACAGCAGCTGATGGGAAAGTGAGGGTAGTGAGGGACACACGCAGCTCCCACTGGGCCTTGATCTTCCTGAATAAAATGGACATCCCTTGGGAGAAGGGAAGCAATGTCAGAGAGAGAGGGGCTGCTCCCATGCAGCAATGCTTACTTGAATGACCAGCCCAGGGGCCATGGAGGTCAGGTCCTGTTGCAAAGCCAGTTTGAGATTTTCATCAATCTGATCTGGAATAAAGAAAAAATGGAGAAAAAGGAGTTGTTACACTTTCTAGATGAGGGAGGGCAGGATGAGGGTAAAGTGCAAGCTCAATCACCAGCTCAAGAATGTACCTTCCCAAGGGAGTGTGCTTATCAAAGCCCACAAATCTAAAGATCCCCTGCCCAACTTCTGAAGCAGCCTGCACAGGCAGCCCTCTAAATGGTGAACGCAAGGGCATTTTCTTTCTGTGCCTCAAGATAAAACTCAACCTTTGTTCTGAAAATACTAACCATGCCCTACAGGGGGTGAGAGCTTAAAAAGAAAAAAAAGGAAGAACAAACAATTCTAGTACATTTCTTGCGCGAGGCAGCAGCCTTTCCCTAGACAATAGCAGCAAAAGAGAAGGAAGGTTCACAGTTTCCACGGAGAAAGAAGGTGGAATGGCTATTTAGGTTTTGTGGAAAGAGCTGAGCACATTAAATCTAGTAATTTTAGAAGTTTCTAAAAGAAAAACAGACTTTGACGTCAAGGAGAGCCCCAAGGAAGACTGTTTCTATTAGGAACTCCATCAAACAACACAAAAGGAAAATTAAAATTTACAGTTCTGGAAGCGAGCCCCAGGCTTTTGATGTGCTGTTTGCTTTGGTCCTGATTTCTTTGTATGGAATCCACATGAGTTGTTTCACAGACAAATGTAGAAACAGCTGTAACTTACTCTCCCCCCACCCCGCCTTCCTTTCCAGCTGCAATCTCAGAACAGCAGCACCAAATCTGCTTTCTCTGGCCTGGGCTTCTCAGGTTTTAGAATCCTCTTCCTTGCCTTTTGCCCATGAGATCCTCGATAAGATCCCGGAGGGGCTTAGAGAAAAAGACCGAGTGAAATCAGGCTGGGACTTGTACACTGCATCTCTCCTTTGCTGTCAGCTGCCACCTGCTTTAAGTGGTCCTTTCGTGGTCACCTGCGCTCAAATAAGAGCCTCTGAGGAAGAGAAAGTCTCCGTCCTTTACGATGCCAAAACGGAGGCCCATGGAAGCTGGCTAGTAGCAAAAATAACAAGCTTGTTTAACTGGTGGGCCTTGATTATTAGGATTTTAAGACAGTACTATCAGTAAACAAGGGACGGTAACGTTTCTACATACAGGATGTGCTCTCACAAGACTGAGCACCGAAGGAGAAATGCCATCAAGTCGGCACCTCACACCTGCTAGAGGTCAACCAATTTAGCAACTAGAACTAAATATTACATTTCATATTTTAAGTAGAATACCAACCAAACTTTAAATGGCCCGTGTCCTCCATAAGTTAATAACGTCATTCATCAGACCAAATTATATCTCAGTCAAGGTGGAAACCTGTGGCCCTGGGCTAGTAGCTTACCGGAAAAATGTGAAAGAAATACTTTTCAAGTTGTTTTAGTAATATTGATGTTTATATGTTATGGAAATGTTGATAAATGCCATTTAAATCGTATTACCAAGGTAGCCGCAGGGAAAAGGCGCAAGGCGCGCTCGTGACGTCATTTCGGCGCGACCCTCTTCTTGGCGTAGAGTTTTTAGGTTGCTCCTGGAAACCATGCCGAAAGTAGTGTCTCGGTCAGTAGTCTGCTCTGACACTCGGGACCGGGAGGAATATGACGACGGTGAGAAGCCCCTCCATGTGTACTACTGTTTGTGCGGCCAGGTGGTCCTAGTGCTGGACTGTCAGTTAGAGAAATTGCCCATGAGGCCCCGGGACCGGTCCCGTGTAATTGATGCCGCCAAACATGCCCATAAGTTTTGTAACACAGAAGACGAAGAGACTATGTATCTGCGGAGATCTGAAGGCATTGAACTACAGTACAGAAAGAAATGTGCAAAGTGTGGACTGCTGCTCTTCTACCAATCCCAGCCGAAGAATGCTCCCGTTACCTTCATTGTGGATGGAGCAGTAGTCAAGTTTGGCCAGGGCTTTGGGAAAACGAACATATATACTCAGAAACAAGAGCCTCCTAAAAAGGTGATGATGACCAAACGGACCAAAGACATGGGCAAGTTCAGTTCTGTCACTGTGTCTACCATTGATGAGGAGGAAGAGGAGATTGAGGCTAGGGAAGTTGCTGACTCGTATGCACAGAACGCCAAAGTGATTGAAAAACAGCTGGAGCGCAAAGGCATGAGCAAGAGGCGACTGCAAGAGCTGGCTGAATGGGAAGCCAAGAAAGTGAAAATGAAGGGGACCTTGATTGACAACCAGTTTAAATAACCAGGCTTTTTTCTGAGCCCTAGACTGGAGGCAAGCATGTAGATCAGGAGACAAAGTAATTTCTTGACCACATAGACTGGTTCCTATTTATGTCCTAGCAGAAGGCTTTATGTTGTTTCCCACTGATTCTCCTACATGCAGTGAGGTCTTTAACTGAGTCCATTTGACCTGCTTTCTAGGAGATGGATTTTTCTCTAATTTTTTCTGTATTTAGGTTTTCTTTACTATTTTTTGTCCATTTGATGCAAACTTCTTCAGCTATGTAGAAACTTTATGAATAGATCAGTGCTTGAGAGTCTCCGGTCTCTAAAGTGGCTGGTTTTATTCTTTCTTCAAAGTTAATAACATGTTTCAAGATTTTTGGACAAAATATTATGGTGTGTCATAGAGAAAAGCAGCGTGAATTATATTTAGG
This sequence comes from Nomascus leucogenys, assembly GCF_006542625.1. NCBI lineage: Eukaryota > Metazoa > Chordata > Mammalia > Primates > Hylobatidae > Nomascus > Nomascus leucogenys. Next base: position 42,592,578 of record NC_044388.1, on the reverse strand, counting down.
TATAGCAAGTCAGATCCTTTGAAGTGAGTCTGTCTCTGTTCTTAGAAGGGTTCTTGGAATTGGCTGTGGTTTGAATCTTTCTACTGTCAGAGGAGACCCATTAAAAGCCAGAATCTGCATAAAGCTTTCTTTACTTAACACACTGAAGCTATAGGTGAGCCATCCCATGTCAGACTTTATATTCAAAGAAGGAAAAGCCAAATTGCAGTGAGGGGGTAGGACAGATTCCAATGAAAATGGGGTCTGAATAAGTAACCCAAGAGAGCTGCCCTCTAGTAGGGCAGCTAGTATTGCTTCCTTGCATGGATACATGGGAGGGAGACATATAGATTAATAAATGATAGTGAGATAAACAAAATGATCTGTTGTGTATCTTTTACTTTATGTTTGCTATTTGCAGAGGAGTGTTGTATACATCGGTATTATTTTATGTCACACTGCTTCAGTGATACCTATATCCATGTGTTTGTATCCATGTTTCTATCCATTCAACTGTATTAAAAGGTGTTGGGACAGGAAAAAAAGTTGTGTTACTAAGTACACACAAAGAGGTTCTTCAGGTAAACTTCAAAGTATTAGATAATACTTTAACAACATGGGCAAAGAGGATGCGGCAGAGTAAGAAGTGATGAAAATTATGCAGCTTCATGTTTAAAGTCTGGGTTATGAGAGTCCTGGGAGAAGGAAAGTATAGAAGAACCTTCTGAGTTGAAGGGCCAGGACTAGAGACATGAGCTTCTCCTTTATGGATATGACAGATTCTAAGCCAAGTAGTGCTTGCTAGCAAGACTGAGATGTAAAAATAAAAAAGTTTCAAAGCAAATATATTTCCCCAGCTCCTCCATACAAGCAGCTGTACTTCACTAAGCTACCAAGTTTAGCTGTAAGAAAGTAATAAGTTTTCTAATGAAGAACAACTTTGTATTTTAATTTCCTCTTCAGGGACATTAGGGATCCTTTGTCTTTTTTCAGTGCTTTGAAATGTTCATGTAATGTCACAAGTCCTAAGACAGTGGCTACAGAAAATTAATATTTTATAAAATTCTATTAGTTTGAGGTTAAAAAGAAAAATCAGTGGCAAATTTACCAACTTTTTCTTAAAAGCACAGTGAATCCAAAACCGATAAAAGACTACAAACCCTATAAAATGAATTTAGATTCATTTTCTACTGCAGAAACATTAAAAGTAATTTGGATGATTTCCTAAATCTTAAATGGTGCAAAAAGCAATTTGCTTAATTATGATTGCTGGCAATGTGGATGAGACCTCCTGTCTGCTATGAAAAATGTTCTTGCTCAGGGTCCCTTTTATGAAGATTCCTGGGAAAAATCATTTTCCAGTCCTAGTGTCAAGAACAGTTATACTATTGGTTAAAAATTCATTTACTTTTGGCATTGGCTATTAGAGAATTTCTGGCAGTGAGTTTAAACAGAATACTTGACTGCAAACAAGTTATAACAGTTACCCAACTGTGTCCTTCCTTTGCTGCTAAGTCAGGTTGCCTTTACTTTGAAAAAGGTAAAAAGGACAAAACATATCTACTTAGGCATGTGGAATCTTTTTGTTTAAAGTGTTTTTCTATTCGTTGCTACAGGTACAGAGTAAAAAAAAAAAAAATCACAAAGGTTCTGAGAACTGGAAGGAGCTATGGTTCTCATTTCACTTCTAGAATTAACTACGAATCATGTCTTTTTCATCACCCATTCCTGGGGGCCCTCCGTTCAGTGTGGCATGGTGAGAAGAATGCTGAAGTAAGAGCCAGGAGAGGAAGGCTCCTGTTTCAGCCCCACTAACTGGCACCTGGCTCTGCGACTTTCTTGCTTTGGGTCACGGTACCCTCATCTTAAAATGAGGATGCTGATCTAGACAATCTCTGCGGTTCTTCTAGAATGGACCTTGTCTTCATTATAGAATGATAGTTTAGGGACAGTGGGAACACATTTCCACTCCAGCCTCTGATTGAGGCGAGAAGTGAATACTCTACTCCACTGTGATCCCTGTGCCCAAAGCTCCAGCCCTCTAAGGATCTTGTTGCATTGCCATCAGCATTCTCCAGGAACTCCTTTGTGACCAGCTCCTGAGCACAAGATTCTTTAACATTTCCTGTCCATAAGTGACCATCACACCCTGCAGGCAGCCAGGCATTAGGCAGTGGAGAGACGCGGGGTTCCAGGAACCCTGCTTAAGCATGGCATGCTCAGGAGAGACTTTCTTACCAAACAGCTCAATGTAGACCTCTTGAAGCGTGTGCACACTGCAGAACTGGTTCAGTTCGTGGTGGATCTTGTTGAAGATGAGGGCCTTGTCATAGTCGGCAGTATAGTTCTTCACTATATCATACACTGAGAGGGAAGGAGAGGGCTTGACATAAGAAAAGGCAAGACTCAAAATGCCCTCAGACACAGCAGCTCTGCTTTTCCAAAGTGCTACAACAGACACAGGAGTGGCATGCTGGGGAAAGTGAGCTGGTGGTGGGAATAAACTGTTAAGACGTACCTGCGTTCGGGACCAGGAAGTTCACCACTTCAATTCTGTCAAAGTAGATCATTACACCACCACTATTGGAAGGAGAATGGACAAGAAGTCACTGGGAAGCCTTAGAATATGGTGCAGTCCCCCAGGGCGATGGCGTAAGATATGGGGCTTGGCAGAAAAGGAGTAGAAGAGTTCATGGGAAGTTGGAAGGCAGCTTGGATCTCCAAGTGGGAGGTTCTGCAGGGCTCATGGCAACAACATACTCTCCTGAGAAATCACACTGCCTAGGAACATCTCTACAAAGACACAAGTGAGATTTTTGGGGACCAGTACGAAAGAGTAACTCATATCTTTGGAATCAGCAATGCCTTTTGATTAATCAGTTGCATGGAAAAGACTAAGGAGGGTCAAGGTGAAGTTTTCAGAACTTAGAAGGTTACTGTGGAATGTTATGAGCAATGTTTCTTAAACTGTCTTCACTATTACTTTAGTGTCACACGCCCTTTGCCCTCAAATATTATAAAAAGATTTCCAACATAGAGAAGCTGAAAGAATAGTACAACTAACATCCATATCCAGACACCTGAATTCAACACTGATAACATTTTACCTTATTTATTGACCTTTTTTTTTCTGAACATTTCAAAGTAAGCTGCAGTTAGGATACTTTACTCCTTTACTTTGGTGAGCACTGTCTAAGAATAATCATTCTCCTACACACTCATGATATCATTCCCAAGCCTAAGAAAATTAGCAATAATTCTGTAATATCACCTAATACCCAGTCCTTATTTGGATTTCCCCAACAGTTTGTGTTAGGGACTGACCCGTGTATGCCTCGCCCCCAGATTCATATGTTGAAGCCCTAACCCCCAATGTGACTGTATTTGGAGATTAGACCTTTAAGAAGGTAATTAAGGTTAAACAGGTCATAAGGGTGGGCTGTGATCCAAAAGGTCTGGTATCCACCAAAGACCTTTTTCTCTCTTCTTGCACACACAGAGGAAAGGCCTTGTGAGGATATGACAAAAAGGTGGTCACCTGCAAGCCAGAAAGAGAGGTCTCACCAAAACTACCCCTGCTGTTACCCTGATCTTGGACTTTGGGCCTTCAGAATGGTGAGAAAATATCTATTATTTTAGTCCTTTGGTGTGTAGTCCTCTGTAATGGCAGCCTGAGTGGACTCACACAGTTCCCGTCGTATCTGTTATAGCTGTTAATTTTGAACCAGGTTCTAATCAATGCTCACTCTTGCTTCTGTTTATGTTTCTTTTAAGTTTCTGTCCAGTCCAGCATCCCTCTAAATACAACCACTTTGTGAAGAGATCAGGCCTGTGATCTTGTGGAATGTTCCAATTCCAGATTTGTCAGAGTGTTTCTTTGTGGTATTGTTACTCTATCCCAGTTTAAATTCTCTTTGCTTTCCAGTGGGACCGCTGTAGCAGTGTTCTCTTCGGATCTCTTTGCCCTGAAGGTCTCCCCTACCTTTATGACATTCTCTTTAGTTATGCAAAAGTTATCTTCTTGTATCAGGTCATTTATCTGCTAAAAACCTTTGTGCATCCTCACTTCTTTTTTTGTTTTTAACATTAAAATTTTATTTTCCAGTGTTTAAATTCAGAGGTACGTGTGCAGGATATGCAGGTTTGTTACATAAGTAAACGTGTGCCATGGTGGTTTGCTGCTCAGATCATCCCATCACCTAAGTATTAAGCTCAGCATCTATTAGCTATTCTTTCTGATGTTCTCCCTCTCCCCACCCCCTATCCACTGACAGGCCCCAGTGTGTGTTGTTCCCCTCCATGTGTCCATGTGTTCTCATCATTCATCTCCCACTTCTAAGTGAGAACATGTGGTGTTTGGTTTTCTGTTCCTGCATTAGTTTGCTGAGGATAATGGCTTCCAGCTCCATCCATGTCCCTGCAAAGGACATGATCTTGTTCCTTTTTATGGCTGCATAGTATTCCATAGTGTATATGTATCACATTTTCTTTATCCTGTCTATCGTTGATGGGCATTTGGGTTGATTCCATGTCTTTGTTATTGTGAATAGTGATCCTCACTTCTTCTTTTTTTTTTTTTTTTTTTAAAGACAGAGTCTCGCTCTGTCACCAGGCTGGAGTGCAATTGCGTGATCTTGGCTCACTGCAATCTCTGCCTCCCAGGTTCAAGTGATTCCCCTGCCTCAGCCTCCCGAGTAGCTGGGACTACATGCGTGCCCCACCACACCTGGCTAAATTTTTGTATTTTAATAGAGACGGGGTTTCACCATGTTGGCCAGGATGGTCTCGATCTCCTGACCTCATGATCCACCTGCCTCGGCCTCCCAAAGTGCTGGGATTACAGGTGTGAGCCACTGCACCCGGCCGATCCTCACTTCTAATACAGTAAGTGCAAACTCCTTATTACATACAGCATTCTAGCCCCTCCTGAACCTTCTATGATTTCCTCTACTGCACTCCATCACCTGGTCAAATCAATTTAGGGAGCTATGAAACAGGGAATTAACCAAGAAAGGGTGCCTCCCTTTTCACTGTCTCTTCCTGCAGCCAGCCAGACAGCCTTTTCTCTGACTTATTTGGGCTTAAAAGCTTTATTTTGGGTACCTTACCTAGTCCCACAAGGTACATTCTTCACCTCATCTGTCTGGAGTGTGGTCTGGAAACAGAGGAAACATAAAGTGCTAGAAGATGGGCAGTGACAAAGTAACTTACTTTTCAGAATCCTAAATGCCTTTGTCCTGGGATACCTGTTTGGGTTGAGCATTGCCTTCATTAAACATGATTACCCCACCTAATCCTACTTCCTCACAGGGTTGCTAAGCCAAGCAAAGGCCCCTGCCCCAGCCTCACTATAAGTGAACCACCACATGAACAAGCTGAGTAACAATGGTTTAGTGAACTGGATTGGGCATCTTAAGACTTGTATTTGCTTCTACCTCTTCTATTTATGGTAGGCACCGCTTTATGTTCCAAGACCCCCAGTGGATGCTTGAAACCGGGGAGAGTACCAAACCCTATAACACGTACCTATGATAAAGTTTAATTTACAAATTAGGTACAGTAAGTGATCAACAATAAAATAGAACAATTATAACAATATACTGTCATAAAAGTTATTTGAAGGTGGTCTCTCTCAAAATATCTTACTGTACTGTAGTCACCTGTTTTCAGACCATGGTTTATTGTGGGTAACTGAGCCTGTGGAAAGTGAAATAGTGGATAAGGGGGAGGGCTATTGTACTAGTTTTGAAACAGCAGATTACTTATTTAACCTGTCTCAGACCCTAGCACATGCTCAGCCCATTCTCAGGATTACTACGAGACTCAAATGAGACAATGTACCTGAATGCAGTTTGAAAGCCACAAAGCCCGGTAAACAGCACACGAAACTTACAGGGAAAATGCCTAGCAGGTATCCCAAGACATTCTCCTGGGTCAGTGTAGAGTGTAAAATCTTGTTATTCTTCTTAGCTGGACATACTTCAGAGGTGGCAAGTCTAACTTAGCCAGGCTTTAGATCTGCCACAACTAACCTCACTCCTAGTTTAGATGTCACTTCCCCTCACTTAGTTTAACTCCTCCCCACTCGCTGCAAAAATTATGTTCATATTTCTGAATGCAAGTAAGAATCAGCAAAATTACTACGTTTTCTTTCCATCTAACATGGTAGCTTGTGATTTAAAACATACACATAAACTCTGACTTTTCTTTCCATATACTCAGAACAGGTTCTTCTCTGGCTTTATCTTGAAGGAATAATTCCCAGCCTCATTATATATATATAAAATATATATATTATCCTTGTATCATTCTCTAGAATGGCACTTTACTCATCCAATGGCTAAATAATTTCAAATCATGCACTAGTTAACAGCCCAAATTTGCAGTTGTCCAACCATACCACAGAGGCCAAGCATACCTGCACAGACTTATATGATGTGATGAAAGGGAGCATGAGATGGAAACCAGGGCCGCTGGTCGAAGTCAGCAGGGCACCGCCTCTGCAGAGGAGGGGGAAGAGAGAGGCAGCTTCAGTTTGGCAAGAAGGCTTTGTTAGATCAATATCATGAGGGTCAACTTTCCCTTCAGCACTATAAACATATAATAGAGAGTGACATGTGCTGGAGCCATGGCCACAGATCCCTTTCTTCCTCTCAGCTAGATCCTAATATTCTAGGAAGCCTGATGGTAAAACATAAAACCATTGTTCATGCTTTTGCAAGGAGAAAAATAGGCACACAGGCTAAATGGAATAAAGACAGCAGAATCCACTAGTGCAGTCAGCACTTTGGGGGGCTGAGGTGAGAGGATTGCATGAGCTCAGGAGTTTGAGACCAACCTGTCTCGAATAACGAGACCCCGTCTCTACAAAAAAAGAGAAGGAAAAAAATTAGCTAAGTGTGGTGGTTGTATGCCTACAGTCCCAGCTACTTGGGAGGCTGAGATGTAAGAATTGCTTGAGCCTGGGAGGTTGAGGCTGTAGTGAGCCATAATTCTGCCACTGCACTCCAGCTTGGGCAACAAAGTGAGACTCTGTCTAAAAAAAAAAAAAAAAAAAAAAAAAAAGACAGCAGAATCCATGGGTATACTTAGATAAGAGGAAGTCTGGCCAGGTGCGGTGGCTCACGCCTGTAATCTTTGGGAGGCTGAGGTGGGTGGATTATGAGGTCAGGAGTTCAAGACCAGCCTGGCCAACATGGTGAAACCCCGTCTCTACTAAAAATACAAAAATTAGCCAGGCATGGTGGCAAGTGCCTGTAATCCCAGCTACTTAGGAGGCTGAGGCAGAGAACTGCTTGAACCCGGGAGGCGGAGGTTGCAGTGAACCGAGATCGCACCACTGCACTCCAGCCTGGGCAACACAGTGAGACTGTGTCTCAAAAAAAAAAAAAAAAGGTAAGAGGAAGTCTGTTTTACTTTGTCATATCTGTTGGGCTTGTGGCAATCCATTAGGGCAGTTAAGTCCAGTAATATGGTTATCAACTACCTGCACTAATGCTGGAGTCCAACGACATGACCAACCAAAGAATAATTTGAAGTACTTTATAAATAATTGAAATATATGTTTTGGCAATAGAGTTACCTTTCTAATCAAGTTATATGTAAATGATAAAGTTAAAAGCCTCTTTGGGGAACATGTAAGCAGATGATGGGGAGAAAGAATTAAAGGAGACAGGAATTCCAATCAGAGTTTTAGAACTTGCTGTTAGCAATCCAGAAATAAGCATCACAACAGCACATATAAGAAGAGTTCATAAAGACATAAAGCAAAACACTTGGTCATGGAGGTTACTAAAAAGAAAGCAACCCAAGACTTATAAGTGCTTCTTTGCTTTATATTATGCAAAGAATTAAAAAAAAAACCAATAAAATAAACAGTGACATAATGGGCTCCTTTATTGTAGGAACCACTATCCTAAGGCTTGCTTTGATTGACATAAGTCAACCTGCAGCCTCTTTCATTTTTCTTGAAATGTTAATATTATTTTATTTTTAGAGACAGGGTCTTGCTCTGTCACCCAGGCTGGAGTGCAGTGGTGTGATCATAGCTCACTGCAGCCTCAAACTTCTGGGCTCAAGTGATCCACCTCAGCCTCCCAAATAACTGGGATTACAGGCACGTGCCGCCATGCTCGGCTAATTTTTTACTTTTTGTAGAGATGGGCTCTCACTATGTTGCTCAGGCTGGTCTCAAACTCCTGGGCTCAGGTGATCCTCCCACCTAAGCCTCCTGAGTAGCTAGGACTACGTGTGTGTGACACCACAGCCGGCCAATTAAAATTTTATTTTTTGTTTAGAGATAGGGTCTCACTATGTGACCCAGGCTGGCTGAAATGTTAATTTTAAAAGAGCATCCCAAATTAGCACAGTAGGCTACCTTCTCAAGTTGCCATCAAGAACTGAGACTCAGCTGGCTTTTGTAAAGGTAACCTAGCAGTGTAGAGCTAAGACTGCCAGAGGGATGTAGAGCTAAGACTGCCAGAGGGATGTAGGAGAAAACAGTATTTTAGGGATGATCAATGAGGAGCACCAGTTTCCTTTAGATTTTGTCTCTAAATCTATATACACATTTATTAATCACCACCCATGGCATCATCTTAGACTACTAAGCGAAGTTCTAAATTTACATATATATATGTGTGTGTGTGTATTCTCTTTCCCATGGTTACTGACATAAAAAGTTCCATCTGAAAAGGCTCCCCTATTCAAGGAAATATAAACAGAGATGTTCAGCAGAATCTGCTAGGAAAGCAATGACCAGGAAAGGGAGCTATTTAACAGGAAGTTGCCGGCTTCTCCCTGTCTCTGCCTTACCTGTAATATACCCCAATATGTCCCTCTTCTATCTTGTGCACAGCTGAGAAGAGAGATGCACAAAAGAAACTGGAAGCCACAGCCACAACTGCTCCCAACTGAGCCATCAGTGAGCCTTTATCCTAGGGAAAAGACACGGGAAAACGTGTGTGGTCCAACGTGCAGGAGAAAAGCCCACAACAGCGAGAGGACCTCACCAAGCTGAGCTCCCTGCGAGTGACTCATATCCAGCCTGGTGTCGTGTGAACACAAGGCTAGATCTACAACTCGCTTCCTCCTCGTTCTCTGTCAACGTTCGCCTTTCTTTAAGGGTAAAATTAGAGCCCCCACCGCACTGAGGAAGCACTGGCTCCGGATACAGCCGTTGCTCAAGGGAGAACCCGTGCCAGCTGGGTAGGGTTCAGAACACAGCCTTGTCTTCCTGTGAACACGAATGTGCTGTCATTGAACCTTTCATACAAGTAGTAGGGAAGAGAGGCAGCTGGAGTACTTTGGCCCAAATTACAGAGGATGCCAAATGACAGGCAGTTGTGGCTATGTAATTCTGGTCAGAGTCTCCCACTTCTAATTGCCTGCAGTTTCAAACGAAACCATTATTTACTCCTTTCAGATGCTGGAGTGGCAGAGCCAGCAGGCGAGCAGAGTTTCAAGGTAGGATTCGCTGGCCTCGCATCCACCTTCCCAGTTACTCCTTTGGCCCTAAACAGGACAGGGCTCTGAACAAGCCTGAAGCCACACTCCCCCCCCATATACTTTGGCACTTTGCACCTGACAGATCCCCAAGCCCGTGGTCAGAGAAAAAGGCAATGTCCCAAACTGCGAGCCTCTGGGCTCCTGGGTCCAACCGCGTTCCGGCACCAGGACGCGGAGGAGTTGGATCCTGAACGCTGAATGATCTGGAACTATCGTGACTGACTGCAAAGTTCAGCTGTGCGTGCGTGGGCCCGTGAGCGCAGGGCGTGGATTCTGCCTCCCAGGTCTAACGTAACCGGGGCGCGGACATCTGCGAGGCGCTTATTTTACCGTGGCGGCCTCCGGCTACCGATCTGCAGTTGCGTCCTTTCCTGCCAGTGCCCTTCCCTCCCCGAGGTCACTCGCGCCCCTTCCCCGCCCCGTTCCGAGAGAGGGTCAAGCGCCCTGGTCTGGGGCTGCGGCTCCAACAGCCTTCGCTCGGTACCCCTGCGGCTCGCAAGGAGAGGACGCGACAGAAAAGGGTTTCTGTCTCTCTCCAGGCGCGGGCCGGCTGAGGGAGAGAAGCTGCTGGGACTGAGGTTCCCGAAGGTGACGGGTCAGCCCCGACCCGGAGCGGTAGCTAGGCCCAGCGCGCACACGAAGGGGCGGGGGCCGCGTACCAGGCTGTCCCTGCAGGCGCTCCGTACTCGTCCGAGCCCACGAGCAAGAAAACCGTCACACCCCTCAGCACGCGACTTCCTTCCGGGCCGTCGCTTCGATGACGCCATCAATTCACGCGAGAAGACCACACCCCCGCCCCGCGCTCGCTCTGCGCCCCGCCCCTGTGGCTCCCAGCGGTCAATGGCCGTAGCCGGCCGCCAGGGATCGCCCGCGACTTGGTCGGTGCGGTCCTGGACCTCGGTCTTGGGTATCCGGCCTGGGGCTGGGGATGACGGCGATGCAGGTGGGAGCGCCCCGAGAGCGAGCGGCAGGACGCGCGTGGCCCGGAGTACTGAGACTCAGGGCGTTCCTTTCCAAGACGTTGACTTTGGGGATTGCTCCGGATTTCCCTCCGCATTAGGCCGAACCTGGTTCGTTTTGGTTTTTTTTCAGATAAGGTCTCGCTCTTTTACGCAGGCTGGAGTGCAGTGGCACGATCATAGCTCACTACAGCCTCGAACTCCTGGGCTTAATTGATCCTCCCACCTCACCCTCCTGAGTAGCTGGGACCACAGGCGCACGCCACGACACTTGACAATTTTATTTTTAGTAAAGACAGGGTCTCGGTATGTCTGGTCTCAAACTCTGGCTTCAAGCAATCCTCCTGCCTCGGCCTCCCAAACTGTTGGGATTACAGGCGTGAGCCACCACGCGCGGCCTTTTTTTTTTTTTTCGCCTTGATAAGGTACTAATGAGTTGCAACTGTTTGCTTTCCTACAGCACAGCTGAAATTAAACAGTCTTTTCAGTGTACAGATTAGCATCATTACCTCACTAATCAAAAATCCCTACCTTGAGTTGTTCTTTATATTTTTCTGGGAGCTTTGGCCCTTGCGATCCTGCAACACCACAAAGTATATTAACAAGGAATTATTATTCTAATTTTAATGAACGGAATCTAAGAAGTTCAGCGAGGTTCAAGGGTAAAAGCCAAGGAAAGTTCCCTTGGTGTTTCCTTAGTATCTTGAGTTTACTGCTTTTTAAACTCCTGCCACAGTGCACAGGGGCTAGTGCACTTCGTCTTTCTAGATAAACTGTACGTTACCGGGAGAGCAGAGACCGATTTTCCTTCCGCACCCCCGGGGCTTGGGTGCCCAGTAAATACAGACTGAAGGCAACGTGGGACCAGGCCCGGAATCCAGACTTTTTGTCTCTTAGTCTAAGGGCCTCACGTTGTCCTCAACCTGCCCTATTCACCAGCATCACATTGGGGCATTTCTAATTCAGCCACTGAAGTTATTAATATTTTGTTTGCAGGAGAGAAAGAGTCCACTTAATTATAGCCTTCAGTAGAAGAAAAACTTTTACACTGGGAAGATGGCAAGCTGGTGGTGTTAGACAGATTTAAGACTCAGGAAAAGGAAAGTGTGGTTTTTTCCAGGCATGCCTGCTTGGGATTGGCCCGTTTGCCTTTCCTGGGTTTGATCTGGGTGTTGGGATGTTTCAGCATTACATGGTGAAGCCCATACGAGGGTTACACGGTGCTGCCTGGGAGCTCTGTGCTCATCTCCATAAATGAAGGCCTTTCATCTCCCTACTCTGTCCCTGCATCCCCCACCCCAAACAGACACAGCTGGCCAATCTCTTGATCAATCCTATCAGAACTTGAGTTTTTTCTCTCCATGTTCAGTGATATAACTTCAGCTGGGCATGCTTATTTAATAGTTTATTTATTTGTTCATTTAATAATTGAGTAAAAAAAATGGAAATATTAGGGTTCATCAACCCATGAAATGGGGGCTAGCCTGCAGCATCAAGTATTTAAATTACTTGTAATTTAAGAATTTCCTTTAACCAACCTCTGGCAACCCCCGTCTCCCCTCCCCTTCCCATAAATATGTACTATTATTATGTGTCAATTAAAAATAATAAAAACACAAAAATTTCCTCACATTAAACTTTGGAGTGAATTGTGGGTAGAAGTTTTGGGATTTTGTTCTTAGGAGTCATTTTACCAGACCTGAGTTATTTAGTTGTGGACGTGCCTAAAGGCAGGGGGGTGGACTTCATGATGTACTAGTACATGATGATCTAGTACTTCTGAAAATCTCTTTCTTAAGAGACCTGTGATTTTTATGTTACCCAGCAGATACATTTGTGATTTGTTTAACAAAAATGTTTACAATTTCTTTTTCTCCTTCCTTCCTTCCTTCCTTCCTTCCTTCCTTCCTTCCTTCCTTCCTTCCTTCCTTCCTTGTCTCGCTCTGTCACCCAGGCTGGACTGCAGTGGCGTGATCTCGGCTCTGCAACCTTTGCCTCCCGGGTTCAAGCGATTCTTCTGCCCCAGCCTCCCGAGTAGCTGGGGCTACAGACACATGCCACCACGACTGGCTAGTTTTTGTATTTTTAGTAGAGATGGGGTTTCACCATGTTGGTCAGGCTGGTATTGAACTCCTGACCTCAAGTGATCCACATGCCTTGGGCTCCCAAAGTGCTGGGATTACAGGCGTGAGCCACTGCGCCCGGCTAAAATTTTATTTTTAAAAAAACCTTGCTGTATAGAGTAGTGATTTAGCTCAGATACTTCACAGTCAGGCTGCCTTGTTTAAATCCTGGAGCCTGCCTCTTATTAGTTCTGTAACATTGGAAAAATAATCTATCTCTGCCTCAGTTTCTTCATCTATAAAATTAAAGTAATAATGGTATGAAACTTATAGGACTGTTGTGAAAAGCATATACAACATTTGGAACATTTTAAGTGTTCACCAAGTGTTAGCTGTTGCTGTTTTAAGTAGCAAATTCTCTTAATGTATTCTTGCATGTTTGTAGGTTATCATTGCAGATTATTAATGTGACACAGGGTGAGAGAATGATAAACTTTAAGTTGTATGGTATTAAATAATAACCAAATGAAGGCTTATCAGAAGAAGAGATAAAGGCTTCTGAAATTATACCTCAATGGATATTTACAATACAGATTTCAAAAGCTTTATTGAATACTGTCCATGTAATCAGCCCCAGTACCTTACCTTTTCTCAGTTTATGTAATCTTTAGGTCAGCCCTTTGAGTTCAACTCCATTTTAGAGGAGAAAGTTGAAGCTTAGAGAAATTAAGAGATTGTCTAAGATCACAGAGATGATAAATTGCAAAGGTAGAGTTCAAATGATCCCAAGTCTATTTCTTTTTTATAGTGAATGAGTTAGAAAATGATTCAATTTCACACATAAACACACACACACCCCCCACATTTATTTCACATGTAACCTTTCAGTAATGTAGATCAGTGGTCAGAAATTGTGAAATTTTTCTGATTAAATCGGACCAGTTCATTTTGCAGTTGTAGGTTGAAGCAGGTTAAAAAATACTCTCACCTAGCAATCCATAGTTTTCTATTTCTATTGCTGTTTGTTGGGTCCTCTTATCAAGAAAATTGTTAGTGAGAGTGCCATTCCAAAGAGAGAAGAGACCCCTTCTTTCACAATTAGGGATTTTTAAGTCAATTTCACAGTTAGACTTTTTAAGTCAATAACCAGGTTAACTCCAAAGGATTCAGGCAACTCAAAATCTTCTGCTTCAGTTCAGTTCAGTATCACAAGAGTGGAAGTTGCTGGAAAAAGTTTCTGTTTGATTTAAAGTTTATCTTTTTTACTTTAGGCCCTAAAACAGGGAATAGAAATAATCTTTTAGAACATTTGATTCCAGTAAGATTTTGGTGAGCTTATGGGAAGAGGAGTGAAGTGTATCCTTAGTTATTAAGGGGGCTCAGAAATTTTTCCTCTTTTCTTTTTTTTTCAATTGCAAAAACCAGGATTGGTGCCTTCCAAGAACAAAAGCATATTTGCTTGGGGCTAATGATGTTTCTTCAAGGCAATTGGGTAAAGGGATCAAAGAGCCATCAGGAAAAAAATTGAGTTGAAAGTCAGCTAGAAGGCACCTAAAAGTCCTTTTGTGATTACATATTTTTACAGCTTTATTGAGATGTAATTGACATGTAATAAACTGTTCATAAAGTCTACAATTTACATTTTGACTTGCAAATACCTGTGAAGCCATTACCACAATCAGTATAATGAACACATGCATCATGGCCCCAAATTTCCCCATGCCTCTTTGTAATCTCTCCCTGTTACCCCTCTTTGGGACACCCCTTTTTGATTCTCAAAAGACCACTGATCTGCCTTTGCCACTCTAGTGTGTATTTTGTAGAATTTTATATGCATGGAATTGTATAGTATGTACCCTTTTTTGTGGGGGAGGGTCTGGCTTTTTTGAAAACCCAGAATAATTATTTTGAGATTCATCCATGCTGTTGAGTCTATCAAGAGTTCATTCCTTTTTATTGCTGTGTAGTGTTTCATCGGGTAGCTATACAACAATTTGTTTATCCACTCACCTGTTGATGGACAGATAGGTTATTGCCTACGATTTTAATCCAACCCATTTATTTTACTTGTAGAGAAGTCCAAGGAGAAGAAGTCTTCAGAAAGGGGGCTTGGCTAAGGTGTCTACTGCATTTGAGGGGTGATGAGAAGAGTAGCCTGTGACCCTGAGATTGTGTTCCAACAAGCCTGGCAGTTGCATTTTGGCTTGGCCTGATTTGCTTGGGATGACCTTTCCTTTGACATCTCTAACCCTCCAACTCTGAACTTATAGTAACAGGCATTTTTTTTAAAAGACTGTATGAAATTTTATCTGCATATATTTATCTACACATCTCTCTATGTCATTGATAGACTTCTTTTTTGCTGTACATAGGAGATACCTTGTATACGGCGATGTGAGTCTCAGAGGATAAGGTAACCCATGTTTATTCTAGGCCAGTCTTTTTTCACCTGGTTTCTTAATCGCATCCCTCCTCTTTCCTCAGGGACCGAGAGCCTTTAATTATCTCTTCTTTCTACCAGTTCTTTAGCCACAGCCTATAATCTTGTGCAATTTCTCCACACCCTTCCCTCTAAGCCTCTCCGTTGATCCTATGTAAGCCTCTAGTTCTTACCTGATTTGTCTCCTTCCCTTTGAGCAAAGTTTCTGGAAAAAGTAGCCTACACTTGATGTCGTTACTTCCTCACTTTCCATTCCCTTGTTCTTAACCCTTCAGTTGCTTTCTCTGATGCACGTGGTGCTATTGATTTGTCCCCTGAATTCTTAGACTCTTCCTCCCTTGGCCTCTGTGAATGACTCACTCCCTCTTGGGTTTCCGTCTACTTGTCTGAATGTTCCTATTTTTAATCTCTAGTTGAGCTCATCCCCAACTATTCCTCAGAACTCTGTCCTTGTGTCCTTGACCTACTGCTCTTCTTTCTTTTCTTTTCTTTTTTTTTTTTTTGTGACAGAGTTTCGCTCTTGTCGCCCAGGCTGGTGTGCAGTGGTACAATCTTGGCTCACTGCAACCTCTGCCTCCTGGGTTCAAGTGATTCTCCTGTCTCGGTCTCCCGAGTAGCTGGGATTACAGGGTGCCCGCCACCATGACTGGCTAATTTTTATATTTTTAGTAGAGACGAGATTTTGCCATGTTGGCCAGGCTGGTCTTGAATGCCTGACCTCAAGTGATCCACCTGCCTCGACCTCCCAAAGTGCTGGGATTACAGGGGTGAGCCACCACGCCCAGCCCCTACTGCTCTTCTTTTCTCTGTCGTGTCTTTCTGGAAGGCCTCTTGTGTTTTGCATATTCTAATTACGTGGTCGCTGGTGATGCACCTAAATGCATATTGATAACCACAAGCTACACACTAGAAGACCATTTCTTTGGATTTTGGACAGGGAGAAACAGATCATCTCTAAAACGGAACTCATAGTTCCCTTCAAACATCCTCGTCCCACTAAAGACACCACCATTCATTCAACCATCCAGGCTAGACACTCAGCCACTGTCTTTAATCTTCCCCATCCATTGTAGTTATTCCTTGACCCTGTGCTTTCCTCTCCGGACAGTTCAGGGCTTTATCACCTGGATTATTGTAATAATCTAATGTTAGCCATCTCCTCACCCCCACCTTCCATTTACCCTTAAATCAGTGTGTTGTCCACAGTGTACCCCCCATGTGTTCTTTGATGGATACCTTTTCTGCTTAAAAACACCATAATAGATTTCCTACTGAAAAGAGTTCAAATCCTCTTAACTTTTCATATAAGATTTTTAATAATGTGATCCCCTACCTATGCCTGCAGCTTTTATGATCTTATTCTGCAGTTTTTTTTTATTTTGCTATACCAGCTCTTATTCATCTGTCTTTCTTTTTTCTTTTTCTTTTTTTTTTTTCTCTGTCGCCCAGGCCAGGCTGGAGTGTAGTGACGTGATCTTGGCTCACTGCAACCTCCGCCTCCTGGGTTCAAGTGATTTTCCTGCCTCAGCACCCTGAGTGGCTGGGATTACAGGCATGTGCCACCATGCCTGCCTAAATTTTGTATTTTTAGTAGAGACGGGGTTTACACCATATTGGCCAGGCTGGTCTCAAACTCCTGACCTCAAGTGATCCAGCCACCTAGGCCTCCCAAAGTGCTGGGATTACAGACGTGAGCCACCGTGCCCGGCCTTATTCATCTTTCAAGACCCTTCTAGGTGTTTCTTTTCTGTGTCCACAATATCCTGTGCATTCTTGTCATACGACACTCATTATAATACACTGAAACATTCTAGTTTTTGTCTGTGCTTCTTGCAAGACTAAGATCTGCGAGGGCAGGAGGTTGGTCTGTTCATCACCCATCCCACCCCCCGAGGGTCTAACATAATTCCTGGCATACAATAAACACTCAATAAGTGTTTGTCAACAAAAGTAATAAACATCCCATGACCTTTTAGAACGTAAAAGCGCTGTCAGTTACTCCAGCTCACTGAATGCTCATAATAGTCCATGAGGGTAATAGCACCACAACTCCACTTCACAGATAAGGACACACAGGAGAGAGGGCTTCAGCTATTCCTCAAGGTCACAGGCAGATCAACTGATTGTAAATCCAATATTTTTTTTCCTTACATTTGTGATTTTGGAAAATGTCAGTGTGTTAGGACAGAGATTTAGTTTGACTCTTTAAACATTTATTGAAACAACTATTATCTATGAGCCACAATCCTAAGTGTGAAAGCAATGAAGGAGAGTGGAGGAGACCACTTATTCCTGGTAAGGTTCTAGACACTCACAGTCTCCCTCCCTCCCTCCCTCCCTCCCTCACTCCCTCCCTCCCTCCCTCCCTTCCTTCCTCGCTCCCTCTCTCTCGCTCCCTCCCTCCCTCGCTTTCTTCCTTCCCCCTCTCTCTTTTATTTTATTTACTTAGTTGAGATCCAGGGTCTCACTCTCTCACTCAGGCTGGAGTGCAGTGGCACAATCATAGCTCACTGCAGCCTTGAACTCCTGGGCTCAAGTGATCATCCTGTCTCGGCCTCCTGAGTAGCTAGGATTACAGGTGCACGCCACCATGCCCGGCTTTATTTCTGTAGAGATGAGGTCTCACTGTGTTATCCAGGGCAGGTCTCAAACTCCTGGCCTCGAGCAATCCTCCTGCCTTGGCCTTCTGAAGTGCTGGGATCACAAGTGTGAGCCACCGTGCCTGGCCCTTCCTTCGTTTCCTTCATTCTTTCTTTTTCTTTCTTTTTTCCACGATGTGGGGTAGAGGGGCTGGCTTGTGCATTGTAGGATGTTTAGCAGATTCTCTGGCCTCTATCCCTAGATGCTGGTAGCAACACCCCCACCTCGTTGTGACAACCAAATATGTCTTCAGGCATTGCCAAATGTCCCCAGTTGTGTGTGCATGAGACAAATTTGCCCCCAGCTGGGAACCGCTGTGGTGTGGATAGACTTAAAAAGGAGGGGATTAAGAATAAGAGGGCTTTGCTTTGCTTTGCTTCCCAAAGCATGGCAGGTGTTCCATGGGTGAAGTTCTGTATGGGCTAAGAGTCAGGGGAGTAGGGAGGGAGAGAAGGAGATGTTAGGAGTGTGTCTGCCTGGAAGCAGAGGCCAGTAGGAGTTCTGGAAGAAGATAGAAGACGGGGGAGTGGTGTTGAAGGGTGGGGTCCTAGAGAACCCATGAGAATAGGAACGTTGGCTATGCAATGGGAGAGGAAGAAATGTGTGTGCGTATGTGTGTGAAATGTAGATCTCAGCTCATCCTACCGAACCAAATTCTAAAGAGGAGAGTCAGTTGTTCTTTGGAAGATCAGACTTGGGGAGAAGCCAGGCTATAAATCCTGGAGGGGAGGACTTTACTGCCACTTAGAAATCAGGCCTGAAACACCCATAATATTTGTCAGTCCACATTTTAGTGTTCTTAAGTAAGTGTGCAGGGTGTGGGGGATGAAATATGGCAGGTATTTGATTTAAAAAGCCTGCACAGATTTAATGTCCTGATAAAATGTATTAAATCTTTTAAGGTTTTAATGAATCTAGTATGTGTTTCATAAATCAAGAACTCTGCTAAGCCATCTTCTGGTTTAATAAGAGTAAACTAGGAAATTGCTCTGAGCAGAAGCAAAATACATTTATATCACACTGAAAAGTAATAGATTTTTAAGCTGAGGGGGTCTTTCTGGGCTTTTTATGCTGTTTGCTTATTATGTTGCTTCAACTCCTTCAAAGATTAAACCACAGGCAAACATGTGCTTAACCGTATCAAGATGTGAACTAGCACAAAGGTAAATATTATTTGGAAGAGAGCAGAAAACAAAGCCAGTATTTCCTTACCCTTAGACCTAGGACCAGGTTGATTTCTGCACTGACACCTGGCTTTGTGTATGTAGGCGTAAGGTGGTTGGTTAAAAATCATTATTAACTGTTATTAAATCACCTTTCCCAAGTTCTCTCGCTCCTCCATCCTCACCCCCTTAGCACATCTGCCAGATTGAAGCCGTGAGTGTATAAAATACTTCTTGAATCTTACAGCTGGCTGTGGAATGGCCTTGTTAAACTTGCTGGCCAGACTGTCCAAAGCAAGTGTTCAGAGATCCTTCTGTCATCTTAAACCCAAGGGCCGAAGTGTTCGCTTTGGTTCTTTTTCCTTCCTTCCAGCCCCATTGCTCAAGCTCCCCTGGGAATGGGAAAGGGGCTTTTGGGGGTGTGGGTGTAACAGATGGGTATCTCTGAGCAGGCTGGAGCTTGAAGCCTCACTACCCAGCTTCCTTGGTGGATGGGCAAGATTCTGGGGTGAGATGGTGGTTCAGGGAGTTGGGGGGAGGTGGTGTTGAAGGAATGAAGGGGGGTGGGGCTTGAACATTCCAGTGCACAAAAGCTGGCAGGGCTTGTGAGCTCTGCAGGGGAGGGAGCGGGCCCGTAAAGCTCAGTGTGGAGAAGCCTGTCCAACCTCATTAGCTGTCACGGGCAACAATACTGATCTGGCAATAGAGGCGATTCCAAACCTGTTGGTCATTAATCACCCGCCTGACAGTTGCGAATGGAAGTGGAAAAACCTCATCCCCCCTCCACCCTTCCCCTCCTCCTGGGCCCAGCTCTGGAGTTTAGAGTTACCTCTTGGTGTATATGTGGTTCACGGCTGTGTGCTGGGTCCTTCCCACTTGGCTTTTTTAGCGGGTCGTTTTCAGCACGGAGAGGCTACAGGTTGGCCAGAGCCTGGCAGACAGTGATTCCGGGCACAGAGACTGGGGAGCAAGAAAATGAAAGGTAGTGGCCTCCGGAGGGGGGACCTCAGCTGTGACCCCTCTGGGATCTAGGGCTGGGTCTTGGCAAGCTGGTGGAGTCAGGGAAGGCTGTCATCAGCACCCAGGCCTCGTCTTTCCACACCCGCCCTCTTGTTCCCTGGCACACCCTTCTCTCCCTCCTTCAGCCACTAGGTGCCAACATATTTTCCTTTATGTTCCTTTTCCCTGCCCTTCCCACCCTCCCTTCCCTTCCCTTCCCACCATTCCCAAATAAGCAGATCCTGCTGGCAGGAAAAGTTTTCATCTCAATTTTTTCCATCTCACTCTGAATTTAAGCCCCATTTCGTTTCTCAGAGGGGCTTGGCTTTTCAGCCCCATCTCTAGCTGTGGCAGTGGGGGAAGAGTGATGTTTGTATTTTAATAGTGATATTGATATTTCATGTGTGAGAGTGCAGTCAGGGCGGTGGGAGGAGAGGCCTGGTCTGCACAGGTGCCTCTGAAATCAACCAATGGGAAGTGCTGCTTAGTTTCTTGGTCTATCTCTGTAAGTTTTCTTCATAAAGGAGGGAGGAGAAGAGAGATGGAGCAGAGGACATCTACAGACCAGACTAGGATGAGGACTTCTGTCACTCAAGTTTCTTTTTTTTTGAGATGGAGTCTCGCTCTGTCGCCCAGGCTGGAGTGCAGCAGCGCGATCTCGGCTCACTGCCTCCCTGGTTCCAGTGATTCTCCTGCCTCAGCCTCCCGAGTAGCTGGGACTACAGGCACCCACCACCATGCCCAGCTAATTCTGTCACTCAAGTTTCTTGCATGCTCTTCAGTGAACGTGAGCCAGGTTACATTTAAGAGAGAAGATTCAACTTCTGCTCAGTTTCCCAGGATGTAGAGGGAGGAGGAGTGTAAGGAATTAGCCAGGAATTCCTGAAAGAGTAACGTCAAGATAATTTACACACTTCTTAGCTCTTCTGCTGGGCAGGCCTGAGAGAGTAACCTGAGTGCTAACAACCAAGGAAGGGGAGAAATTGCAACAAAAATTGTCAAGGGGTCTAAACTAGTCCTCTAGTTTTCCCAAACATTTCTGCATTCCGTGGGTGCAGATGACCCCTGGTCTTGGCCACGTTTGTTGGTGCCGTCTGCTCTCTCCATAGCTTCTCTGACCTCTTGCTACTCATTATAGCATTAGGCAGAGGATGGTCACATCTGTCCACAGTTGATCTGTCCAGGCTACCCTGACAAAGACAAATTCCCATGACAAACTCATAGGAACAAAATGGAAAGGAGGGATGGTCACAAATACAGCATTTTAGGCTGGCTTCCCAATTTCTCATATACCCCTTTATTCTTTTGTTTTTTTTGAGACGGAGTCTTGCTCTGTCACCCAGTCTGGGGGTCTTGCTCTGCCACCCATGCTGGAGTGCATTGGCACAATCTCAGCTCACTGCAACCCTTGCCTCCCAGGTTCAAGTGATTCTTGTCCCTCAGCCTCCCGTGTAGCTGGGACTACAGCTGTGGGCCACCATGCCTGGCTAATTTTTGTATTTTTTAGTAGAGATGGGGTTTTGGTATGTTACCCATGTTGGTCTCGAACTTCTGGCCTCAAGTGATCCACCCGCCTGGGCCTCCCAAAGTGCTGGGATTACAGGCATGAGCCACCACGCCTGGCCTCCTTATGTTTTCTCTAATATAATGGTTGTTCTTAATTCCAGCTACACATTAGAATCACTTGGTGATGCCTGGGCCACATTCCCAGATATTCTGATAACATTGGTCTGGGGTAAGGCCCCCACAAGGAGATTTTTTTTTTTTTTTTGAGTCAGGGTCTCATTCTGTTGCTGAGGCTATGGTGCAGTGGTCTCATTATAGCTCACTGCAGCCTTGAATTCTTGGGCTCAAACAGTCCTCCCACCTCAGCCTCTTGAGTAGCCGGGACTACAGACATGCACCACCACACTTGGCTAATTTGTAATTTTTTTTGTAGAGATAGGGTCTTGCTTTGTTGCCCAGGCTGGTCTTGAACTCCTGGTCTCAAGTGATCCTCCCTCTGCCTCCCAAGTGCTGGGATTGCAATCATGAGCCATTGTGCCCTGCCAGGGATTTTTTTTTTTGAGACAGGGCCTTGCTTTGTTACCCAGGCTGGAGTGCAGTGGGGCAATCACAGCTCACTACAGCCTCTACCTCCCAGGCTCAATTGATCCCCGCACCTTAACCTCCTGAGTAGCTGGGACTACAGGCATGTGCCACCATGCCCGGCTAATTTTTGTATTTTTAGTAGAGGTAGGATTTCGCCATGTTGCCCAGGCTGGTCTTGAATTCCTGGGCTCAAGCGATCTACCGCCTCGGCCTCTCAAAGTACTGGGATTACAGGGTTAAGCCACTGTGCCCAGTCAGAGATATTTGGGAAAAGCTCTTTAGGTGACACAAGCCTCAGCTTGGGCTGAGAAGTAGTGGTGTCATATTTGTAAACTCATCATGGCAGTTCACACCATGGTATCTTTGTTTTTGAGATTTACCTCCTGGAAAGCCACCTTCCTCTTTTCTCTGCACTGTTTATTTATTTATTTATTTTTTGAGATGGAGTCTCGTTCTGTCACCCAGGCTGGATTGCAGTGGTGTAATCTCGGCTTACTGCAACCTCTGTCTCCCAGGTTCAAGTGATTCTCCTGCCTCTGCCTCCTCAGTAGCTGGGACTACAGGCATACACCACTACACCTGGTTAATTTTTTTGTATTATTAGTAGAGACGGGGTTTCACCATGTTGGCCAGACTGGTCTCGAACTCCTGACCTCAGGTGATCCACCTGCCTTGGCCTCCCAAAGTGCAGGGATTATAGGCATGAGCCACTGTGCCCAGCCCTTGGCCCTGTTTAGAAGAGAGAAGTAAAAGATATAGTTCTTAGCTGAGGAAATGACATGTGCACACACAGAACAGTTCTATGTAAAGGCTAAATGATCTGAAACAAAATATAGGCGCTACAGGGGCTCAGAGGAGGACTGGAGTAATCAGAGAAAGTGGTGAGGAGGAAAGAGACTTGGGTGGATAGCATTTAGGTAAGTGGGCAGGAAAGGTGGGGGACTTCAGGCAGAGGGCCAGCATGAGCAGATGAGTAGAGGCTGAAACAACAGGGCCTATGCTGGGGACAAGGAGAGGGTTTGCTTGACTAGATGGGAGGCTCAGCTCAGGTTCTTTCTCCTCCTTCAGCCGGCACTCATCCGTCCAGGATTCCTACAGCATCACTGCAAGTTCCACTTAGTCCTGGACTGCTGTGTACTGCTCAGTCACTTTCATGTGTATGTCACTAGTTCTCTCAATCAGATATACAAGCAACTGGAAGGCAGGGAGTATACTTTATATAAGTTGGGACTTATTCAACACAATGCAGTGCAATTCAAGCCAATTCGATTCAACGCAATCCAATCCAATTCAATTCAACATGTTTTTATTGAGTACCAGCTATGCGCCTGTTCTAGGCTTTTGAGATTCGATTAAACAGACAAAGATACTGGCCTTCCTGAGCTTAGTTCTCACAGGAGCATACAGACAAAAAGATATACTATACATAATATTAGATAAATTAGATATTATGGTAGAAGGTGATAAGCACCAGGGAGGAAATGAAAAGAAGGCCAGGGTCCTGGGGCTAAGGAGTGAGTGTGTCCATGCGTGTCTGTGTGTTATTAAATGGAAGTTATTAAATGGAAAGTATCAAGCAGAAGACATTATGAAAAAGAAGGCACTATTAATAGAGGTATTAAATAGAAAGTCAGAGTATGTCTCATTGAGAAGGTGATAATTTACCAAAAACATAAAGGAAATGATGGGGCTGGCCAAGAAGATTTCTGGAAGAGAAGTTTCCAAACGGAGCACAGCTAGAGAATGGCCCTAAACAGGAGCATCCTAGTGTGTTTGAGGAATGGCAGGGAGGCCATGCGGCTGAAGCCAAAGCTGCTGAAGGAGACGGTGTGGCGGGAGGAGATTGGAAAGGGCGCAGGGAGCTAGGTCTTAGAAGCCACCCCGTGGACTTCAGCCACTCCTCCAAATGAGATGGGAACTCTCATGGGCTTTCAAACCAATGAGCAACTTCTGTTTCTAAAAGATCTTTTGGCTATAGTGTTGAGAATAGATGATAGGGGTTGGGAGGTGGAGAGTGGGACCAGGGTAGAAGAAGATCTGTCAAGAGACTGATTTTTACAGACACAGCTGAACCTATGCAACTCAGAGAAAGAAGACCTTCAGCATATTCATGTTGGAAGGCTACACACGATTCTCATGTGCTCGTTAAGAACTTCATTATAAGACACACATTATTTAGATTTTTGACCTGACTGAATAAGCCTGATCATCCAGTTTATTCACCAGGGCTGGCTTCAGGAGAGACATTTCCCCTGCTAATCATCACATAAAGATTTGTAATTGTCAGTTAAAAATCTGATGGTTTAAAGATAGCTTTCAAAACATTCCAAAGAGTTTTGAGCAAGACAACATATTAGAATGAGTGTATATTCTTCCAAAGGGGCATTTTGAATGGGATGATATTTATTTTGATATCTAAGTCCTGCTATGTTTGCTTTAAAAATTTTAGTACTTTATAGTATCTCTTCTGTGTTCTCTTACTATTGAGTGGAGGCTTGGCATTCAGCACACAGTATACTTAAGAAGAGCCTGGGAAATGGAATTAAGCCTTGGGCATGTTGATATGTGTTTATTTGCAAGGCAGTATTAAAAATTTCATTTGAATTTCCAAATCCAACTAATTTTGAGGGGCCAAACTACTTTTTTTCCTTGAAAAAAGTAAGATATATTTAAAAGAGGTTCTTTCCCTTCCCCTCCTAAGAAGCAAAGGTAACTACTTTTCTGTTAAGCTTCTTACAAGTCCATTTAAATGAATGAGCAGCCAGGGGGGTTATCAGTCTGTCCCCAAGTCAACATTACTGAGCAGCTTCGTGGGTGTTAGTTATTGAGAGGGGATTTAAAAAATAGAGGCTGGGCGCAGTGGCTCATGCCTATAATCCCAGCACTTTGGGAGGCCAAGGCAGGCAGATCACCTGAGGTCAGGAGTTTGAGACCAGCCTGGCCAACATATTGAAACCCTGTCTCTACTAAAAATACAAAAATTAGCTGGGCATGGTGGTGCACACCTGTAATCCCAGCTACTCAAGAGGCTGAGGCAGGAGAATCACTTGAACCCTGGAGGCGGAGGTTGCAGAGAGCCAAGATCTTCAGCCTGGGTGACAGCGAGATGCCGTCTCAAAAAAAAAAAACAAAAACAAAAAACCTCCATTTTGCCCTCATGTTGCTCCCAATCTGGCAGGGAAAATAGACCATAAAACAACACTAGAAGGGGACTGTTGGGGGATTAGAGAAAAGAAGATTCTTGGCCAGGTGCGGTGGCTCATGCCTGTCATCCGAGCACTTTGGGAGGCCAAGGCAGGAGGACTGTTTGAGGCCAGGAGTTTGAGACCAGCCTGGGCAACATGGGAAAACCCAGTTTCTACAAAAAAATCCGAAAAGTTAGCCAGGTGTGGTAGCACATGCCTGTAGTCTCAGCTACTTGGGAGGCTGAAGTGGGAGGATCTCTTGAGCCCAGGAGGTCGAGGCTGCAGTGAGCGGTGATTGCACCACTGCACTCCAGCCTGGGTGACAGAGCACGACTTTGTCTCAAAAAAATAAATAAAACTGAAAAAGAAAAGGAGACTCCTTATTCCTATGTGTGTCATACATGTGTGTAGTTTTAAACGTTTTCAATATTTTATAACATCCATGATCTCATTTCATTTAGGCCCAATGATAATTCTCTGAAATAAAGTCACAGAGAGTCACGGCTGCAAAGGACCTCAGAGATCATCCATTTTATCCAATCCCTTGATTCTATACGGAGGAAACCAAGGCATGGATATGGGAAGTGCTTTGTCATGGTCACACAGAAGCAGAGGAGCTGGAATGGGAACCCAGGGCCCTTGGTTCTATTCCACATTCTTTCCTACACTTTCAGAATGGGGAGGGCGGTTGGATTGAGGCCACAGGAGCATTTAATGAAGCCCAGGGGAGCCCAGGTGGGGACGAGGTGATGGTTCAGGATGAGGATTTGGGAGGTGGGGTCACTGTAAGGACATCCCGAGGCCCAGAGTCACAAGGGGAAATATTAGCTTTTAATTATCACTTTCTGAGGCTGCCCCTGCCACAGTTAGGGTGTCTGGAGCTGCGGAATCAGGCAGGCAAGGAATGCCTGCTGGAATGAAGGCGGCCAGCAGTCATTACACGAGGCCTCAGTCACGAACGGAATTCCTCAGCGTGGGGCGCTGACGTTCCAGCCACCAGCCACTGGCTGGGAACAAAGACCTGCACATGGGACACCCCAGGAGCAAGGTGTTTGCCCCTTCCTGTGACCCGAGCCCTCCAGCGCACAGGCGGCGAAGCGTTGTAGAGCCACCCAGGACCTTTCAGCTGCGGCCAGGCCCATGCCCAAGTGCTCAGGCCCAATAATGTCCTGCTGTCCTGCCATGCCCCATGCCCCAAGGCGTCCCAGCCCTGGTTCGGGGCCATGCAGGGAATTGAGGCAGGGAAGGCATGGGGAACCCTGGTCTCCTGGGAGGAAAGGAGACCCAGGAGCATTTATTATTTTATTTTAGCTTTTTAGAGATAGGACTTCTAGATCCAACTAATTAGCAAACTCATACACAATATTTTTTTTTTTTTTTTTTTTTGAGGTGGAGTCTTGCTCCATCACCCAGGCTGGAGTGCAGTGGTGCAGTCTCGGCTCACTGCAACCTCTGCCTCCTGGGTTTAAGCGATTCTCCTGCCTCAGCCTCCTGAGTAGCTGGGATTACAGGTGCTTGCCACCACATCAGGCTAACTTTTTGTACTTTTAGTAGAGACGAGGTTTCACCATGTTGGCTAGGCTGGTGTTGAACTCCTGACCTTCAGCGATTCTCCCGCCTCGCCCTCCCAAAGTGCTGGGATTACAGGCGTGAGCCACTGCTCCTGGGCTCTACACAATATATATATATATATATATATTATTTTTTTTTTTTTTAAATGGAGTTTTGCTCTTGTTGCCCAGGCTGGAATGCAATGGCATGATCTCCGTTCACCGCAAACTCCACCTCCCGGGTTCAAGGGATTTCTCTTGCCTCAGCCTCCTGAATAGCTGGGATTATAGGCATGTGCCACCACACCCGGCTATTTTTTTGTATTTTTAGTAGAGATGGGGTTTCTCCATGTTGGTCAGACTGGTCTCGAACTCCCGACCTCAGGTGATCCTTCCACCTCAGCCTCCCAAAGTGTTGGGGATTACAGGTGTGAGCCACTGCACCCGGCCACAATGATTTTTTTTAAAAAATCATAATATATATTTAAAATAGAGAAAAATTAGAAATAGCCTAAGAATATCATGCAGTCATCAAAATGCTGAGGCTGTATGGAAAAAAAAGCTTAAAACATAATGGTTAGCAAAAAAAGCAGGATATTATATATACAGTGTTTTTTATATATACACATAAAAAACGTACTCTATTCTTTTTTTTTGAGACAGGGTCTCACTCTGTCTCCCAGGCTGGAGTGCAGTGGTACAATCACAGCTCACTGCAGCCTCAACCTCCTGGGCTCAAGCGATCATCCCACCTCAGGCTCCGGAGTAGCTGGGACTTCAGGCATGCGTCACTGCACCTGGCAATTTTTTTTTTTTAATAGCGATCGGGTCTTGGGATGTTGTCTACACTGGCCTTGATCTCCTGGCCTCAAGCAATCCTTCCGCCTCAGGCCTCCCAAAGCACTGGGATTACAGGTGTGAACCATCACACCCGGCTGTGTTTCTTGTAGTAGCAAAGTGGACACATGTTGGGACTACCAGACACCAGGTAATTGGGTCAGGCCTGGCTTTTGTGTGCGGCTTCTTGACCATGGCATTTAGAGCAGCACTCCTCATACTTGAACTTTACTCAGGGGATTTTGTCAAAATGCAGATTTAGAGTCATGGATCGGGATGGGGCCTGTGAGTCTACATTCCCTTTTAACAAGTTTTATTTTTTGGCTGGGTGCTGTGGCTCACGCCTGTAATCCCAGAACTTTGGGAGGCTGAGGTGGGCAGATACTTGAAGCCAGGAGTTTGAGACCAGCCTGGCCAATGTGGTGAAACTCCGTCTGTACGAGAAATACAAAAATTAGCTGGGTGCGGTGGTGCATGCCTGTAGTCCCAGCTACTTGGGAGGCTGAAGCACAAGAATAGCTTGAACCCAGGAAGTGGAGGCTGCAATGAGCCTGGGCCACTGCACTCTAGCCTGGGTGACAAAGCGAGACTCTTTCTCAAAAAAAAAGTTTTATTTTTTAATTGACACCTAATAATTGTACATATTTATGGGGCCCATGTGATATTTTGATACCTATATACAATGTGTCATGATCAAATCAGGGTAATCTGCATATCCATCACCTCAAACATTTATCATGTCTTTGTGTTGGGAACATTCCAAATCCTCTCTTGTAGCTATTTGAAAATATACAATACATTCTTGTTAATGGTCATCACCCTACACTGCTATAGAACACTAGGATTTATTCCTGCTATTTCCTATGTAGCTGTAACTTTGTATCTGTTAGCCAACCTCTCCCTCCCCAACCCCTGTCCTCCCCACCCCTCTAGTGACCACAGTTCTACTGAGTCACTAGTCTGCATTTCTAAAGGGCTTCCAGGCTGGGCACGGTGGCTCACGCCTGTAATCCCAGCTCTTTGGAAGGCCAAGGCGGGCGGATCACCTGAGGTCAGGAGTTCCAGACTAGCCTGGGCAACACGGTGATACCCTGTCTCTACTAAAATACAAAAAAAGTTATCTGGGGGTGGTGGTGCATGTCTGTAATCCCAGCTACTCAAGAGGCTAGGCAGGGTGATCACTTGAACCCGGCAGGCAGAGGTTGCAGTGAGCTGACATTGTGCCGTTGCACTCCAGCTTGGGTGACAAGAGCAAAACTCTGTCTCAAAACATAGAATAAAATAAAATAAAGGGCTTCCAGGTGATGGTGACACTACTGGTTTGAAAGCCATGCTTAGAGGAATGAGCCTTTCAAAGGGGAGTTCGTGGGAATGAATTTATCCCAAACCTCACCTGAATCATGGTCTTCTCAGTGCTTTCCACTGAGGGTCCCATTTTTCGGACCCCTTTGCGTGGTCCCTGCCTTTTCTGGACACTTGGGTCCCTGTTGACCCCTCCGAGCACTTGCAGCACTCACTGTCTGCTCTCCTCATTTGGCCCCTCAGCATCCCATGTCTATGCTGCTTTGAGTCCCTTCGTTATCAATACTTCCCCCATGAGGCGGTCGGCTACCTGTGCTTCACTTGCTTCTGTTCTTGTAAGTTTCAGCCACGACACTGTGGGGACAGCCAGGATCCCAGGTACACTGATTCCTTGACTCCATCTGCCCTTGTGCAGCCAACAGCTCCTTTCCTGGGCCCTGTAACCTTGCTCAGTTGGCCCAGAGAGCCCCTGCTGGGCCAGTCTCTCTGTCCCTATTTCCTGGGACTCTGTTTTTAGAACAATAAGGTGAATTCTGTTCATCTCCTAAGAAAGCGTTGAGTTCCGGAATGGGGGAAACATACTTCTCTCTTGGCAGAGGAGGAACCACCCAGTCAGGCGGGCCAAGGCCCCATTGATCAGAGTCCAGTGAAAAAGTGGCTTCTCAGGAGCCCTGGATGCTGGCCCACTTCGAGACAACTTCTTCTTTCAACTTCCTTTCATGTGTTTTAACTTCACAAACATGCCAGTTTCCAGCTGCCCCTCAGAGACAGCGGCGGTGACGGTGGTGGGAAGGACACCGCGGTAGGGGTCAGATGGAGTGGGGTGGGGAGGGTGGTGGTGGGATGTTTCACCCTATTAGGGACGTTTCTGTTGGGGACCAAGGTTATATCACAGATGACTCATGCGATAACACAGTTACATGCATTAAAATATAGATGCCCACAAAGGGCACAATTACTTACAGAGACCTTGCCCCTTTCTTTTGCTCTTTATATCTCTCTATTCTCTCTCTCTTTCTCCACCCCCCCCCCCCCCCCCCACAAATACTTAACCAATTAAGTCCGTCGAGTGCTATTTGCAGATGATGGTGTGGAATTGTGCTGGAGTTGTGTCCGGCCTCATTAAATGTCAGGATTAACAATACAGCAGTTGGCAATCAAGGCTGCTCTGTGGCTGTTAGTCATTAATCACCATCTGACAGTCCTGAATTGGAAACGAGGAGCCTGTTCACATGTGCTCTGTGTACCTAGTTACCCTCTTGGTAATCAGTCTCGGAAAAGTTTTCTTTGACTCCCTGCCTGCAAAGGCCTCTGTCCTGGCGAGGAGGCACAGGGTCACTGGGCTTTCTCCCCTCTCCTCCTCCTCCTCCTCACTGGGAAAAGAAGTTGAGGTCCTGAAAAAACAAGGGGAGAGAGAAGCATATTGTTTTTGGCCTGCTCTTTCCCTCTTAGGCCTGTTTTATGTAGCCTTGTTTTTATATTCTGGCCCGATGGCCAGGAAAATTCTTTTTCTCCCTGAAGAAATCCTAAAAGACAGCAGGGAGCTTGGTCCTGTTCCAAGAGCTGCTGGGGTAAGTTTGTAAAGTGCAGTCCTTCCGCAGCTGCTCAGGTGTAGACCTCTCTCTGCGAGAAGGGCCACTTGACTCATTTCAGGTATTGCTACCAGCAACTCGGGCCTGACTTCGGGCAGGTCTTCTGGATCCCTCTGCAGAATCGAGAGGAAGGACTAGTTTCTCTTTGGGGTCCATTCTCAGGACCTTGCTTTATTCATTCATTCATGCATTCAAGAAATATCTATTGAGAGCCTGTTACCTGCCAGGCACAGACTGGGCATTGAGGCTACAGCAGCAAACGCACAGGCAAAGCCTGTGCCCCCATGGTGGTTGCCTTTGCGGGGGAGATAAGCATCTGCCACAGAAACCCATATTGTGGCAGGAAAGCGCTCGAGCCCTGGACTCTCACTGTGCATTGCCTGGCTGCCAGGCCTTTCCAGGGTGCCAATCCTGAAGCTGCCCTTACTGGGAAAATGTTCTTATTTCAGAGCCTGCCTGACCTGGCTCCTTCTCCCCTTCAATGGTCTCCTGTCTCATTCCCTTCAGACGCTGCCTCTGTTTTTCTAGATACTGGCTATTCCCAAACATGTTGGGGTGACACTGATGTATTAACAGGGCTGTCTTCTCCCTCCATCCCTTTCCTGGGCATGGATTATGGTGTTTTTTCAGGATTTCATTCCTTAACTCCAAGGATTGACTTGAGGGCATCATTTCAGCTGCCATGGCGAGTTGGTAGAGATGGAGGTCACTGACCACCCTGTCCCCAGGGGGTCCTCTCTGCCTACCTCTAGGGTTTGTAGCCATGCCCAGAGTCCTTAGTGTGAGTCCTCTTCCCCCAGGACCTTCCTTCCTGTTCTGGACAGGGGAGGCTGACTGGAGAAGAAAGTCTTCTGAACAGCCAGACCCTGGGCCCTGGGTAGATGGCGTGTCCTCTTCCTCTCCTTCCTGATCACGGCTACTTCCATCTTGTCTGTCTCTTTCTTTCTTCCTTCCTTCCTTCTCTTTCTTTCTTTCTTTCTTTCCCTTCCTCCCTTCCTTCTTTTCTTTCTTTTCTTTCGATGGGAAGACTCCCGCAAGACGCTGTTGTCGCCCAGGCAGGAGTGCAGAGGTGCATTCTTGGCTCACTGCAACCTCCGCCTCCTGGGCTCAAGCAATTCTGCCTCAGCCTCCGGAGTAGCTGGGATTATAGGCGCCCACCATCAGGCCCGGCTAATTTTTGTATTTTTAGTAGAGATGGGGTTTCACCATGTTGGTCAGGTTGGTCTTGACCTCCTGCCCTCAGGTGATCCGCCCGCCTCAGCCTCCCAAAGTGCTGGGATTACAGGTGTGAGCCACCATGCCCAGGCTCTGATTACGGTTTCTATTGTTTCTTCTTTGAGTTTCACCCCCAGGTCTCTTCCCTCACCCACCTGATGACTTCAGTTCAAAGGCATTGACACATGTTTTAGCCCTTTAGTGGTTTTCAATGAATGGAACACTGCAAGCATTTGTTGATGCCCCATTGCATGACTGGCACTGTCCCAGGCACAGAGGACACACAGAGGAATAAAATGCCTTTCTTGCCTTTAAGAAACATGTGGTCCAGTGGAGGGAGAGGAGAGGCACTCCCAAAGAGAAGAACTGTCAGAGAGATAAAGAGTTCAGGATATACAAAGCAAGGGGAAACCGCGACTGCTCAGGGTAAAAATGAGAGCCGTGACTGTGTGAGAAGGGGAGCAGATGCTGAGGAAGAAGGAGCAACTCACTGCTAGAGCTCAGCGTCCAGGAAACAGTGAGTGGTTGCGTTTGGCTCCTGTCATTGGTTCTGGTAGGGGCAGTGGAAAGATACATCGGGGACATCTGGGGAGGACTCAAATGCTAGGTGAAAAGTTTGGCCCTATTAGACAATGCAGAGCCAGTGAAGGCCTATGTACCTCCAAAAGTAAGAAACACGCTTTTGTATATTTCATTAAACACTGATCTTTCTGGGAGAGAGAAGGCTTGACTTGCTCTCCAGCTTCACACTCCCTGCAAGAACGTTGTACTCATAAACTGATTTGTGTGATGATTATTTGAATTTTTGTCTCCATGAGCAACTGTCCATGCCACAGCTGTAGGAGCTGGAGAAGTTCAGGCTCTTTCCTGGGGCTGCCTTGCAACTCGCTGAGAGATCCCATCCTGCTCAGGCTCAGTCTCCGTTCCCCCGCTCCCTTGCCTTGGTGCTTAGATGCCATGCCTTGACCACCTTTTTTTTTTTTTTTTTTGAGATGGAGTGTCACTCTATCACCCAGGCTGGAGTTCAGTGGCATGATCTAGGCTCACTGCAACCTCCGCCTCCAGGGTTCAAGCGATTCTTTCACCTCAGACTCCTGAGTTGCTGGAACTATAGGTGTGTGCCACCATGCCTGGCTAATTTTTGTATTTTTAGTAGAGATGGGGTTTTACCATGCTGTCTAGGCTGGTTTTGAACTCCTGACCTCAAGTGATCAGCCCACCTCGGTCTCCCAAAGTGTTGGGATTGTAGGTGTGAGCCATCGCACCTGGCAACCTGGACCACCCTTGGCTTCCTTTCCCACTCCCAGCTCTTCCCTCTTCTGGTTCCTCCTGGGCTTTGCTGAGTTACTGAATTTTGTCCTTCCATGAAGGCACAGCTAAAAGGGAAATCACCTTCATGACAGGGGAATCTGCCTGGGCTTCGTGTGCGGCTTTCCCCAGCTTGACACACTCTTCTCTCTGTATCTGGCTAAACCCACTCACCCATCAGGCCTCAGCTTCAATGCTGCATTCCTAAAGAGACTCTTCCTGACCTTAGTCAGGAGGGGTCCCTTGTTGTACCCTCTCCGTGTGCACTGCACAACACTTTGTACTTTTTCTTTGTCACTACTACAACTTATAATTGTATATTGATTTGTTTAGTTTTGTCTCCTTATTAGTCTGTAAGCTCCATGAAGGCAGGAGCTGCATGTCTTTTCTCTCACTATTATAGCCCCAAAATCTAGCCCAGTGCCTGGCATGTAGTAAATGTTCAGTAAATGGTACTGAACAAATGAATGGATGGTCTCGGGTCCATCTGTGGGCTGGATAATCTCAGAGCATCCATCTAGTAGCTTGGGGTGGGGAAACTATAGAATTTCTCCCTTTATCTACATCTCCCTCCCTCTCCTCTTCCTTCCTTCTTTCCTTCCTTCCTTTTTAAAAAATTGAGACAGGGTCTTGCTCTGTCACCCAGGCTGGGGTATAGTGGTGCAATCACAGCTCGCTGCAGCCTTGATGTCCTGGGCTCAAGTGATCCTCTTGCATAAGCCTCTGGAGTAGGTGAGACTACAGGTGCATTACACCACACTCAGATAACAAAAAAATTTTTTTTTTTTAGAGATGGGGTCTTGCTATATTGTCCAGGCTGGCCTCAAACGCCTGGCCTCAAGTAATCCTCCCTCTTTGGCCTCCCAAAGTACTGGGATTACATGTGTAAACCACTGCACCTGGCCATCTTTCTTTTTTCTTTCTCTCCCTTTCCATAAGGGAGAGGGAAAGAAGAAAATGGGGAGTGAGGAGCATAGGCTCTTGCAAAGCCTCCCTCATGGCCTGGCCATGAGGGTGACAACCCTGTAACAGGGACCCAGCTTCTCCTCTGACAGAGGTACCCTGGGCTTGAAAAAGAAATCTATGAATGTTCCAAAAAGAAACAGCAAGTTCTGAACCCCACTTGCCCTCTACCCACCTGTTCCCAAAGGATTCTGAGCTTGAAACCCCAAAGAAGCTGTAGGCACCATTCTTTTCCCTAAGTATGAATGGGTTGCTGTCTGCTGGGAAGACAGGGAAACAGAAGGGGGTGGGGGAACAGAGTCTAGAGCAGGGGTGGTTTAAGGCACCAGCACAGAAGGAAAGTTAGCATTAAGAGTGCATGGGAGAGTTGGGCGTGGTGGCTCACACCTGTAATCCCAGCACTTTGGGAGGCTG
This sequence comes from Nomascus leucogenys, assembly GCF_006542625.1. NCBI lineage: Eukaryota > Metazoa > Chordata > Mammalia > Primates > Hylobatidae > Nomascus > Nomascus leucogenys. Next base: position 42,558,371 of record NC_044388.1, on the reverse strand, counting down.
AGGTGGGTGGATCACTTGAGTTCGAGACCAGCCTGGCCAACATGGTGAAATCCCGTCTCTACTAAAAATACAAAAATTAGCCAGGTGTGGTGGCGCATGCCTGTAATCCCATAATCCCAGCTACTTGGGAGGCTGAGGCAGGAGAGTTGCTTGAACCTGGGAGGCAGAGGCTGCAGTGAGCTGAGATTGGGCCACTGCACTCCAGCCTGGGTGACAGAACCAGACTCTGTCTCAAAAAAAAAGGTGCATGGGAGAACACCCTCATCTCCTTACCCCTCTTTCAAAGTGCTCTCCCTACTGAGTGGACTTGAGTGAGGGGTGTAAATGAGAGTGGAAGGAGACACAGAAGTGGGCGTAGCTCTTAAGGCATGTGGGGACGAGGGAGGCTGTTAACCCTAATAGTGGCTCTCAACCCAGGCTGGTACCACCGCCAAGGGTGTCTGGATTATTTTGATGGTCCTCATGGTTGAGAGGCATTACAAGCAATTGGTGTCTTGAGACTAAGGATGCTAAACCTTCCACCCTGCACAGAACGGTCCTGCTCAATAAAGAAGTGTCTTGCCCAAATATCAAGAGTGTCTCCTTTGAGAAATACTGTGGGGTAAGTGAAAAGCAGGGACTTTGATGCTGTATCCCTTTGGGGCCTTAGACACTCCATGGTTTCTGTCCCTAGAGCTCCTGAGTTGCATGGAGAGAAAGCAGAGAGGCCCATCCCTGACCATCAGGGCATGGGACTTAAGCTGAAGAAGAGCCTGGGTCACCATCCCCTTCTGTTCCTTCTCCACCCTCCCTCAGCGCCCCACCACTCTGCACAGATTTCTGGCAGGCCTGGCTCACTCAGCCAGGCCTCACTCAGCCGTGATGCCTAACTTTTTCCATATGCAAAGGCTGCTCCCACTTCAGAAACACGAGAGAGGGCCGCGGGAGATGCACAGCCAGAGGGTCTGTGGTGGAGGTGAGGGGCGGCCTGGGGAATGGGAAAGGTTTTTTGGGGGGTGTCACCATGTGGGGAAGTGCTGGGGGAAGTCCACGGCAACACGTTCTAGCCTGTTTGGAGGCCGGCTGTTGGCACCAGGAGAAATCCATCCCGCAGAGCCAACCCTCATTAATCATCCGGGCGGCTGAACTGCCAGCTCCTTTCAAGATCTTTCAAGAAGGGTTTTCACCCAAAATAGAGTTGAAAATGTGCTGGGCCCTACTCAGAATCTCATCAGTCTGGGCATTATGGGAAGTGTCAGGCGGACTGTGACAGACAAGGCCCACTCTGTTCAAGGGGTCCTGACTCCCACAGCCTGTCATATCAAGCGCCTGATCAAATTTGACAGCTTCATTTGTACCTACAGAATAGATAAAAGGGGCTGTTCATTGAAACAAATGGAGGGGAAGGGGTGGGGGAGGGAAGGGAGGTGAGAGTGAGAGGGAACGTGTGTGTGTGTGTGTGTGTGTGTGTGTGTTGGGGGAAGAATGGCACTGGGGAAGGGGCAGGAAGGGGAAGATTATGGTGAGGGGTAAGGGGTGCCAAGAAGGATTCTAAGATCATTTTCTTCTCCAATACTTTCAAAGAAGGGAGAGGGGTTGGGGGTGGCAGGTGAGTATCAAGAGGGGACAGGAGTGAAGGCCCTATCTGTCAGTGTGACCATCACGAGCCTCCTGAGACCTCCTCTCTGTGCTGTGTGCCCTGAAGCAGTCACAGAGCCAGGAGGGTGGGCCCTGGGGACAGGGGAGCCCACAGTGAGTGGCTGGGACTAGGGGAGTCGGGCCTGTCAAGCATGACACAGGTTTCAATTGCAGGCCCCATGCTACCTGTGCAGAGAATCTTACCTTTCTCCGTGGCAGGCTTGAATTGTGCCCCTTCTCTGCAGTGAGGCTGTTGCCCCTTCTTTGGCCAGGTTGCTAGGTAGCTGCACCTCTGCGTGTGGCCCCCAAGACCTGAATTCCTTGTTATACTTAGGGCGCCTTTGTGCTCTCCGCACACAGAAGCTGGTTTGTGTGAGTGGGAGAGGTGTCCCCCAACACAGCTTGCACTGTCCCGCCTTGGGCCTGGCTCTGGCTGCCCCACTGGCCTCGAAGACCTCTCCTTTCTCCTCTGGGACTGAGTGAATGATGATCCCTTCCAGCTCCGAGGATGCTCTAAACACCTTGTACTTTTTGTGGGTCCCCTTCACTTGTGATCGTACTTTACTTTGCATAACTAGTATGTGCTTGTACGGGTTTCCCTATTGATTGTAAACAGTTTGATGTTTGGGGCATGTCCTGTGCATCTTCCATCCTCCAATAGCATTTAGCACACATAATAGGTTCTTCAGAACTGCTTTTGATTGACAATTAGCATTCCACAAGTATATGCTCACTGTAAAGTCTCATCTGTGACCATCAGGAGGTGAGCCTGCGATCAGGGGATTGAAGGGCTCCTTTCCCATCTATGGTCTTTAGAAGAGAGGGCCAGAGGTTAGCAGGGCTCCCCCTATCCTACCCCCAGCCACATGGCACCTTTGGAAGATTTAGAAGAAGGCCCCCTTCCAAGCTGATGCAGTCCCAGGTCCAGTGTCTGTGGAGCTCCCAGTTGTTCCCTTGGCCAGATGCTGTCCTGTGGGGCATCACCTGCACAATAGTACATGGAGGGTGGCCCTGGCCACAGGTAGACAGGTTTTTATAGCCAAATAGCCTTGGTAGGAATCTTGCCTCTACTGCTTACTGGTTTTGTGGCCTTAGGCAAGATACATCCAACAATAGACTTGCTGCAGAGAATTGTTGCCAGGATTCAAGGAAAGCTTCTATGCAAAGTGCTCAGCACAGTGCCTGGCACACAGCAAGCGCTCAATGAATGTTAGAGAAAGAAAAAGGCTCATATCTGGTCTACGATGCTCAGACTTCTTCATCTGAACTTACAGCAGCACTCTATTGACAGCTCTTGTTTGTCAGTGACCATGGATCATTATCACTTTGTATCAGTCCTCTGCTTTTTGTAAGTTTCACAGATGCAAGCATTGTTAGAGTCCAATACATCAAAGATGTCTATCCTTCTCGTTAGGAGGGCTTGCCAATATGCTGCCTCCATGCTCAAATAGGTGGTCCTTTGCAAGCCACCAAGTGGAGGTCTCAGTACTACAAAGTATGCAGAAGGTCACAAATTTCTATGAACTTTAGGGTCTCATAGGCCTGAGCCTTCTGTCCTAACCTTAGTGGAGCCAGCCTAGTCTGGCTACAGCATTCCATCCCCAGATGCACCTGTGTTTCCTGCAATTTCATATGTAAGCTTTTAAGCTTTCTCCAGGTAGATGGGGCTCAGTGGGTTTGGAAAGGCTTCTGTTTGGTAAGGTCTAGGAAGCAGAGCGGAGGAGAGAAAAATGACCACAGACAGGGTAGTATCGAAGCTGCCAAGACAACAGCTGGGGTGGACTCACCTCCAGGCCTCCTTCTCCTCTGGGCACCAGGGAGAAGCAATGTGCCACCCTTGCAGTTAGGAGGGGCCATGGGACCAGTGCTGGCCAGAAGATTATGAGCAGAGGTGACATATGTCATTTTTGGCCTGCAACATGTGATTGTTCACGTGAGATGTTCTGGCTCTTCCTCTGTGTGTGTTTCTCTGCCAGTCGGTGGGCCTGATTAATTATGTGGGCCTGATAAATTATGTGGCACAGTTGATGCTTTCTGATGCATTGGTTTGGTTAGACTGAACTCCAGTCCCCAGGTTACTAAATCAAACAAGAATCTAGGTGCTTCTGTGAAGGAATTTTGCAAATGTGATTGAAGTCCCTAATCAGTTGACTTTAAGTTGATCAAAAGAGAAATGATCTAGGGTGGACCTAACCTAATGAAGCAAGCCCTTTAAAAGGGGGCTTAGGCCCTCCTTGCTCTCAGAGACTCCACATGGCTCAAGCCAGCAAGGTGTCTTGTGATGCTGGCTTGTGATCTTCCCTTCCTGTCTGCCTGCCCTACAGACTTCCAGCTCACTTAGCTAGCCATGATTGTGTAAGTGAACACCTTAAAATAAATGACTCCATATATTACTGCTTCTGCTTCTCTGGTTGAACACTGACTGATAGAGATCCCCGTCAATCCACAATGGATACACAGTATAAGTGGAAAAAAAAAAAAAGAGGCCTTTGTTGTGTTAAGCCACTGAGATTTGTGTGTTAATTTGTTACCACTGTATAACCTAGCCTATACTCTTGATTACTGCAATGGCATTAATAGAGTCCTTAGCACATTATCTCTCTCTCTCTCTCTTTTTTTTTTTGGAGACAGGGTCTTGCACTGTTGCCCAGGCTGGAATGCAGTGGCACAATCATGGCAAACTACAGCCTTGACCTCCCCGGGCTCAGGTGATTCTCCCACCTCAGCTTCCTGAGTAGCTGGGACCATAGGCGAGCACCACCAAGCCTCTCTAATTTTTGTATTTTTTGTAGAAATGGGGTTTTGGCATGTTGCCCAGGCTGGGCTCGAACTCCTGGCCTCAAGTGATCCATCCACTTCAGTCTCCCAAAGTGTTGGGATTACAGGTGTGAGCCAATGTGCCTGGCCAGTGTGGGCTAAGATATAATGTGATATCTTAGTTTATACACCAATCTCCCATTTGACTGCAAACTCCTTGTGGCAAGGCCAGTATCTCCTCCATCTTTTGAATTCCCAGAGCAGACCGAAATACTTAGTAGGTAGTGGGTGGTCTGTAAATGTTTACTGAATGAGTCAAACCCAATGCACTGACCAGCATCTCAGCTCTGGTTTGGGGCAGGACCAATTTCATTTGAATTGTACACAGTCAACTGGTCCCAACACACACAGGCACAGCCAGAACTTTCCAGGGAGCAGGCACCCTTATTCCATTTATCCGTAGCATCTAGGCCTACCAGCATACAAAGTCTGAAGCTGCTTGGCTAAGTGTAAAGAGTTTTAGAGTCAGAACCATATTAGAATCCTGGCTTCATGCTCTTTAACTGTGAGATCTTGGGCAATTTTTTTTTTTTTTTTTTTTTGAGACAGAGTCTCACTCTGTCACCCAGGCTGGAGTGCAGTGGCGGCTCACTGCAACCTCTGCCTCCTGGGTTCAAGTGATTCTCCTGCCTCAGCCTCCTGAGTAGCTGGGATTACAGGCATGCGCCACCATACCCAGCTAATTTTTGTATTTTTTTTGTAATTTTATATTGTAATTTTGTATTTTTAGTAGAGACAGGGTTTCACCACATTGGCCAAGCTGGTCTCGAACTCCTGACCTCAGGTGATCTGCCTGCCTTGGTCTCCCAAAGTACTGGGATTACAGCCGTGAGCCACTGCGCCCAGTCTTGGGCAATTTACTTAACCTCTGTAAATTTTAGTTTTCATATAAAGAGAAACCAAAGGTTTGTTTTAAGAATTAAATGTCCAGTATATATTTGTGTATTTAATTGTGCCATGGTACACACAAAATGATGCTTCCTGAGACGCCCTAGGGTGGGCCTGACCTATCCTTTCTGTATTTTTGGTGGTGCCCATGTTTGAAGCAGGAAGAGCACAGCCACAATGATTCCTGTGTAAACTGACTACAAACTACATTATAGCTCACACCATGCATGCACATACACACACCCAGGAGAGCAAACAGGATAAGGGACATGCAAGGGAATTCTCCAAATTG